>NC_137470.1:172062561-172574175 GCF_964235325.1 Thermobia domestica | reverse complement strand
CAACCATATGACCTTCGTTGTTCAAAAGAAGTATACAAATAACCCCTAGTTTAATACCCTTTTAAACGATGTTTCATTTTAACACAACATAACCAAATCAGCTTAAAACGTTCCCTAACGTACAGGAAGGGCTCGACGCTTTCAAGATATCTAAATACATAATGGTGTACTGAATTTCAGTAGCTAAACACTTGGAAAAGGCGATCTTTTGTTAGACAGCGAAGATGAGAAATACTCTATGGTAACAAAAAATCAGCGTTAGATTAAAATAAAAATAAATAATAAGATACGATTCTTTAGTAGCTGTTTTCAGGAAGAATGAAATTTGATTACCCTTAGGTTTGGAATGAATGAGTTATGATGAAATTTGTATTAAGTCGAGAAATTTTTGGTTGACACAAGTATGTGAACAAAAAAAAAACTATATATTTTTATTTATTCCCATACATGTTTTTCAGGTGGTGAGGAAATTTTGATCTTCGTACAAACAAAAAGAACGGCCGATTCCCTGGCTGATTTTCTCTGCCAAAATAACTTTCCAACGACCAGCATTCATGGAGACAGGGACCTGAGCGCTCGCGAGTTGGCTTTGTCAGTGTTTAAGTCTGGCCGTATGAGAATTCTAGTGGCGACTTCGTTAGTTACCAGGGGACTTGGTATGTATATTGAATTTTGTCTAATATATTTGAAAACTTTAGCAGGTATTAAAGCATTTTCTCAACATGAATTAAGTAATGAATATCATAATAAACTTTTGAAAATGTAGGTTCGAAATTACTCATACCGATTTCTGAAGTTTTCAGTGTTTTTATTTCTCAGTTAGGGATAATGTTGTTGAATGATCCTTTATTGGTTTTGCACAGGGTGGCTCTTAATGGAAGAATCGTTGGGAAAAATACATTTCTTCCTCTGACATTTAAGGGAAGGAAGCTTTCCAAGTATGTTAAGTGTTATTTACAGTTTCTGAAGCTGTTTGAAGCTTTCTACCTTAGCTTATAGTAATGGAATATATACAATAATGAGTATATCAGACAATCTTTCTTTCCTTAGTATGCAGAGTTAAAATTCTTATTCTTACCTTTGTCACTACAATCAAGAGCAGCCTCTGGTTCTGCCTGATTTCATTCTCATTTTTTTTCGGGGGGGGGGGGGGGATTGTTGTAGTTGTGGGGAATTGAAGCATACAACTAAAGGGTGTGCCATAATGAATGTTACAGTACAATTGAAATGCCAGCAATTTCTGTTCTAGTAAGTTTGCAACACCGAACGTTACATGGTTTTCATCTGTTGTCTTTGTGGTTAGTAGTGACTATTCGGTCAAAGTCATCACAGTCGACTTATTCTGTACATTACGTTGACCAAACATTCCACGGAGTTCGCGAACACTCTCTGCATAGTATTCATTACATTTGTAATAAATTTTACTATGACAACACGCTGTTCCGACGTGAAGCGTTCCATTTCAACTCATTCAGAAAACAGATAAAATTTATGCGCTATTCGGTGCTCCGTCACTGCTAATCACAAAGACAACAGATGAAAACCATGTAACGTTCAGTGTTGCAAACTTACTAGAACAGAAAATACCGACATTTCAAAAGTTGTGTTCTTTATGGGTCACCCTTTATTTACATTCCAACGGTTATTTTGTACTTTTAAAAGAAAACAACTCTCAAATGATGAGACAATTGAGTTCGAAGGCTCAGTGCTCTTAATGCATGTTTATCGAGATCTGGGAAACAATATATATGTTACGCTAGAACTTATGTAGAATATGCCCAGAAAAAGATCCTTATAAGTTAACAATTTGGTAGAACTGTCTTACCCACAATAAGCCAGAGCAATGCGTGATGATTTCGAAGCAAGCTGAGGACATAATTTTTATCTTTTACTCTTGACGTCTTTCTACTATGCACCTTAGCTTATTGAAAACGCTTGTAATTTCCTGTACAGCAGCGAACATAAGCATTCGTTTTGTAGATTATGATACTGAACTTGTTAATCTAAATCTCGTTTTCGGCGTGAGCCTGAAATTTGGCTGAGACCTTCTTGTAAATTAGTTTCAATTGACGATGTCTCGGCAACTTAAATGTAAGCTCATATTTAATTCAAATAAAGTTTAAAACTAGTTACTAATCGATGCTACTCTCAAAATTAGTATATTATTTTCTGGAGCCGAGAGTGAAATACGCAACAGCCGTTGCGAGAGATGGTAATTTTAAATCACCAAAACAGGAACTGTCGCAAAATGTCACAAAAATGAACATAATTTCGTGTAATAAGGAGGAAAGCCAACAGTTGGCAGCACATAGCACACTATTCTTGAGTGACATGCATTTTTGTTAACGTGGGGAAACGACAGATGGCAGAATATGCATCATTTCGTCATTACTACGTGGGACATATACGTGTACGTCGAACCACCTCTAGAAGCACTATGAGGGTCTCTGTACGTGTACGTCAAACCAGCTTGAGCGGTTAGTCAAGGTAATAATATTTCTTTCGTTTTCTTTACTAACGAATGTGTTAGTTGTATATTTATCTTTGTGTTAATTTATATTTCCGGTTGTTTATGAATAAATATGATAAACTATATGCACATTGGTTTGATCATGATTGGGTCATTATTACTTGATCAATTAAAATAAGACATTATTAAATATCTTTTTGTTTATAAATAAACTACTGTTTCATTATCACAATATCATTCAAAATGTTCCACTCTCTTGAGTACAGTCTCTAAATCTTCAAAACTTCCATCCTCGAGTACTTAAAGCTCTATTGTAGCTTTCGTATGTTAAATTGTAAATATTTATTTCCTTGTCTTAAACTATTATAGTAAAATGTATGCATTACATACTTGTAAGTACAGTAAATTAAATTATTAAAAAAAATATTCATCCTATTTTCAGTAAAGAAAGGATAAATCATGAAATAAGAAAAAGACAATCGTCTGACTAGTCATGTTGAATTAAAAACATTTTACAGATTATCAAGCTCGTCAACACTGTCCCTTTACCGTAAAATGCTTCTATGAATCTGACAAAAATAAATTACACTACCGCATAAAAGTTTCCGAACACCCGAGATTTTTGTGTGCATCTACTTTGAAACTACTATTTTCACATAAGAAATTTTCCACCGTGTGTCAGGGGTATTCCTGCATAAAACATAAATTTTAACTACAGTTGAACCGAGTTCAGTATGGTACTGCAGATGAAATTTCTTAAAAATGAAACAAAAATAATACTATTTGATGTCAATAAAACAGAAAGTATTAGAGGCAGACATTTGTTTATTCAAAAAATATAAAATGGCATTAAAGAGAGTTTGCAATTATTCTGTTCTTTTTTGGTTGAAATTACATAACAATTGACATTACAATTATTATAAACTAATTGAATATACCCATTCTTCGCATGGATTAGATAAAATATCTATGTAAACAAACTGAACAACGAAAAACAATATCGGTCATTTTCTATTACTTTTACATATCCCAGTAAACACCCCCTGAAACCTCCTGGTTCGAATTAAAAAAACATGTCTCTGGCTCCCAGCCAATGGGGCTGTATTTGGAAGTCAACGCCTACGGGAGTATCACCATTCATCTCAATAACAATGGCGAAAACTATGGGTTTGACACTAATGTCAGTCATTTTGGATTACTTTTACATGTCTCGATGACCCCTCTATCATGGCCTCCGTTCTTTAGCTGATGGGAGCTAAATTTCAAAGTAAACGCGATCTTGAGTTTCACTATTGAGCTCAGCGATCCCGAAAACTATGGATTTGACATTAATTTCGGTCATTCTGAACTATTTTTACATGTCTGGGTAACCTCCACCCACAGATGGTCTCAAAACAACACCGACAACGTTTGGGAGGTGATTCCTGACACCAAGTTAAGACAAAAAGTATAGACCAACCTGGGTGCACAAATGCTTCTTTTCGGAGTTATATGCTGCCGAAAACATGAGAAAATGAACTTTAAAGGTCCATAGCTCCAAAACTATGGAGCCTACCGTAGTCTCGTCATGACTTCACTTAGGAACTAATATGTGCGCTATCCAAAAATACATGTTTCAGAATTCTGCGGTACTCACACAATTTTTATAGAGGGAGTTCGGGTACGGGCATATAATTTAAGTGCTCACCAACTACCTCTATAAAAATTGTTGCGGAAGTACCGCAGGATTGTAAAACTTGGATTTTAGATACGTACATTCTACTTCCTAAAAGAAGCCCTGACCCGACTGCGATAGGTCCCACAGTTTTGGAGCTATAGACATTTAAAGGTCATTTTTTCATGTTCTCGGCAGCCTATAACTTCGAAAGGAAACAGGCGTGCACAGATCCTTGGATTAGGGGGTCAAATCAATAGCGGTACCCCTGAAGATATGCAACCACCTAGTAATCATTACTTTCTTTATAATTATATAAGAGGAAAACCCCCTGCTTTTAGATTGGAGAGAAGGAACAGAAAAGCTACGCCCCAACTCCCTTTTAGAGTCGGCGCCTACAAATAGTGTGTTAGGTATGTGTGATAATATACTGCTGGGAGGAAACAAACGGAAGAAAGACTGAAATATAATTAAATCGGGAAATTTTGGTCGAGTATTGCAAAGTTTAAAGTGTTATTTTGTATAGCAATGATTACAGACGTCTTTCAGCGTTTTTTTTTTTGGGGGGGGATATACTTCATATTAGGTGAGAGAATTATTTTAAAATATCGAAAAACACGCAATGCCAAAACATTAGGTGGGGCGACCGCCCCCACTTACCCCCACGTGCGCACGCGCATGTTGCGCACCCAGGTTTGTGTATACTTTTTGTGTTACCTTGGTGTCAGGAATCATCTCCCAAACGTTGTCGGTGTTGTTTTGAAACACCGTGTTAGACTTTTTGTGCTCAATTGTCATGGGAATATGTATGTAGTGCGGTTCGTCGTTATTCGAATGATCAAGAACTTGGAATGTGAAACCATCAAAATGTTTTTTTTTTTGTTTGTTTTTTTTGGCTACTAAAGTCGTTAACATATCAAGAAATAGAGAACTACAAAACATGTGAAACTGTTTTCATTTTCTTTCTTTCAAATTTCTGCTACTGTGTTGCCCCTTTGTCTACATCGTTCAAAGAAAACTAGTATGTTGACTCAACATGCAATCTATTGTCTCTACGAGGTGTGTTCAAAGAGACTGAGCCTTTAAATAGCGAGCCAACGTCTGCAGGTGGTGTGCTCCGGCAACTGTGCACGCGCAGCGGTAGATCTTGGTAAAAGATTGCTTTTTATTGGGTTGTGGTCTCTGTATTATTTGCCGAGTAACTGCCGACTTAGTAACGTTCTCCATAAGCTGCTTGTCGGACTAGTAAAAACGCAAAAATGGAGTTGGAGGAACAGCGCGTCTGTGAGAAATGTTGCGTAAAACAGCGGGAAACTTTCATGGAGGTATTCAAAATGCTTAACCAACGATGCAATCATGACTACATGAGCCGAACGCAGTGGTATGATTGATTCTTTTAAATGTTTCACTGAGGGCAGAAGTTCGGTTACCGAAGGTTCAAGAGCTGGGCGGTCTTTTACGTCAACAGACGACCAACACGCATAGGTAAGAACTCAATAGAAAACGTTTTTTTTACAAGGTATGAACCTATGTACGTACGGTAGTCGGATGAAACTGAAACTGTTGACAAGCTATTTGAAAAAGTCCGGTATTTTTGAACACACCTTGTATTATGTAAAATCGTATCCTATCCTAACTATATATAAAACTACATGAGCTGACATAAATTATTGAGCACTTCCTGTAGGTCCACAATGATTAAATTTGGAATGGCTGTAGCTTTCCGGAACTAACCGACAGGAGAATTGCCAAAAGTGAATATTTTTAGTTTTTAGGGGTCTAAAGAGGGGATGAAGAATTTTCCCATGTTATTTAAATGGGCTTTTTTGACCTTTAATCTCATGTTTTAGGTACTTAGAATTGGAATACAAACTTGAAATTCGGTATGCTTAAACGTTTTCGTTAGTACTACTTAAGTAAATCAGTAAAAATAAAAAAATCCAACTTTAGAGTGGTTTTATAGGGAACTGAAAAATCTTTCCCATGTTATTTATATGGGACGTCTTCTACACCCCAAAAATGTTTAGGCACTTCCAGCAGAATTAGAATGATGAAATTTTGCATGATTGTAGCCTTCCAGGGCTAACCGACAGGAAAATTGCCAAAGGTGAATATTTTTAATTTTTTAGGGGTGTAAAGGGGAATGAAGAAATTGCCATGTTATTTAAACGAGCGTTTTCTTGGGATACAAAATCTTATCTTTTAGATAGTTGAAATAGGAAAAGAAACGATAGAATTGTGGGTTCAGGAGATGCGAGGCCGTAGGCCGAGCAGAGACAGTGTCTGGGGGCGAAGGCTGCGGATGAGCAGATTCAGGAAATATAAAGAGCAAGTTCGCGAAATTCACTGTTGATGCAAAGGCCGATAGACCAAAGGCTAGTATATAGATATAAAAGACTGGGGGGACCAAAGGCTAGTATATAGGTATAAAACTACAAGTTTTTGATGGTGTTATGTGACTTCATTTAACTTAATATCATATGCATTGTATATCGAACTGGGTAATGTAACGAAAATAAGAAAATATCGTTACATTATAGATAGTGTTATTCCGCCAGGACCTTGAAATTGCTCAAAATATAAAATTGCAAAGTTCTATTTCTTTGGTCTCAGTTTTAAGGATGACAATCAGATGTGTCATCTACAATGCCTCTCAGATCTTGATTCAACTGTCACCAGGTTTTATTTTAGGCAGGAATAACTTGACACACGGTGGCAAATTTCTCGTACCAAATAAAAGGCTCACAGCAGATGCTGACAGTAATCGTCTTCGAAGACTTTTGAACGGTAGCGAACTTCTGTGCACATGAGACAGTCGAATACAAAGTCTGAGAACAAGCTGATATTATCAGTAAAAAGTAATAAATCATTCGTGATTATTGATTTTGAAGTGTTAATCATTTTTCCCTCAGTAATTAGCGTTTAATGTAATGCATATGTACTTTGCAGGTATTAAAAACTTAAGCCAAGTAATAAATTACGAATTGCCAACCAATATTCCCGAATATGTCCACCGAATTGAATGCAGTGGCATTACTGGTAACAGGAATAAAGTAAATAGCTTTTACGATCCAGAGATAGATAAAGCCCTGAGCAAGAAACTTGTGAAAATGTTGCGGCAAGTAAGTAATACAATTATTATTCAACATTTTTTTTTAAATATTTATTTTGCATCAAAACTAACACTTACTATTTACGGTTGTAAAACTATAAGCTAGAAAACGAAAGCTCTGTGATGTATTTTAAAAATTCCAAACAGTTTGTTGACAAATGTTAAAACGATTTTCATAAGAACATAAAAATTAATAAAGACCCAAGTCTTCAAATGCTTGTTCAGTGCATGTTTTGGGGTTATTTTCGTGTTTATACGGGCCGTGATTATCATACAAAGAAAAAAAATATTAACGTTTTCAATTGTACAAGCTTTGTTTTTCATATACTTAAACTAGTCTTTTGTTAGCTGGGGGCTCCACTCCCAGACTCCGCGTTTGCTCGACTTAAGGCTTTGCACCTCCTAAACCCAAAATTTTACCGAATTTCAAGTCTCTTTTCGTGTTTCAAGTACCTAAAATATAGGGGAAGGCGTTGTACCTTTGAACACTTGTGCTTTTCTTGAATTCAGAGCTATCTAGGTGCAGTGATTAAAATTCATTTGAAAGAGTAAATAAAAAAAAAGCCCTACAAATGCGCTTGGCTGTTGTTGAGTGAATATTGTGCCAAGTAATGATCCTTTTAATTTTTTCATCCTCAAAACGAAGATTTTTTTGTAGTTACCTTTTGAGTTTTTTGCTCTTCGGTTTTCGCGACTTGTGATATTTATTTGTCCAAACATGGGGTAGAATCATTGGTGAATACAGTAATATTTTTAGTTTTAACTTCTGTTCAATATTTAAGCTAGTGGAGAACTTTTTTCGTAATGGTGACCCTCTTGTACCTATGAACATTAATGCATCGTGTACCTTTGAACGATAAATAATACTGTTTAAAGCTACACAATGTAAGTAGTTTAAAACAATTGATATATTTTATATAGGTTAGGTTAGGATATAAAGTTATTAATCATGATTTTAAGTAGCTTCTAAATATTCGCTTATTGTATAACATATAAGGTTATTTGTATATGCTCAACATTATTGTTCACAAGTTTATGTTAGAACTTCTCTTCAATTTTTAATTTAATTAATAAAATTTCAATTCTGGGGAACTTTTTATAGCTAAACCTTTTATTGCAATTTATAACTAGTAAAATTTGTTGTTTCTTTTTATATTATTGCCACGGAAACGTTGTAATTATCACTTTATTCAAAGGTACAAGAGGGTCTGTTCAATGGTACATGACCATAATGTACCTGTGAACAAAACGGATATGTTCTTATTATACCCTATAAAAGCTACTGTACTTATAACACCTTTAAAAATCATCCTATGTGATAGCAAAGAGATGGCATTTCAAATATACGACAAAAATTGAGGCAAAAGTGCTGAATATTAGCACCAAAATTTCGAGAACTCTAAAAGTGTTCACAGGTACAACGCCTTCCCCTAAGATTTTTTACCCCATTTAAATAACATGGAGATTTTTTATTTTCTCTTTAGACCCCTTAAAAAGTAAAAATAATCATTTTTAGAAATATTTTCCTCTGGATTAGTCCCGGAAGAATACACTCATTCCTAATTTCATCATTGTAACCCTACAGGAAGTGCCTAAACAATTTGCGGTGTAGAAGATGTCCCATATAAATAACATGGGAAAGATTTTTTAGTTCCCCAAAAAACCACTCAAAAGTTGGGAATTTTTATTTTTGGTCATTTCCTTAAGTAACGCTAACAAAAACGTACAAGTACCCAGAATTTCATTGTTTTATTCTAATTCCTAGTACCTAAAACATGAGATTACAAGTAAAAAAAAGACCATTTAAATAGCACTGGGATTTTTCATCCCAGTTAGATCTTAAAAATTTAAAATATTCATTTTTGACAATTTTCCTGTGGATTAGTGTCGAAAAGTACAATGACCCCAAATTTTGAACTCTTCACGGCAATCGGAAGCACCCCTTTATTTTTCAAAGTCTATTCATGTAGTTTTACATGTAATTAGGATTTCATTTAAACTACTCGCTTATCAAAATAAAACTTTTATTGTAAAAAAATATTAAGGTGTAACAGCCTTGCGAACCATCCACTTTGGCTTTATCAGGCACTATGAACACTCAGGTAGTAACAGATTTAATATAAGAGACAGCGAAAAATATTGAAACCTGATTGGTTACTATAAGCTACATAAGCAAATTCCTTTACATCAACACCAAAATAAATAAATAAATAAAATACAGAAACAAAAGTCGCTATTTCCCATACCCCTGTTGACAGTATATTACAATATTCTCTTTGGTAGAGTCTTAAATAACTTACTCGGGATTTAAACCTGTCACCTTCTATTATAAAAATAAAGTCTTATAAAGGGTTTTACTAACCTCTTGTAAGTTTCTAAATGTTTTCAGAGTTCAATAAAGATCCTCGCCACACGAAAGTGACTTCAGAATAAAGGTTGAATTGTCTTTAGCCAGTAGACAGGTATCCTTTGCTCATAACACCCTCAGGAGTGGGTGATTAAAGGATATCTTCTTTGTTCACACCAGCCTCGAAACATAGTTAAAGGAATTCTTCGTAGCTCATTGCAGCTCCCCGAGAAGGTGATTAAAGGATATCTGTTTCGCTCATATCAGCCTCAGGAGATGGTTCTAAAGGAATTCTGCACAGCTTATGGCGGCCCCAGGAGAAAGTGTTGTTGTGTGAGTGATCACTCAGCGATAAACTGATAGTTTTCTCTTCTTCTGGTCTTCTTTTATAGGTGTTTTCTTGGAGGGAGGACCCATGAGGGGAGGTCAGCCATTTTTGTGCTTTTTCCGAATCTTCTCCGTGACTTCCTGATGGTCTCCTTTCATGGTCTGCTATTGTATTATGAACGTAAAAACACGTGTTCGTTGCAAAAACATGTGGCTGCTGAGCATAGGTGTGTGGAACATTACAATAAATATTAATTTCTTAAAGAATGTAAACGGGGTAAAGGGAATAGCGACTTTTACCTGTTTTGGGGGGTTGATGTAAGGGGATTGGCTGTAATAGCATATAGTAACCAATCAGAATTCAGGATTTTTCCCGCTCTCTCTTATATTAAATATGTCACTATCTGTGTATTCAATTTCAGTGTTTCTTCCAGCCATGTTTTAGAGGGGCACTGCCCCCACCCCCGGAGCCCTGAGAGTGCCCTCCGAGGAGACCGAGTATAATATAATAATAAATAGAATAGTACCAGCAATGCCCCCTCGAATACAAACTGTGTCCCTCCCCCGGAATATAGTTTCTGAAAGAAACACTGTTCATGTTGTGTGATGAAGTCAAAGTGCATAGTTGGCAAAACTATTACATGCTAATAATTTTTACAATATACACTTTTAGGTTTACGAAAAAAGAACTTATTTTGATAAATTTTCTTGAAAACTATGAAACAAAATGTACATCCCCCATACCATTTTGTTCAGGTTAGTGACATCTATGGATTATTATATATTTCCTCTTTCCATTTTATTTTTAACGTTAAACCTTAGTGATATTGTTGAATATATAGTACTTACTGTGCGATTGTTTCCTTGCATTGGAACGTACAAACTAGTTATTTAGGAGTCTTAAACTCCATTTTGTTATTATCAGGAAACTATACTTGTTTTTTACCCGAGATGATTCGAAAGTTGATCTTTGAATCTGGAGATAACTTACATATTTCCTGAAAGGGTTTGTCGAGTAAGTTCGAAAACAGTTTTCAATTCCTTTCCCGGAAGAGTCCCTGCCTTTTCACGGTGGAAATATATACAATTGATTTACCTATATGCCCTTTATATCAAAGTGCTCTGCATGACTACTAGATATGCCCTACCCAATTATATCCTTAGGAAGATAATAAAACAAAAAATGCTTTTTTCACTATAAATATAGTTTATTAGTGGATCTAGAAAGTTAAAAAAGCATATCCATAATATGAAGTATAGCAAATCATTTAGTATCACAATTAATGTGACTCACTGTTATGGCTAGATGTGACACGTGCGGTGTATTTCAATTTCTATATTTTCCTCGATTTCACTTATATATGTTGAGACCAGTACGTTCATTATACAGAAAGTTTCAAAACAACACCGACAACGTTTGGGAGGTGATTCCTGACACCAAGATAAGACAAAAGTGTAGGAATCCTGTATTCAGATGGAATAGGCCATATATATATAGGTTGTCCCCGGATTCAAAGTTCAACTTCGGAATCATCCCGGGTTAGTAGCCTACTATATCATAATTTATCTCGTGAATCACTATCTTAAATTAAAATCATATTTCTACTGCATAACTTAGAAATTAGAATACAGTAATTAGAGAAAAATACACTGGATTTTTTTATGTATAACAGAAGTCGCTTTTATGATTGGTTTTCAAAAGAAAGAAAATCTAATGTTTTATGTGTAATGACCCATTCTGTTACAGAAGCTTTCTCCCTGAAATACTCATTTCCAGTTCACATTTCTTTTTAATGATAATTAAAGTTTATACATCGCATGTAACATAAATATTTATTTTCAATTGTGTTATTCTGCAGGTAGTTCTAAAAATTTATTACTTTGAGTAAAAATTTATTGTTTATGAATTTGCGTTGTCATTTTTTATAATATACTGTATGTTTAATGAATTTTCAACTATGCACTTTTGAACTAATCAAAATGTCGGATATTATGAACTTCTAACTACCTACGTTACGACATTTTGATTGCTCTGTATATTTTTATTCCTGGTGTCTACTTTTGCTACGAACACTGGTGTAAACTGAATTAATGTAACCAAATGATAAAGATATTAAAGCAGCATTTCCGTAATACTTAGGAGTGTGTGTGATACTGTTAGGATTGTCTCTGTCAATGTGAAGAGAAGAGATGACCAGATAAACTACATAAATATTAGAGTTATGCAGGATGTCCACCGGGTCTAGATTCCTCAAAACTCACCTAACTCGACATCACTTTTTAAATATCCTAACTATAAGACTACATGAATTGACATAAAGGGGTACAAATCCGGTTGACGTTGAAAGTTGAAATTTGACATGATTCTAGCTTTCTGGGACTAACCGACAGAAAAATTGCCAAAAGTGAATATTTTTTTTTTAAATTTTTATGAAGTCTAAAGGAGGGGGAATGAAGAATTTCCCCATGTTATTCAAATGGGATATATTTTGGACTTTTAATATCATGTTTTAGGTACTTAGAATTGGAATAAAAACTTTAAATTCGGTATGCTTGTACGTTTTTGTTAGCATTACCCAAGCATACCAGTAAAAATAAAAATTTCCAACTTAAGAGTAGTTGTATGGGGAACGGAAAAATCTTTCCCGCGTTATTTGTATGGGACACCTTTTAAACCTCAAAATTATTGATCAGTTCCTGTAGGGATACAACGATTAAATTTGACATGATTGTAGTCATCTAAGAGTAGCCGACAGAAAAATTGCCAAAAGTGAATATTTTTAATTTTGAGGGGGTCTAAAGGGCAGATGAAGAACTTCCCCATGTTATTTAAAAGGACCTATAATCTCATATTTATTTACTTGAAATTGGAATACAAACGTGAAATTCGGTATTCTTGTACGTTGTCGTTATCGTTACCTAAGTAAATCAGTGAAAAGAAAAAGTTGCCACTTTAGAGTTGTTTTATGGGGAACTGAAAAATCTTTCCAATCTTATTTATATGGGACGTCTTCTACACCCCAAAATGTTTAGGCACTTCCAGCAGGATTAGAATAATGAAATTTGGCATGATTGTTGGCTTCCGAAACTAATCAACAGGAAAATTGCCAAAAGTGAATATTTTAAATTTTCAATGGGTCTATAGTAGAGATGCAAGGGCTGGGGAAAATACCGGCTTTTTGAAAAAAAACTCGGTTTTTTCTGCTTCGCTTTTTTGCTTGGGAAATTTTGGGCTTTTTTTCAAAATTCTGCTTTAAACTGATAAAGCAGACTTTGTTTCGCTTCTCTGTAACACAAAAATCATTTAATTAGTGATTGATGCTGATAATAATATAAAACCTCGAAAATAAATCATGAATTTCGAAAAGATATTTCAAACAATTTTACTTCAACATATTTACATTATGAATTCCAAAGGATTAACCAATGTATATAATAAGAATTTTTTAACCTCCTATATACAAAAGTAAGCAGGGTTGGCAAAGTAAGCAGTGTTGTTTTTGAAAATGCCAGAAACCCGTTTTTTTTTGGGGGGGGGAGTTTAAACCAGGTTTTTTGGGTTTAAACCAGGTTTTTTGATTTAGATATTTTGCTTTATGTATTTATATTACATATTCACAGAAATAAGTTTGTTTCGCATTAGTGTTATTATGCAACAACGGAGTTATGTTGGAAGAGGTCGCATAAGCTTAAAGAAGTCCGGTCAGTAAATTTCTTAAATTGAGATACTCCCGCCCTAGCCATCGGGAAAATCCCGTCATTACTTTAAATGTAAAGCAATAACGGGAAAATCCTGTTATTGCTTTGCATGTAAAATTTAAAGATAAACGTATCATAATCAATACACTAAAACTGAGGTATTAAATTACAAATTTAGTATGTAGATATCATTGAAAGTTCAATCCAAGCTAATGTTGGAAGCTACGTAGACAGTCGATAAATTTTACCAATTGCTATCAATATATTTAAGCAACGTTGGCTCCTTTATAAAACAACAGGCATTCACGCATGCAGAAATATACAATTTGGTTTCGTTTCGTATGTTTAGGCTTCACATCCTTACGTAATACCGAGGTTATCAAGAAGACTTTTGCTTAAAGCGACATCCGAACCGCTACTTGGTTTACGCATGAAAGAAGAGTTGTGGTTCGACCGAGAATTGAACATTGGACACCTTGATTAAAAGCTGAAAAGGAAATAAAACGAATGCTGATGGTTTGATATGTGGAAACGTCACCATGAAGTCCACATGATTCGCATTTTTCGTTCTTTTTATTTTTTGGTTTAACCAGTTATTAAAAAAAAAGCTGGTGTAAACCAGCCAACCCTAAAAGTAAACACTTCTTTAAAAAAAATACACAAATAACTAACAAAATTGTATGTAGTATTTTTATTTCAAAATATTCCGTACCCTCTTTTTGAAACAAAATAAAATTAAAATAAATCATAAAGAGAAATACTTAAATTTATATGATACACTTAAAGGCTGCACATCTACAGCTTTTGGTTCTGTATATTCTTGAAATTCTACAGTTAAGTTTTATATAACCACCGTCAGGGTTTACCCAATCCTCAAGTTTTCTGAATTTTTAACAAGAGGGATTCAGCATATCATTACGAACTCCCCCCCCCCAAAAAAATAAAAGGACTACGGAATATATTTGAGTTAAGCTAAATACAACTGCGCAACAAACATGACTGAGTGATTAGCTTTTGCGCCTCTATCGTGAAGTGCGGGATTCAAACCAGCATTCGACCATTCTGACAAAGCTTTTCTTCATTCCATCTGTGAATGTAGAAATAGTGCGTGTACTGTGAGTTCACTGACTTCCTTTCTTATTGTTTTTAAATCGTTATTATTACTAATTACCAGCACTGACGGTTTTGCGAAAGTTAGGGGAGCGGTCTTTCGGACTGAAGCCTGTTCCCCAAAGTTACGGAATGTCAAAAAATGAAACATCTATTAGTTATGCCTTTACTCATAAACTTTAGGCTCCCATCAATTAAAAATTACGAATGTTTAGAAAAACTAAACATTAGTAAGAAAAACCCCTCCCAAAATACTTTTTTCTAAATCCGCCGCTGATTCTCAGTATAAAATGATCTTCAAGGTTGTATCTGGAAGATTATTGCTAAACATATAAACGAAACGAAATATTAATTATGCCTGTACTCATAAACTTCAAGCACCTCCCAAATAAAATTAGGACATTTTAGAAAACGAAACAATCAGAGAAACCCCTCCCAAAGTACGTTTCTAAATCCACTACTGATTATTTGTGTAAATTGGTATTCAAAATTGTATCCGGAAAATTATTGCTAAATCATTGCACAGCTACAGTATAACAGAAATGTGGAAGTACGGTTTGACGGATATATTGAAAAACGTACGCCTTGACGGATATATAGAAAAACGTAAGTTTAACTTTTGTGCTAGAAGCTAGAGTACTCAGCTCTTAGAAATGAAACACGGATGACAGACTAAAATGATCTAGAGAAGGAAAAAATATCGATAGCTCAAAAGTTAAAATAAAGTTAAATAACCTTTAAAATTTCCCTCAAATACTACATTGTTCATCTTAGCTTTAATTCGTAAAATATGTGCTCCATCCAACTTGATGGTGAATTTCAGAGCGAAATATGGCATTTAGGTCATGGAATTCTTATCTAACTATAGAACATACTATAAGAAAGCTATTTAGATAGAAAAATCATGAAAATGAAAAAAGCCAAAATTTCCAAAATTCTCGTTTTTTTTTCAAAAAGCCGGCTTTTATGTCAAAAAAACCATCGATTCAAAAAAGCCGGCATTTTTGCATCTGTAGTCTATAGGGTGATGAAGAAATCCCCATGTTATTTAAACAGGCGTTTTCTTGGGATACAAATCTTATCTTTTAGATAGTTGAAACAGGAAAAGAAACTTGTAATTCGGTAGAATTGTGGATTTAAGAGGTACGAGGCCCTAGGCCGACCAAAGGTGGTGGTGTGCAGGCGAAGCTTTCAGCTGGGCAAACTCAGGAAATATGAAGAGCAAATGTACGAATTTCACTGCTAATAGAAAGACTGATACGTAAGAGATGCGAGGGCGTAGGTCCATTAAAATCCTGGATCTGGGGGCGGAGCCCCCAGCTAGCCAAAGGCTAATACTAACTGTATACAAAACTACATGAACTGACATAAATTAAAGGGGTACTTCCGGTTGACGTGGTTAGTTGAAATTTGTTTTGATTGTAGCTTTCCAGGACTAACTCACAGAAATATTGGTAAAAGTGAATATTTTTAATTTTTAGGTGGTCTAAAGAAGAGAGGAAGAAATTTCCCATGTTATTTAAATAGACCTCTCATATTTCAAGCACATGGAATTGGAATACCAACTTGAAATTCGGTAGCTTGTACGTTTCCGTTAGCGTTATCTAAGTAAATGAGTAAAGATAAAAATTTCCAACTTTAGAGTGGTTTTATGGGGAACTGAAAAATCTTTCCCTTGTCATTTATATGGAACGTCTTCTATACCCCAAAATGTTTAGTTAGTTCGAGCAGAGTTAGAATGATGAAGTTTGGCATGATTGTAGCCTTTCGGGACCAACCGACAGAAAAATTGCCAAAAGTGAATATTTTTAATTTTAAGGTGTCTAAAGGGGAATGAAGAAATTCCCATGTAGTTTAAATAACCGTTTTCTTGGGATACAAAATCTTATCGTTCAGATAGTTGAAATAGGAAAAAGAAACTTGAAATTCGATATTGTGGTTTTAAGAGATGGTAGACCGAGCAATGGTTTTAAGAGATGCTAGGTCGTAGACCGAGCAATGGTGGGGATGTGGGGCGAAGCCCCAGCTGGGGAAGTTCAGGAAATATGAAGAGCAAATGGACGAAATTCACTGTTGGTGCAAAGGCTGATACATAAGAGATGCGAGGCCGTATGCCGAGCAAACGTTGGGGTCTGGGGGCGGAGTCCACAGCCAGCCAAAGACTAGTTTTTAATAAAACTATACTTATTTAGCAATGAAATGATTGATGTATCTTAAAGATGGCATGCTGACACTTCATGTGTACTCTTTCTTTTCTTAAAAAAAGCAATCAATATTCGTTGTGCTATATGAACAGTACTCCAATCATGTTGCGCCACTTTCTCAACCAGAAGACACTACCATACAGCGTGCTTGTCATTACCTACTGACGACTGCATGTTCTTGAAAACATTAGGCTATTGCAACGTCACGCCACTAAAGACAAGTTGTACACCTGTAACTTATTAGGGACGTTATAATACATTTATGATTAACCCACTTATATAACACATTTATGATTATAAATGGGCTATGACATATTTATAAGACAGTGAGACAAATAATCAATGACAATAATCCAGAAACAAACAAATTGTCACCATTGACTGATTAACTCGAAATGGAGCAACTTTAAACAGTTAATAATTTTCTGTTGACAAAAACTGATTTGATCAATGTTAGTCATAGAGATGATAATAATTCTAAATAACAATAATAATTCAAATAGAAGCTCATTTTTTTTCACTCTTAAACTGTCTTATCTATATTTCTGTATTTACCATCTAAATGTGACGGGAATATACAGTCTTTACTGCCAACCATCTTTAAAACTTTTAGAACAATAATCAGTCCATTCATTCTTCAGAGACTTGTTTGTCATTCATCATAAACTCATCTTCCGCTCTACTAGCACACTAAAGCCCTACCACTTCATGCGCTGTAGAGGCATTAGGAATTTGTGTTTTTATTAAGACCCAATCCAACCACACATGTATAATTGTGAACTTTCTTCTTTGCTTGAAATTTAGCAATTATGGAAGTGCAAAAATTCACCTCTGTGCCATCATTCTCATAAAAAAAATCTTCTTCGCTACTATCAACATATACTTCTTCATTCTTTTGCTATGAAGTTTCTCGAGAGCTGTCGAAACTGGCAAAAATTGCTTCAAGGATATTTCTTCCTGTTTCAGTTCTTATTCTGTTGCCCCTTGGCTGCTTAGAAGCTTCTTCCATGTTTTCATATAAATGGATCTTGTAATTTTGAGTATCAAGTACTTATGCTCTGTTTCTGGTCATGTCCATAGATACCCCATTTCTGCCTCTGAATAATGGAAAATTGGTTCCATTACTTCATTATCATTACATCAAGCTGAAACTTTTCACATACAATAACAACATATTCTCTATAAATAATGAACAAGAAAAAAATTAGATACTTGGACTGTAATAGAAATATTCGTATCAACAATGAGCGTTTGAGAAAGCAATGAGGTAAGGCAATCATAATACAACAATACTAATGCTAAATATAGCATCCCACACTAACTTAACAAGCTTTGAAACAGGCTATGTAAGATGAAACTACGTATGCGTCTTCGATTTCATACGATTTATTTCCGAGCTCCTTCGTGGTTAAGCGGTTAGCGTAAGCGCCTTTGGCGTGGGAGACCCTGGTTTGATTCCCGGCGGGAGCTCGTGTGGTTCGGATCCCGCGTTAATCAGTAGGTCCCGTCTCATATAGCCTCGCTGCTAAAAGGGACGTTAAACTCAAAATCAACTCAACTCTACCATTTATTTCCGTTTGTTATAATGTTCAAGAGATGCTGTCAGCTGTATATGATAGTATTAGAAATTTAATCCCAATTTGTAATCGTAATGTGTGATTTAGAATAATAGCTGCTCTCATTTTTCATATTCGCTTGAAGCAAGTTTTCCTTTAATTTTTGTAGGCAAAACAGAAAATTCCTGCTTGGTTGGAGAAAGAAGCCGGTACAAAGGTATGTAAAGCAACTTCCTATCTCTTTTAATTCGGTATTAAATTAACTTCCTTGATGGTAGTTGGGGAGAGCGTCTATAGATGCATCTTTTAAAAGAGAATTTTCTCGAGGGATGTGCCTACAGACACAGATCCTTCGAATACGTATTTCCTATGGTTATTTCATCTAGGGTGTTGTTTTTTAGAGCTTTTTATCGTAGGGAAACGGTACAAACATCTTTCGGATGAGTGAAAGTTTTATGTTTGTTTCGAGACCAAGGAACCCGTTTATATTTTTGCTTTTACTTACCATCGCTTACATTTCTAACGAAAAAAGAATTTAGTTTTCTCATTCTATTTTGTGGAACGAACGTCTTTCTCTCGGCAACATTTCTTATATGGTTAGTGTAGCAGTCTTTGGCCCAAAAGACTCGGATTCGTTTCCGACGAGAGTTCATATGGTTTGCATCCCACGTTAAACTCCAGGTCTAGATCTCATAAATATCTCTGGTGCTGGTCTGAATATATTGTAGACTCCAATACAATAAACCAAACAACTGCAGTTATCTTTGTGTTATATATCATAACCAAATTTTCATTTTTTTTTTTTGTATCCTGTTATTACTGCTGCTATTTTGAAAGTAATAATTGCTACGTGTGTAAAGGAAAGTGTGTACATAGACTAAATAACTCTAAAGAATTTTCTGAACAGTGTATAACAGTGTAGACATATTCTAATTGGTCAGTAGTTTTATTTCTAAGCAAAAAGCATGAAATTTGATTGTTGTTGTTAAGAAATAAATTGTTAATAAAATATTGATTTATTAAAAGTAAACACAATCGCTAGAGAGGTTCTTGAGAAAATGATTTTTATATTATTATTATTATTTTCACCTTCTAACAAACTATCCTTACTTTCAGAAGGCCCGGGATCGATTCTCGACAGGAGCTCATGTGGTTCGGATTCCACGTTAATCAGTAGGTCCACGTCTCATATAGCCTTGCTGAACGGGACGTTAAACCCAAAGTCAACTCAGCTTAACCTTACTTTTAGAGGCAGTAGCAAATTCAACCCCCGTCACCGGAAAAGCCTAAAGTTTAAAATTTAGTTCGGATACCGTGAACGGTATGACCTCTAGGTGAATATACACGAGGACGAAGCTACGAACAGACGGATAGATGTGGGAAAATCACTTTATCCATAAAGTGAATATTCGTTCAAATCTAGAATTCAGATTTTTTTTCTGGATTACTATATTTTTTCTTTCCTTTCATCGTTCGAAAGTAAAAAAAAAGCTAATGCTAATGCTTTCATTTACTTCAAAGGAGAGGTAGGTTTAGAAAAAGACTTTTGTAGGTAGTAAATCAAAAAATCATAAACTACATGTGGATTTGGCTGCAAACATAACAGAAATATGATTTTTTAAAATTGGTTTTTAACGTCAAATTTCACTCCTGGAAAATTTCAATTTGGCAGTTAGGCCACTTGAAATCCACAAATTCCTTAAAAAAAGAAAGAAGTCACTTTTAAAAAAATACGGAAACTAAACTGTGAGTGCTTTCGCTATCTATCTCATCAGATAAGGTGAATAGCACAAGAAAACAAGCTACATGATTTACGTTATATTCTGTTTTAAACATCTACCTCTGTGCCATATTGCAAAGTAAGGTCACAGTTTAGAGTTGGAAAATTTATGTTGGGACAGTCTATTTTCAACGAACTTAAAAAGTCGATTACTGAATACTAAATGTGTGTCTGTCTGTTATTTGCGAGTTTTTCAATTTTGAACCCTGCATTCGATAGAGCATCAACAACTATCAGAGAAAGGGATTAAATTTTTCGCGTCACTCTTACCGTTCCCGAGATATTGTCCAAAAAATGGCCGATTTCCAGAAATTTAAGGACCCATATCTCGGGAACCGTAAGTCATAGAGAGATCATATTGGTGTTGATCAATATCTTAAAAAATGGTAAATATTTTGGTACCAAATAGTAACCGGTGGCCATTGTCTAAATGACCAATGGTTTGGCCAATGGCAACAAATTAATACCGGTACCAAAATATTAACCATACTCTTAGGTATTGCACCAATATCATCTCTCTATGACTTACCGTTCCTTCTGTGATATTGGCCAAAAATGACCAATTTCTAGATATTTGAGGAGCCATAGCTCGGGAACCATCATGAATTGTAGAAAGATTATATTGACGTTGATCAATACCTAAGAGGATGGTGAACATTTTGGTACCAACTAGTAACCGATGGCCACTGATTAACTGTCCACTGGCCAACTGGACACCGTTCCCCAAGAGAAGAAGGTGCGGATAGAAAAATATACTTTTACATCTAGGAACAATCATAGTTATCCTTCCCGCTCCATCTCTCCATTCTTTTTAAGTTCGTTCTGGCAATGCCCTTGGAGCATTCTCAACTGGTTGAGTGATAGAACTAATATACTGGTTTCGTGATTACAGGTGATGTAGAAAAAGTGAATATTTAACTAACAAATAAATTGCATTATGCATAATTATGTCAGTTAAGTATAATTGTATCACACTTATATACTGAATGGCATCGAAGTGAGTGTTTCATTGTTACCAGTCTGTTTTTGTAGTTCTTTTTTCTTCCTGAATCTTTCCATTCTGTCTAAAATACAGTTTAACAAAAGATAGTTTAGTTCATCTTCTTCGTTGTTGCGTGGTAAAGTTTCCATTTTTCTCTGTTTTTATATATATATTTTAGTAACTAGCCTTTGGCTAGCTGGAGACTCCGCCCCCAAAACCCCACGTTTGCTCGGCCTCCGGCCTCGCGCTCTTAATTATCAGCCTTTGCATCAAGAGTGAATTTTATGCATAAGCTCTTAGCATTTCCTGAATTTGACCCAGCTGTGGGCTTCACTTTCTAACTCCCTCAATTACTTTGCCTACGGTCTCGCACCTCTTAAAAACATAATTCTACCAAAGTTCAAATTTCTTTTTATATTTCAACTACTTAAAAAATAGGACTTTATATCCCAAGAAAACGCCCGTTTAAATGATATGGAAATTCCTTTATCCTTCCTTTAGACCCAATAAAAACTAAAAATATTCACTTTTGGCTATTTTCATGTGGGTTAGTCCCAGAAAGCTACAATTATGTCAAATTTCAACACGTCAGCAGGAAGTACCCGTTTATTTTATGCAGTTCATGTAATCTAATCTACTAATCTTCTAATTTAAATAAAATACAGATTTTGCTTGTCTGTCTGTCTGTCTGTGTGCGGTCTAGGAACCATAGGAATTGACCGAGAGTTACCAAATTTTTGTTGCGGGTACTTTGGTCCAGAACAAAGCGCTTTTTTCAAATTTTGAACCAGAGGGGTCTCAGGGCGGCGTTTACCAGGACTGTAAAAGTACTATAAAATAACCGATATTAGTGTGGAATTCATAGTTTTTGCGGTTGCTGAGATCAATGGCGATACTCCGATCGCATTAACTCCCAAATTCACCCCATTCAGCTGCGTGTCGGTGTCAATGGGAACCGAGACATGTAAAAATAATCCAAAATGACTGATATTAGTATCAAATCCATAGTTTTCGCGGTTGCTGAGAAGAATGATGATACTCCCACAGATTTTTACTTCCAAATACAGCCCCCATCGGCTGGGAACCAGGGGGTCTCAGGCGGCGTTTACTGGGATATGTAAATGTAGTAGAAAATGTAGTATATATATATATATATTGGTGTTCAGTTTTTTTTTTTACATAGATATTTTATCTGACCTATTCGAAGAATAGGTATTTTAGCTTGTTTTGTATATAGTTAGGATATTTCTGAATTACTAAACACCAAAAATGAGGCTTATTTCATTTTGCTTAAAGTTCTGGTAAATGGATATATTAAATATCTATGTAAGGGAATTGTGGATTCAGAATTAACTGAACACAGTTCATAATTATAATTAAAAAAAATATAACCTAGTGAAAAAAATACCTATATGTACTTAGGATTGTTGTAACTGAAAGCAGTGGAAAACTGTTTCCTATTTAACTCTATGCGTATTAATTTTATTTAAAATAAATTAGTTTAAATATCTAATGCACAGTACTCACACTTCTATTTTCTAATAGGTTTTGTTCACCAATAAATACACAGCCACACGCGTTTCTTATTCATTTGTAATTCACCTCCCTCACCAGCGCAATCAGCTGTCAAATGCTTATCTAATATAAATAAAATAAAGAGTTTGTGTGTGTGTGTGTGTGTGTGTGTCTGTTTGTGTGCGGCCTTGGGACCAGACGGATGGACCGAGAGTTACCAAATTTTAATCAGGGGTACCGTGGTCCAGATACCACACTAAGACGAAGCGATTTTTTCTTCAAAATTCGAACAAGGGGGTCTCAGATGGCGGGGGAGGGGGCGTTTACCGAGACATGCAATGTAAAAGTAGCAGAAAATGACCGAAATAATGTCAAATTTATAGTTTTCGTGGTCGCTGAGATCAATGGGGAAGCTCCGATCGCACTAACTTCCAAATTCACCCCATTCGGCTGCGGGTCGGGGTCACCGGGGTGTGGGGGATACCGAGACATATAAAAATAATCCAAAATGACCGATATTAGTGTTAAATCCATAGTTTTCGTGGCATCTGAGGTGAATGGGGATACTCCCATGGGCGTTGACTTCCAAATACAGCCCCCATCGGCTGGGAACCAGGGAGTTTCAGTGGGCGTTTACCGGGATATGTAAAAGTAATAGAAAATGACTGATAGTTTTTTTCTTTTTGGTTGTTCGATTTGTTTACATAAATACATTATTTGACCCATACGAAGAATGGATATTTCAACTAGTAGTATTATAAATTACTTGAACTGTTGCATGACCTTTGAGTTTTACCAGTGAACTTTGGAAAAATTAGCAGTGCATTTCTGATAGAGCTAAGTCAACCCAAAATGACCCTGGGAACACTCATCTTGGCCCATTTCCATCCAAGGTGGTTGTAAAATAATACTAATCTACGAAAGACGATTAATGACAAAGTCTGTTGCTTTTTCTAAACAAATTGACAATAAATTTATAACTGAGTATAGCATACCTCATATTAAAACAAATCTACTACAGCTTAAGAGAAATAATTGTAAATATGTGTTCTTTCTAGTTGTAATTTTTATCACTAACAGTGTTTCATGTGGAAAAAATATGTAAATTATTCGAGAAGAGCTGGCTTAAGTCATTAGATGTTTTAACAAGATGACTAGTTGGTAAACAATGATTTTTTGGTGTAACCAAATATTGGGCTTTAAGGGGGGCAATCGTGGGTTTTAAGTGGGGCCAAACCTCTCCCCTACTTTAATATTTTGCACTTCTTTTGAGGGAACGAAGATCACAGAAATACACCTCCGAATTTAATGATACTTTTGCAGTAGACAACAGAAACAAAATAATGAGATTTATATTTTTATATTGGCAACCGTGGTCTTTAAAGGGGGCAGAACCTCCACTCCAAGTTTTTTTTTTTTTTTTTTTTTTTTTTTGTAACCAAGACCACACAAATACATTTCCGAATTTTATGAAGTTTATACAGTTGATACTAGATACAAAATAAAGAAACCTTTATTTTGTTATATCGGCAACCGTGGCGTTTAATCCTCCTATGGCCCTTCAAATCTACACACACTCCGGTCCTTGGGGTCTATTTTACCCCAATTATTTAATTTCTCATAAGATTATGGAAACATGCAAGATAGACTAAATTATAGTTAATCTAGTCTCTTGAAGAGGCTTAATAATAATAATAATAATAATAATAATAATAATAGGAAAATATAATATTAGACATTGGGGTCAATATGACGCCAAGGTCTGATGTGTTACCTTTTTATTTAACAACGTTATTGAAAATAACTTTAGTACTTTGATTATATAAAGAACTGGACTAGACCGAGGAATACTAAAATAACTAATGACTGGAAACATCGTACAAAGAAATGATTTAAGAAATGGGTATCCCTTTGGGTCATATTGACCCCAAGGCCATAGGAGGGTTAAGGGGGCAAAACTTCCCATCCAAATTCAATATTGCACCCTTTTTGTGGCAGCGAAGAAGACACAAATACATTTTCGATTTTAATGAAGTTTAAACAGTTGACACTAGAAACGTGTTTAGGTGAATACGATAATGATGATTCCGGTGTGAACAGTGATGTTAGATTTTTTTTAACTGTATTCTGTGTTTGTGTATTAGCAGAAAAAGTAACATATACATTACTGCATCCTGCCGAATGCACTCATGGACAGTATATACAGTTGTTAATATGACTTCTGCCATGATGATCTAGTCCATCGTTCAATTACTTTTTGTTACAATAGTATGATGATAACTTGAAATTCTATTGATAAATCTCCATACAGTATCGCGAGAGGATAAAAATGTCTTCCTATTGGATTAGGCCTTCTTGGATAAAATGTTTAATAGATGGGTCTCGAATAAAACACTAATTGGATGAACACGGAATATTAGAAACTAAATAATAATAATAATAATAATAATAATAATAATAATAATAATAATAATAATAATAATAATAATAATAATAATAATAATAATAATAAAATAAGGAAAACACTTACACCACAGTAGAACATAGAACCTATTACAGTGTATATGAGTTTAGTTCTGGCTCATCATTATTTTTATTTTTTATTCAAGACTGTTCTCATTATCCTTAAGGATTTAGGATTTAGACTTCTGGAATTTCTAACACACTATCCAGGGACAGGGAAGGAAGAAAGGATTGGGGAAGGAAGGAAAATAGGGATGCACGCGAGACGAGACGAGACGAGAAATGGAAAAGTCTCGTCTCGTCTCGCAGCCTCAAATGTTGGTCTCGTCTCGCGTCTCGTCTCGTCTCGCAAATGTAAAGTCTCGTCTCGCGTCTCGCATAAAATTTTGAGTCTCGTCTCGCGTCTCGCATAAAATTTTGAGTCTCGTCTCGCGTCTCGCGCGAGACTTTCTCGCATGGTCTCGCAGTCTCGCATATATTCTGGTCAAAATTTTGCAATGTGTTATTCTATGGCTGTTAATGAATGATGATGTGATATTTTGTCCGAAGGCAGGTATTTGACCTAAAAGTCCCTTGGCGAGCTGAATCCTTGGTGGTTTGCCATTGCTTTCCATGGGATGAATGTTCATAACATCCTAAGGAGACGGAACCTAGAGTTCAACATGGTATCCGAACTTGTGTCCCCTCCGCTCCAAATTAAAAGAAAAGTTGTGCTTGAATGTGATTCCTGGACCATTAATTTTCGTCAAATTAACCCTTTCCGATACCCGGCTTTTTGGGCTATTTTTTAGACTTTCAGTCAAGCAGCTACTGCATCGTCACTATTTATCCTAGGATCATGGTTCATACCTCATTCTTTTCAGAATGAAGCTGGCTTTCAAATGGTGCCACTTGCATGCTCATACCATATACCAGGAGCGGGAAAAATGATGTCAAAAGGCAAATTACGGAGGGATTTTTTTCTCGCACTTTGGGCCCCTCTGAGCGGCCCTGTGTGAACGTAGCCATCTAAATAATCTGATAAATAGTACTTGTTGGGCTGAATGTTTATGCAGAATTCCAATTTTCCAGGTGCAAAAGTAAGCCCGCCAAAAAAATATATACCGACAATGTCCCATATTCTCGTATACAGAGGAAAATTTTTAAACATTCCCTGAGACATCCCTAATTACCCTAGGATCATTCAGAATAGAACTGCCTTTCAGGCGATACCATTCACTTGTCTCCATCATGTATCTAAGGCGAGAAAATCCCGTGAAAGGGATTTTTGGTAAAAATTTCCCTTTTTCAACGTTTAGCCCCTTTGTACCCACATGTTTTAACACTGAAGTACGAAAAAAATCTTGTAAATACTCCTCGGTGGTCTGAATGTTTGTGCACAATTTCAATTTTCTAGGTGCAAAAATAAGCTCGCAAAAAATAATACCGAAAATGTCCAAAATTCCCCTATACAGAAGTATATTTTCATAAAAATTCCCTGACACTTCTCTAATTACCCTAGGGTCATGTGTCGCACATTATTCTCTTCAGAATTGAACTGCCTTTCAGGCGATACCATTCACTTGTCTCCATCATGTATTTAAGGCGGGAAAATCGCGAAGAAAGGGATTTTTGGTAAAATATCCCTTTTTTTCAACTTTTTGCTCCTCTGGATCCCCCCCCCCTGTTTTAACACAGAAATCTGAAAAAATCTGGTAAATACTACTCGGTGGACTGAATGTGTGTGCAAAATTTCAATCTTCTACGTGTAAAAATAAGCCCTCCAAAAAATAATGAACATAGATCGGCCCCACAATATTAAAAGAAAATATATATATTTTAGAATTATGACGTCATCACCTCCTATGTCTCGTCGCAGGAAGGTGTGAAACCATACGTAAGGTCTTCTACAATGCCTCTGGACTTGAAAAACAAAACAAAAACAAAAAAACATACGAAAAAGCTCAAATAGGAGAGTTATAACGCAATGTACCATGAAACACCCCGTATGGTACAGATTGTACCATGGGATCCCCAAAGGGTTAATAGCATAATTTACAGCAAAACCAACATAAATTGTTGCTGGATCCAACATTGTTTTCCAGCTTAGAGGTCTCCAGCAATATTTGGGTCTTCTAAAATATCGTCGCCACTATCAACATTTACACGTTTTGGTCGTTTCCTTGAAGGGTGATTTTCCATTATAAAGATGTTTTTATACCAGCAAAAGCGCTTGTAGACAACAAAAGAACTCCTCACAACACAATACGACCCAATTCTTTTGGTTCGTTCGCGCTTGTAGCAATGTTGCATTATCGCATTTTATCAACTTTCGCGTTCAACTTATATAGTGTTGCCAGATCTAGAAAATAAAATTACTGACAGATATAGGGCCATTCCTACCATCTCGCATTAAACCTATAGGGCCATTATACCAAACCAGTGTTTGAATTAAACTTCCGAACTAGAGGGGGATGTTTTTGATAAATATATAGAAAGAAAATACTTATTCCATGTAAAAATATCATGTTATTTCTGCGAGCCGGACCCGGGATAAACTTTGACGAGAGGGGATTTCCCCGCCATCCCCCAACATAAATCGCTAGTAGTAATGTGAAAAAGACAGAAACAACGAAAATATCACATTTTGCAGCAATAGGGAGTCTTATTCGCTTTTCAGACCAAAAAACAGAAGTTCATGTATTCGTGCGCGCCCGCGTGTATGTGTTTGTGTCGTAAAATAAAGTCCTAAATCGATGTTGTAATAAATTTCCAATTTACAAAGCTTTTCTTTTTTAATGATGTTTAGAAACTAAAGTAGGATTTAATTCGGAAAATCAACCTTGAATAACAATAAATCTCATAAAATGTCTATTGCCCCAATCAATTTTTTGTTCCTGGAGGCATTAACGCTCAACTTAGAAAATACAATAAATGTAAAATCACTAAATATGTAATTACATGTAATTCATAAATGTTGCGAGACTGCGAGAAGTCTCGCGAGACTTCTCGTGCGAGACTTAACTGAGTCTCGTCTCGCGTCTCGTCTCGCATGGTTTAGTCTCGTCTCGCGTCTCGCATAAAATTTTCAGTCTCGTCTCGTGTCTCGTCTCGCAAATGCGAGACGAGACGCGAGACGAGACGAGACTTCTCGCGTCTCGCGTGCATCCCTAAAGGAAAAGGCCTGGGACCTATAAGCTAGGTACCACCCCGGCATTTGCCTGGTGTGAATGAGGAAAACCTCATTCAGGGTGGTTGTACTAAGCTTTTTACATTTTGTCGTCCGAGTGGCCCCACCGGAAATCGAATTCGGTACCGCTCGCACCGATGGCTCATTATCCTTAAATATTGGATTAAAATTGATTTGTAACGGCTACTGTATACTAGTTAATAATGTTCAGATGAGATATTTGTTTGTGTTGTATTTCAATTTCGATATTTATTGTGCTTTTATTATAGGCTGAACGATCCAGCTGTTAATTGTACGTTAGATCATAGAAGCACCTCTCGAATAAACATTCTACAACCAAATGATAAGAAAAAAACTTATCTCGGATTACAGGTACAGTTTTAGTTCTTTTAAATAACCTAATTAGTAAAGTTCTGTTTTAGCAGGCAGAAAAAAATTCTTCCTTGAGATGTTACTCAACTTGTTAAAATAAATCCTTAGTATGCAAACTTTCACAATTCTATTGTCAGTGGTATTGGCAGGTGCAAAAATATACTTTGCAGTGTAACGAAACAAATCCAATATCTTCCTTTTACTTGATTCCTGTTGGTTTATCTGGAAAATTTCTTTAGAATTCTGTCCATCAAAATATTTTCGTATCTATCAGAATCGTAGCCCTCTACTAACGCGTATTAATTCAACTCCTAATGAAAGTAGAAAGACAGCTTATGTCTAATTTTAGTTGCAAGTAAGTGATATTTCTACTGCTATAAGTCGCTAGACTACTTTTAACAACAGAAAAATAGAAGACCAGATTAAAAAAAAATAATCCCGAAAAGAGCCCGTTTCCTGATTTCCTTCTCTCATAACTTGGCAACTCTGCTTTCTTGATAACAGAGAGAAATTTAGAATTAACCCATTATATTTCAGAATTTCTTGAGTGAACGTTGTATTATTTTCTCCAATAATACTTGAAATAATCTAGTATGTTCTCAATTGTAATGAACAAACACAAAATTGAATTTAGTAAGCGTTCTCATTGGAGTATTCTTACAGCCCTACCTAGTTTGAATGCCAGACGTTGTTTTACTACATATTATGCTTGTATATGACATGCGAAAGGGACATAATTGAGAGGTGCTTTGAAAATGTCCTGAAAAACCTCCACATTCATAATTTAATCGATTATTACTTGGCACTCTGACACGTAAGAAAGTTGATCATACTCTATCATGCCACAAAAAGACGGAAAGTTTCAGGTTGATAGCCCTACTAGTAGATCCGAAAATTGCACAATATTGCCTATTTTTGTTCAAATTGCCGATAAGTAAAGAAGAGATGGTTGTAGAAACCAATTTTTTTCTTTAACAATACATAATATAACATTTACACTATTGTTGGCAAAACAATTAGACTTCAAATGCATTAAAAATATAAAGGAACCAAATAATTTAATACTAATAAATATACAAGATAAACACTGTCGGTCTTTCTTCAAGCTGAGCTTGTTTATGGCAGAGTTCGGCCATGAAATATCTAAATCTTCATTTCCTAAGCCATGAGAAACTTACCCACATAATTTCGTTCAGATTATACTGGTAGTAGTTATCGAGAAATAAATACCACATACAAGTTGAGTGGAGCCTAGTCGAGCCTATATTTGTCAAGCTCGGCTGCCAAATATAGCGAACTTTATTCCAGAACATCGGCTACTTTATAGAAGATGGGCTACTTGCCCATCAAATTTCATTTAGATCCAGCCAGTAGTTATCTTATCTTCGTTCCGTTATCTGGTGGTTTAGAGGATAGCTCGGTTGAAAACGATAACCGTTAAACGGAATGGTTTAACGGTTGGAAACGAGAGCCGTCAAATATGTAGTGAAACTAAGTCAATTCTAAGTATCGATATGGTAACAGGATCTTTTTCGGTATTCCAAAATGGTTGAAAGGAAAACACTAGCCTACGAGAAGATGCTTTTTGTTTAAATTGTTCGGTTGAAGCGAAGTCTTCCGTGTCCTGTGTATAGTTTCCCATAAGTATAATAAAATGGTAACATTTTTTTAAAAGATGGCTGTGCAAATCCCTTGCAGAGGAAATTGTTGAAGATCCCGTTTAGGGATGCGCTCGAGTCGAGATTTAAGCCTGTCTCGACTCGTCTCGAGAAAATGTTATCTCGACTCGTGTCTCGACTCAAAATATGGTGCTGTCTCGACTCGTGTCTCGACTCGACAGTCTCTGTCTCGACTCGACTCGAATTCGAGTCGAGACGTCTCGAAATTCGAGTCGAGACAAAATATACGAGTTAAAACATACACACACATCAACCAGACCGTTATGACTACCTACTTAATTGTTAGTATGTCCACCTTTTGGCACGAATAACAATGGCAACGCGTCTTGGCATGGTCGCAATGTTCCTCGGTGGGTCGCTGGAGAGAGTTGGCACCACATATGCACACACAGGTCATCTAATTTCCGTAAATTCCGGGGAGGGGGTGATGCACCCTCACGTTACGTTCAATCACATCCCAGATGTGATCGATTGGGTTCAGATCCGGATAGTTTGGGGACCAGCACATCACTTGGAACTCGCTCCTGTGTTCCCCGAACCACTCCATCACACTCCTGGCCTTGTGACATGGTGCATTATTTTGTCGAAAAATTCCACTACCGATGGAAGACATGGCAGTCATGAAGGGAGTGTACGTAGTCTGCAAGCAGCGTGCGACACATCGGCCGTCATGGTGCTTTGCTCGAGCTCCACTGGACACATGGATGCTCACCTGAATGTTCCCAAGATAATAATTAAGCCGCAGCCAGTTTGTCTCCGTCCCGCAGTACAGATGTCAAGGAGCTGTTCCCTTTGAACACGACGGATTCATACCCTCACATCGTCATGATGAAGATGATATCGGGATTCATCAGACAATGCAACGCTCTGACATTGTGCTAAGGTCTAGTGGCGATGGTCACGTGTTCATTTCAGTTATAGTTGCCGATGTCGTGGTGTTAACATTCGCCATCGTTAGGAGTGTTCGGTGCACTGTGTGTTCAGACTAGTGTTGTGAAGGCCTGTGAAAAAAACGGAAATTTTGGGTAAAAAAAAGTTTTTTCACGGTTTTCCCGAGCTGGGGAAAAAGCGGAAAATTTGGGTATTATCAGAATCATCATTTTTGTTAATCACAGAATCATTTTAATTAATATGTTAAATCAAACATATATTTCATAGAGATATCTTCATTGTTCTATGTAAAATTCCGGAAATTTTGAAACCATTAGAAAAAATCATTTGTTCGGAAATATTGGCAAAAACAGGAAAATGTAGTTTAAAAACTATTTGTTGGCCTGATGCTAGTGATCTTACTTGCTGTAACATGTCTGCAACATATACAGTGGGAAGTGGAAAATCCAAACTAATTGGGACCACAGGTATTCGGATTTTCAAATTGTTCGGATTTTCGAAAATGACCAAGAAAATATCTTTTAGGCTTACATATACTGTACGGTATGTTCTTCTATCGATACAGTGGTTATTCAGTACATACAGTAATTACAATACCGCACGTAAGGCTACTTACATTTAATGTTTCTGAAGAACTTGCTTGTACTCTAAGTCACACTTAAAACTTATAGGCCTAAGAAAAAATAAAAATATAAATACATGACAACCAATTACATATAAATGAACTTTTGTAAAAACACTGACTTCACAACGTCGATGGACACGCTATTGTTTGTTTATCGCTATCGTTAAGACAAAATCTAAAAACCTTCTAGGGACCGCGTTCGGATTTTTGACGTTAGGATTATCGACATCCTAGTGTATATACAATGTTTTCGCTAACGGAAAAATACTTAGAGCAACAGGTTTTAATTCTACTTTACACACATACACCGCACAAGTGAGTAAATTTGAGCAGCGAGAAATATATTAAATGAAACTTCCGTTAGTTATTACAGACTAGCAGAATATCCGTTCTTCGCACGGGGAGAATACGTTTCATTTTTGGACACAAAGGGCACCAAAACTGTCACCAATGAACTTGTGGAGCCCCAAAACTATGAATTTGACATTCATATCGATAATTTTCAATTATCTTTACATGTCACCATCCTCCTTAGAGTACTAATGGGGCTGAATTTGTGGATTTAAACGGCATCTTCTGTTCATTTCAGCGAGTATGGATTCGAGGCCATTTTCGATCATGTATATATATATATATATATATACAGAGGCGGATCCAAGGGGGCTATAGCCTCCCCCTTCATACTCAAGTATACACTGCATAAAATGGGCTTCAATCCTGCTTTACACTGGATAAAACTGCAAACTATGGTTTAGTCCCTCCCTCGATCATATCCTGGATCCGCCACTATATATATATATATATATATATATATATATATATATATATATACTGTATATAATGCTCAAAAGATTTAGGGGTTCAGCTGAAATATCACACAAGACCTTAAGATAGTGTATGAATAAGCTTGTGTTTGACTCATATTATCATACAAGAAGGAATGCTTTAAGATACACTAGAAAAATGGGGCACTGGTGTTGGGGCACGGAAAACCTTGTTCACATGGCTCATGACACAAGTGGGTTATGTGTGCACCTCTCGAACTGCTCACAAACAGGCAAGGCAACAACACTGATTGTTCCTTAATATGTCATATGATCACTTCGAATAGCCAACAGGGCCTCGCACCTGCGTGGCATGGATTCAATCAGATTATCGATGAGTTCTTGGGGGATGTTGTGCCACTCCTCCAGAAGAGCGACTTCCAGCTCTGGAATAGTTGTTGGATTTACTGGCCTAGCAGCAATTCGTCTGCCAAGCATTATCCAGACATGCTCAATTGGAACGAGATCCGGAGAGCATGCTGGCCACTTCATCCGAGCGATACCCACAGCATCCAGCATCTCATCCACTAACCGAGCTATGTGAGGACGAGTATTATCATCCATAAAAAGGAACGAATCAGCAATGGCACCAGCATAAGGAAGAACAAGAGTTTTCGTGATCTCATCCCTATATCTGAGAGCCATCAAAGAGCCATTTCGGATGATGTGGAGCTCAGTAGCCCACCAATGCTGATTCCTGCCTACACCATCAGTACACACCATGATACTGGGATGTTTCTCGCATAAACATGGGATTGTGTCGTGTTCCACACTCTCTCCAGATGAGAACATGTCGATTATCAGGCTCTACACTGAATCGAAACTCGTCAGAGAACAAAACATTGCCCCATTCATTGCGTCCCCACCCACGATGTTCCTCCGCCTACGCTCTTCGATCAACACGGTGTCATGCAGTTAATGGGACACACACCATAGGCCTACGTGCGTAGAGACCACCTTCTCGAAGGCGATTGCGGACCGTTTGAGTAGATACTGTGCGTCCTGTTGTTGTTCGGAAGGCTCGCGGCAGCAGAGTTGTATTCTGACGCCGGTTTCGACGGGCTGTTAACAAGAGATAACGATCTTCTCTGGCTTTGGTTGCTAGTGGACGGCCCTGTCCTTGTCTTCTTTGAACACTTCCAGTTGTTTGAAATCGATTCCACAATCGGGAAATCACACTCTGTGCCACTCCTATGGCATGTGCCACCTCCCGCCATGACTGACGAGCTTCCAACCTTATTGAGGGCCGCGGTGGCTCAGTGTTAGAGCGTTCACCTCTGGTGCTTGGGGTCCCGGGTTCGATCCCAGCCCCCGCCAAGTGAACTTTGTGGTGTACAAACACCGTGTGCGTGGGTTTTCTCGGGGTTTTCCCGTTTCCTCCCACTTTCTTCATTACACCCTTTCACTCATCTCTCATCATCACCGTCTCCTTTAGCCTAACTGGCATAACCGTGGGACGCAAAACTTAAAGATTTTTTTCCCGGCCCGCATACAATTATAGCTTAATTTGCAAATCATCGCAAATGGAAGTGTCACCATCGATATTAGTGACCACGAAAACTAGGGATTTGACACTAATATCGGTCATTTTGGATTACTTTTACATGTCTCGGTATCCGCCCCTCCCCCTCCGGTGACCACCGGCCCGAATAGGGTGAATTTGTAAGTTAATGTGATCAGAGTTTTACCATTGATTTCAGCGACCGCGAAAACTGAATTCGACAGTAATATCGGCCATTTTCTACCACTTTTACATGTCCCTGTAAGCGCACCCTGAGACCCCCTGGTTCAAATTAAAAAAAAAAAGATTCGTCTTGATCTGGGGCCTGGACCAGGGTACCCCTGACTAAAATTTGGTAACTCTCGGTCCACTCGTCTGGTCTCCAGGCTGCATACAGACAGACAAACACAAACAAACTATTTATTTTATTTATATTAGACTAGATAGATTCTTGCAAATTATGCCAGATTTTCATATTGTCTTTCCGAACTAATTTTAAAGACCCGCTCCTACTTATCTTTATACATATACACAGTATATCTATATTTATATCTATCTATATCTATATATGTATATAACAAACGCAGGAATTACACCTAAATAACGCTCCTGGAGGACCCCTTTCTCAAAATAATTGCTGGGGAAACACTTGTAGAAACTTCAGTTTTCGTGCCAGACGATTACCGAGACCTGGTGAAAAAAAAAAAAAAACTCCTTTAGCGATCGAATTAAAAAAATAGTTCTCAGATTAGTATTCACTGAGAATATTGTTATAAAATTTAAATTTGATGGGTAAATCAGTAGGCTTTGAATACATCCACATCGTATCCACTGAGTTGCGAAATTGTGTACCTCCAGATATGGGCGGTCGAAGAAAATTTTTTAGGGGGCATCTTCAATGTTTGCTATATTAGTTTTGCATTTAATGTGCATGGTTTGTTATATTACGTATACGTGAGCCAGGGAGGTTCATTCTTATCAAACACGGAGATTATGAAGGAGCAGATCTACTGTACAAAATATAATAAAAACATCTCTTTCGGATTTCTATCATCCCGCAGTCCAACCTCGAGACGGAAACATAAGAGATAGGCTTTTTGTTTTTAAACAAGATAACGTGCCTAGCGAATGCTTTACATTGTGAAGATTGTATTAGTGAAAATTAAACTAATATAATTTTACAACTTAATATACATATCACTAAATGTTGAGCTCCCTGTTGCTATATGGTTAGCGTATGCGCCTTTCTCGAACGAGGTTTGGTTCATGGTAGGAGCTCATGTGTTTCAAATCCGACGTTAAACTGTACGTTCACGTCTTGTAGAGCTTTGCTCCTGAAAACGACGCTAAACTATAATCTAATTTAAAATTACTAAATATTAAAAAATAATAACTTACCAAGGTGACGTCAATTTGGCAGTCATCAAATCCATTTTATACTTTCACTTAATCCAGTGGATACTAATATAACAATTACAAGACACACGCGCATATAAATACTCAGAAACAAGTACATACACACGTACACATACACAAATATGAACCCTTCAAATCTATTTACATGTGGTGGACTGCGCTGCATCAAGCATTGTTATCTTCATCATCATCTTCTCATGTATCTGCATTATTTGATTCATCCACAGATTTGTTATTTGTACGCATCATTCATTTTTGCATTTTTGGGAGGGTTCAGGGTTCTTTCTTCATTTCTGTATTGGAAAGAGAATCAGAGGAGGAAGGGAGAATTTATACTTTAAGAATGGATAATATTTTAAGAAATATATACAAAACATGCCGCTTCCGACGCAGCACTGAAGCATTTCTTTTAGCGGTCATGCCCCCCTCCCCTCTCAAGTTGTAAAGTGAGAAGGGACTGAAACATCCCAGTCACTCAGGGTTCAGTTGACAATAATAAAACAATGGGTAAGTAAACATCTTAATGACAGAAGATACATTACACTAATTCTTTTGTTTGAAATGTAAAATCTAGAAACTAGGCTATTCATAATTGAGAAGAGCGAATAAGTACATCTTCCTCATCTTTGGAAGTAGCATGAAAAATATCATGCAGCTAACAAAACTTAAATAGTTTACAAAATTTTCAGTCCAAAATGTTCATAATTTCTGGTTCATTTCAAATAAAAAATTTCTTCCATTTTAGAAGAAGGGAAGGAACTTAAAATGCTAACTGCATTACCTCGCTGAATTGCTAGACTAATGCGTTGAAATTAAAATTGTGCACTTCTTGGATCTCCTGTCTTCAGATTTAATTTCAATCCGATTTCCTTTAGGAATTCCCTAGCTTCCTTGCTAAAAGCTCCCATGGTTTCTGTAGCAAAGGCAATAAACATATGATCTTCTTTTAATTTGGAATATTTCGTGTGTTTCCGCTTACAGGCAGTCTCAGCAGCATTTCCGGCCTCTTTACATGATGAAGCTAAATGGGAAGGTGCAAATGTGTCTACACAGGTGACGTCCCATACCAGTCGTTGCCCCATTTTCCAAGGGATTAATGTCACTCCATCTGGTCGTTTCCCATCATCTCTGGACATTCCAGATGGTTCTAAAATATTTGGAACATCAATGCTGGCAAGGGCTCGTCTTATTATATTATTCAGCTCTCCATGACGAGAAATTCGACCTCCACTCCTAGAACAGCTTAGTGCATGTAAGCCTTTTTCATCAACCTGTTCTTGACATGTACATTTGAAACTGTGACAGATATTTAAGCCGAGACGTAGAGCGACACAAATTTGAAACGTGTTGTTGTCTAAGAGAGTTCCAATATTTTGTACTCATCTTGTACAGAGTCACGTTTTGCTTATTTTTGAACATTTCTGTGAATTCAACAATACAACAGCGGAAATACTAACAGGTTTTATTACTCCAACCATCGCTTTAACTAAGGGATAATTCCCAACGGTCAGTGAGCCATCTAAATTTTCGTTCTTTTTCTGTTCTCCAGAGGAAAGAATGAGATTTTGCCAAGATGCTAAAGTCAAGATGTTATATGCTAAATGGGAGTGAATTATGCTAGATCTAGCACCAAGATGCTAGATATGGCTTCACTGGCGGGCTTCGATATCTACAGAACTTTCTGCCAAAGCATAAAAAAAAATAATAATAATAATAGCACAATAGTTTCGATAACATATGTGTGGTCCTTCGGTAGGCTACACATCTGGTAAGAAGCTCATCCCAAAGAGTAGTTTGGACAAAAGATTCGTAGCCGGCTTGTATAGATAATTGAATTCAAATATTCAAGTATCCATTTACTGAATGCCCATATCGTGTATGCATGCATTTGCATGCATTATTTAATAAGTAAATAAAGTACACACACAATTAATTATGTCAGTGATAAACGGTGTTTATTGAAAAAAACCCTCTCCAAACAATGAAGATTAATCTTAGACTGGAGAAATGGTTATCCTTCGTTTTCATTATCATTTGGCCATGAAACAAACGTCTGACAGATATACAACCCCTATATACAACTATGTGATGTTGGGATATATAACTCGTAGGGTATGATGCTTTACTTTTTCAGAAATTTCAGTACTTCTAGTGAAATGAAATCTTTCGTTTTACGTCCCACGGTTATGGCGGTTAGGCTAAAGGAGACGGTGATGATGAGAAATGAATGAAATGGTGGAATGAAGAAAGTGGAAGGAAACGGGAGAACCCCGAGAAAACCCACGAGCATGGTGTTTGTCCACCACAAAGTCCACACGGCGCGATCTGGGATCGAACCAGGGACCCCATGCACAGGAAGTGAACACCCTACCACTGAGTCACCGCGCCCCCACAGTACTTCTTGTGTACCCCTATAAATGTAATAAAGAACTAATGGCCATGTTTTTTTTAATATAAAAATATTCAATTAGAACTGGACAATTTACATAAAATTTGGAATCGACAAATGAAAACGGCACGTTTCTAGCACTTGTGGGTTGGAGATCTCATTGTTGAAAGGATTGGAGACAAACATATAAACTTTTCTGTGAGGAGAAACATATACGCGTAAATCTAGTATTTTAATATATAGATAATAATTGGAATAGTTTTATTTTCGAGTGCTATTTTTTAATATTCGCAATATTGAAATTTTTGAACTTAAATTTTTCGCGTATTTGAAAAAAAAGAGATATCATTACTAGTAAAATTAACCTAATACAAACATATTTATTTTTTCAATTTTTCCGGAAAATCGAAAAAAACGTTTTTTTTTAAAAAAAAAAAACAAGTTCAAAATTTCCGGAAATTTGACAACACTAGTTCAGACACACTTGTACTTTGCCCAGCATTAAACTCTGATCTTAGTTCTGACGCAGTTCGCCGCCTGTTCTGTTTTACCAGTCTGCCCAGCCTACGACGTTCGACATCTGTAATGAGGTGGGGCACACAACCCCTCGACATTTGGACGTCTTTTCCCTTTTGTTTCGCCACTTGCTGAAGACAATCACCATAGCACTCCTTGAACACCTGACAAGTCCTGCAGTTTCCGAAATTCTCGTGCCGAGTGTTTCTGATCGAGCACTTTCTTCAAAATAATATTAAAAATTATAGAAAAATTTTCGAGACATTCGAGTCGAGTCGAGATTTCTACCAGCTGTCTCGACTCGACTCGAGTCTCGACTCGAATTTTCGAGTCGAGAAATGCGTTTGTCTCGACTCGTCTCGAATTTTACAAAGTGTGTCTCGACTCGAATCTCGACTCGAATTCGAGTCGAGTCGAGTCGAGATTCGAGACATGTCTCGACTCGAGCGCATCCCTAATCCCGTTGGCAAGGACAAGATCCTTAATGAATAGTTATGTTTTAGGATAAGTACTTACCCAGTATGGTGTAGTCCTACGTTTCTTTTCAAACATGTTACTATTATTTTTATCAACTTTTCTATTGACCTAAACATTATTCATTGTGTTTAAATGCATATCTGAATTTGGACACATTGACTTTTATCAATAACTCTCAAATAATGAATCTTTCAATACAATAATGTTGAAAAGAACAGAACTTCTTGCAGCCATATATGCATCTTTTCAAAGAGTTAGCAAATGACTCTTTCCTGTTTTCTCAAGAACTCTTTAATATAGACACGGTACTTGGTTAGGTTAGGTTAGGTTTTTTTCTTTCTCTCATCCTTTTACTATAAAAAGTTCTTTACAAGTAATATGCGACAAATAAGTAGTTTCCTGTATTCAATAGCTATTTCTCTAAGCAGTTGAACCTTCTGCCAGAAACAGCACACTTCTTTGAGGTTCATCTTCAGGGAACCTCCTGCCCGAAGCAGAGCGGAGGTTGGTTGGTGTTTCCTGCCCAGTGCAGTGCGTAGGGAAAGTAATATCTCTTGCCCAGTGCAGCGCGGAGATATGATAGGAACCTCTTGCCCGAGCAGTGCAGAGGTAAGGTTAGGGAATCTTTCTTGCCCACAGCAACGCGAAGCGAAAGGTAGGACTGATCATCTTAAACTGATGTCTTCTTGGTCTCTACGTGCTCTTTTATAGCCGTTCTTTGGAGGGAGAGCCTCAGGAAGAGTTGTAGGAGTCATGCCTTGTTCTCTGTGTCTGTACTTCTTCAAAGATGACTTCTGTAAGCTTCTGAGTGATCTTATTGCGGAAGTGCATATTTTTGCTTACAAATATGAGCAGTTATTGCAAAGTTTCTAGATTATCATTCTTAATATACACTTTCTTTAATTTTATAGATAGATTTGCCTAGCTGGGGGCTCCCTCCCCAGACCTCAGCCTTTCCATCAACAGTGTATTTCGTGCATTTGCTCTTCACATTTCCTGAATTTGTCTGGCTGAAGGCTTCGCCTCCCACACCCGCGCCTTGCCCCGGACTATGGCCTTGCATCTCTTAAAACAGCATATTCTACCAAATTTCAAGTTCATTTTCCTATTTCAACTACCTAAAAGATAAGATTTTGTATCTAAAAAAAACACCTATTTAAATAACATGGGAATTTCTTCATCCCCCCCCTAGACCCCTTAAAAATATTCACTTTTGACAATTTTTCTGTTGGTTAGTCCCAGAAAGCTACAATCGTGACAAATTTCGTCATTCTAATCCTGCCGGAAGTGCCTAAATATTTTAGGGTATCGAAGACGTCCCATATAAATAACATGGGAAAGATTTTTCAGATCCCCATAAAACACTTTAAAGCTGCACATTTTTATTTTTGACTATTTACTTGGGTAACGCTAACGAAAACGTACAAGCATAGCGAATTTCACGTTTGTATTCCAATTCCAAGTACCTAAAATATTAGATTATAGTGCCGAAAAAAAGGTCCATTCAAATTACGTCAGGCATTTCTTGAATCTCCCCTTTAAACACCGTAAAAATTTAAAATATTTACCTTTTGGCAATTTTTCTATCGGTTAGTCCCGAAAAGCTACAGTCATGTCAAACTTCATCGTTGTAGCCCTACAAAAGTGCCCAACAATTTTGGGGTGTAGAAGATGTTCCATATAAATAACATGGGAAAGATTTTTCTGTTCGCCATAAAACCAGTCTAAAGTTGAAAATTTTTACTTTTAATGATTTACTTAGGTGATGCTAGCAAAAACGTACAAGCTCATGGAATTGCAAGTTTTTATTCTAATTCCAAATACCTAAAACATGAGATTACATGTCCAAAAAAAAAAAAACTCATTTAAATAACATGACGAAATTATTCATCCCTTCTTTAGTCCACCTAAAAACTAAAAAATATTCACTTTTGGCAATTCTCTTGTCTAGTTAGTCCCGTAAAGTTACGATCATGCCTAATTTCAGCTTTCCACGTCAACCGGAAGTACCCCTTTAATTTATATCAGTTTTATGTATAGTTAGGATAACTTTCACGACTTTCAATTTATGTACAGTTTCCCTTTTTGTTGAGCAGGTGTCATTATTAATATATATACTTCTTTTAATTTTACAGATTGTCAATTATCACAACTTTGGATCTGTGTGCAGTGTTCCTTCTTGTATTGAATTGTGAGAAGATTGGTTATGTGGAAGCTACGTGCAACTAATTAGGAATATACCGTAGTGACTTTTAGTGCTATAGTTAAATTCTACTCAGAAAAAGAAAAAACTATAATCTAGAGACCTTTCGACAAGTTATATCTTCGTGCAGAATTGAACACGTGCTAGCTTATTTGTACTATTGTTATTATAATTTCATTGATGTTGAAAACATGGTGGTTAACATTTACTTACAAGTTAGACTGTAATTTTTAAAAATATATATAAATTTTTATTCCACAAAATATTGTATTATATAAATCGATATTTTAGGAATTGCTCGAATTTCATTGTCTGTATTATTATTATTACTAACACGGTACAATACTTTTTCACATCTTCTAAATGTGCAAAGTAATGGATTTAGACCATGTATAATTCCTTTCGTTTTTGATTACTAGCTGGCACAAACAAATGCACTTTGTTTCTGCAATTTGATTGGCTATTATCTGCATATTTGTAATGTGCACTTGTGTGCACAGAAAATAGTTTACACTTATTTTTAAAATTTTTACATTTTTTATGCACAAAGTAAATTTCTCGTAAGAACAATAAAATGAAGAGTACACTGTAAGTTGAAACAATTTTAAATAAAATTAATTTCAATTAAAGCATGTCATTATGCCTGAGTCTTGGTCTATTCCTTAGTGACGAAGTTCAACCAATATGCTTGCTATGTTAAAAAGCACACACGTTAATTGGTCAATAATGTGGGAGTAATAAACTGTTTATAGGCGATCAAAATCTCATACATATGGACGTAAATAACATGTAGCTGACGTATGTAATATAAGGAAGACTGTTAGATGTCAGACATCCTGCATCGACATGATGTAACAACTAAGCGGCGTAAAGGGCAATATTGTGTAGCATATGGATAACGTACGCTCCGTACAGATTTTCGTAGTAAACTTATGAAATTCGTATATTTGTGCAATATGGCGCTCTCTGGATAACGAATTTTTCTCAGTGTATGGAAAGATGAAAAGAGATATTTTTTTCCAATATAAGTGGTTCTAATCTAAAATTGTAGATGTTTCAAATGGGACCAGCTGTTTGGAGTCCTCACTGGCAGGACAACCTATGTTAAATGAAAACATAACGTTTAGAGTTCAATAAGTTATTTGTACGGAAAAAACAGGTACAGAAAAATGACATGGGGTTCCTTGCACATCGTTATGTGAGAGAATCTACAAAATCTCGAATCCGTTTTTCAACAATGCTGAGCTCCTTCGTGGCTCAGCGGTTAGAGTACGTGTCTTTGGCTTGGGACACCCGGGTTTGTTTACCCGCAGGAGCAGTTCGGATCCCACGTTAAGCTGTAAGTCTACCTCTTCTATAGCCTCACTGCTGAAAAGGGAAGCTATATACAAATTAAATCAAATCAGAATTCCAACAATGTTCTATTGTTGGTAGCGGTGAAGATCTGTTGAACTAACAACGTTGCTTTTCATTTGTCATAAGACGCCTTGCTGGTGTAGAACAAGAACATCTGGTGCGACTGGAAAATTTCCATTTTAGATTGAAAAGTACTTACTTCCAACAATATTTCTTTTTTAGAATATCTGTCATGTGTTTGCTTATAAGTGACTTGCCTTTTATCCCGAACTTTTGATACATCCTGTATATTTCTGCTGCTGGAAAATACGTCAATTGTCATAAATAAGTATTTTAATATATTGTAAAGTCAACTATTTGAAAACATTATGTCAAATATTCTTAAATATCGTAATTAGTAGACTAGATAGTATTTTTAAATAACAGTCATAACTGTTTAGATATACATGAAATTAAATTAAATTTTATGTCAACATAAAATGCAATTAACCCTTATGTATTACTGTGAAAAATATAGCGTAGGTGATTCCGTGGTGTCCTTTTGAGACCCTTGTGAAAAATAAGTAATTATTGGTGTTCTGAACATAAATTTTGTACAGATAGATTTCAAAACAATACTTTATTGCATTGCACTCTAACTCAGACTGTCACGTATTACATAACTGATATCATCGTTAATGTTTTCAATAATCTCTGAAGAAAATAGGCTAGATGGCCTTCAGAAATAAAATTTTTAACGCAAAAATTGCTAGATTTTGAACTGCTAACTTATAGTCCACATTTTGATTTTAAACCCTTTTTTGTGTGTAGGATTATAAGTGAGTTTTAATAACATTTGAAATGTTGAATTTTATTCGCTGATAACTAACAAGCAACATACATGACTTTAAATTACCATAAAATCGATCAACAACTTATTTGATATGTGAAAGTCAACAGCTATATTATCAGCTTAATTGAAATAAGTCATCATTAATGACGTTGCAGCTAGCCGAAGCGCTGAAACTGGATGCACCATCGTTGGATTGTGGATTAGTTGTGTTTGTGCAGACTTCCATTATTCCAATTTTCTGTAGTACTTTTTTCGGCAGGTCAGTCTTTGCGAACACTTCTTATTTCTCCGTACACCTACATGAATCATCATGATTGCATTGAGAGTTTTCATGCTAATTAGATATCTTATTTGTTTCCTTTAATAAACGAAAAACAATCTTCGTGGCTTCAAGAACCGAACAGTTGACTAAATTTGTATTAGAAAATTTTCATTTTGAAGTGAGATGCGAAAATTAAAATAATTTTAAAAAGTAGCAAATGGGGTTGTTACTGAAACAACACTAAAATTCTTTGAGTCGATATGTATTGTTAAGTAGTTGTAAATGTGTGGATGGGAAGAGAGAAGAAGAATGAAAAACTGTTGTCTAATAAAACACATTCTGTCTAGAGAAATCAATTAATAGGATAATATATAATGACAAATGGGCTAATTTTTAATACTTACACTTTATTTTGAAAGAAAAGCTATTAACAAAATTAATTTAACAGCTAATAGAAAAAGCCAAAAATGGTAAAAGGGTTTCATAAAATAAGCTATATTTAAGGCTGTAAGCATATCTTAGATTTGTATGGCTAAAAGTCTTTCCAAATAGACTAGATTTAGCCAAAAATGGCTAAATTGGCATCACTGATCATCGTCATTCAAAAGAGAAAAGAAATTACCATAAGATAACAGACGCAACTACAACTCAGAATAATCAAGTCATCTTCTTGGGGTTGTTGCTGGAAGTAACGGGCTTTAGCCCTTTGAAACTAACCACCTTGTTACTTAGGCTAGAAGCTGTTGAAAAATATAAGCAGGTTTGAAGATATATGTTGCTTCAAGGTGTAACCTGAGGAAGAAAGAGACAAAGACTGAAACAATATAGTCTAATGGCAGAAAATGTATTTTCTTACTACACACTCAACTTACTTTATTGTGTTAATAATGAAGTAATTTTCGGGAACAATACATTAGTAATTTCTGCTTGCTATTAAGCATTATGTAAACTACTAATTTTGCACGTTGGTAAGAACAAACAAACAAAGAACGTAAAATGTGATTACATACATAAGTATTATCTTGGAATCATTTCACGACCACTGTGGTAAACATTTTTTTTTTTTTTGCATAACAGTGAGACAATAGTAAACGCTATTTTGTGCTCAAACATTAAATATACATTGGGGAGAAAATACAGGAAAAAATGCTTAAAGACTTTAATACTCACGCTCATTTTAAGATATATACTACATTAAACACTCTAGAGTCCCATGGTGGTATGTGACGCTGAATCCAAAAATATGGTTACATTGCTCTTTATTGAAGGAATTGAAAAAGATAATTTTGATTCATATGCATTTTAAAAGACATTTTTCTCTCTTGACTTGCTACAGGCTAGCAACAGAAACAGGAAATACGTAAAACTTTCTGAAAGTGACTAATGTTGCTTTTGCTGCTGTTCTTCTTTCTTTAAAAGTGTTGACGCTAATGTAGGGTCAAACTCAAAATCACTCGTCATAATGCCAGGAGACTATTCGGATGAACTTTCTGCACCTTCATTAGAAGGGTTAGTAAGTTGTTCTGGCTTAAGGAAAATTGTGCGTTTCGCGACTACTGGTTTATATTGTGTAGTGTCCAAAGGAGTCAAGGATGGCATTTTATTACAAGTTTCTTCAAACTTAGCTAAATTTTCCTTATAACGCTGCGATTTCGTTATCGGTTGCCTATCCATAGGATCTGGTAAACTATACTGCTGTGGATGATTTATCCGCGGTTCAAGAGAAGTAGGCGAACTACCTACTGGCAAACTAGCCTGCTGCACTGGCAAATCGGTTGCTTCTTTTGCCATGGGACATAACTCGGAACGCAAAGTCTTCGTGAGCGCAGTTTTCTGAGCAAGAGATTTCCTACAATATTTGCAATTTGCCTCACCCGATTTTGTAATATACCAAGCATGAATTTTTGGTGGGGATTTCTTAGGTTTGAAAAAAGGGAACCAATGGGAAGACATTTCGAATTACTGTTTTCACTATGTTTTGTTACTCAAATCAAAAAAATAATGGGGGGGGGGGGGTATTTCACTATGAGCAATATAATCAGATCATTAATTTCCATTAGAATCCAAAATAACACAATTGCTGTAAAGCGACAATTTACATAATTCACTTAAATTAACATTCACTATGAACATAATATCAAAACCTAAACATAAGACACAAAATAGAAAAGGAAAGATGTCATAGCAGCACCACAAAATTTTTCGTCCCGAAAAATGAAAAAGAAAGAAGAAAAGCTTTGGACGAGCCCCCATTTGTGACGATGTGCAGACTCTTTTTAATTATTTAGCTCGTTTTATTCCACCATAATGTAGAGATCGGCTCACGCTAATTCTGTAGCGGATGTCACAAAGAAATATACTTAAATTACACCATTATTTTCATGGGAAAAGGTGGTTTTAATCTAGGGGAATGACAACATTATTTATAAAAAGTAAGTTTATTAAATAACTAAAATGGTAATATATAACAACATTTGATTTAGTGATTCAACAAAAGTAATGGAATATCTGATAGTTCATTTGATAGATTGATACCTTAACTTATATATATATATGTTGATTGACAGGCTAGAGATTGAAATATTTAAGTTAGAAGAAACGGAAGATGAAATACAAGTATGTGACAACAGTTCTTAATCTTGAAAGTTTTATGGTAGGTACACAATTCATTTTGAAGTACCGCATGACATCTCTAAACTTGAATTTTATGATGCAACAAGGGATTATACATACCTTATGGTAGTATTCTTGTAACTCTTAGAAACTTTGACGATGATTCTGTCTGGTCACAACCGACGTCTCGAACCTCAGCACCTTTGCACCGGAACTTGTGAACTTCTCAACTTCTCAATCAACCGTTTGAGACCTTGAGGTTCTTTTATATTATTCTCGAGGGTCACACCCAAGCCTTACATCCGTCAGTACATCCGTTTTATCATCTCCACAAATATGGAAACTTATTGCTCTTTTGCATTCTGATTGGCTCTTAGAGACTGCCGCACCCAAAATACGTGGCGTGACACACATGTACATACGTGTACTGTCACAGCCGGAAGAATTCAATAGCGTGATCTCTAGACTTATCTATAGATTCATATCTATATAACCAATTTCAACATATTAATGCGGTGTCACGTTGCCAAAATCATGATTATGTATCCTGTAGGATGACTTATGAGTAATCTTCGACAAGTAAACTTCCTACAAAATTGCGCAGCAAAAGCAACATTAGTCACTTTCAGAAAGTTTTACGTATTTCCTGTTTCTGTTGCTAGCCTGTAGCAAGTCAAGAGAGAAAAATGTCTTTTAAAATGCATATGAATCAAAATTATCTTTTTCAATTCCTTCAATAAAGAGCAATGTAACCATATTTTTGGATTCAGCGTCACACACATCATATAACATTACCGATGTACTATATCAAAGTAAAGGTCAAGGATGAAAATTATTTTCCATTTGATATACCACCTCACGTGGAAAAACCCTTGGAAGGTAAACTCCCAGAAAATTCACCACCAGAATCAAGTAAACATGATTCCGATGACGAAATTCAACAATTGGCAAAGAAGGAGCTCTATCAGGAAAAGACTGCACGTGACGTACTAACACCGAGTCCTTTCTCATATGACTCAGGCGAAGAACTTAAAGAGTTTATAAATGAAGAACCTTGTATTGAAAATCTAAGTTTTCTTAAATATCCGCAAATTGCTTCTCACCCTCCTCAAGTGACATATTCCCCCACTGCCGATAACGCACTTGCACTTTTGTTATATAATAATATTAGGCAAGAAATTTTAGATAATCACGAAGTGAAGACTCCCTCAGAGGATTCATTACCCTTGGACGAGAATAAGGCAATAAATGTTAATTTACTCCCTCCGAAAGGACCCCAAATAGAAAATAGACAAAATCCTGATGAATCAAGTGCACGGGAAGAAACAGAAAATCAAGTAGCGACTGTCCCGGTATTGAAATTGCCAAAATTTAAAGGAAACCCTAACGAATCGGTTACTAAATTCCTTGATGAATATCAGACCATAGCCCGTGCCTTAAACTGGGATGACCGGGAGCAGCATATATATTTAGTGGCCTGTCTTGAAAATTCAGCTCTTGATTGGTTTTTATGTCATAAAGATGCCATCCAACAGTTACGGTTTCGGGAATTAAAGCAAATGATTTCCCGAGCATTTCCAGACGATTTGTATAAAGGTCAGCTTGAACAAAAGTTGAAGAGAAAACGACTCCCTCCTCGTTTTCCACCTGATAACTTCGCGTATACTTTAATACGGGATTGGAAATTCGTGAGACCTGAAATTGGAGAAAGAGAGTTATTACGCCTACTATATAAGGCATTGCCTTCTAACTATGTCCAAGCTTTAGTCTTAAAAGAAGTATCGACCATAGATCAAGCTATCCATGTGCTGCGGTTATTGTACTTAGCTGATACTTATATTGAATCTCATTGGGAAATGAAGAAAAAATGTAGAGAATTAAGACCACATCATGTAAAACCTTATAGGGGTGTTAGAAAGAATTCGTTTGTCAAAAGAATGTGGACGTATAAGCATGAAATCGGGAGAGATGGTAGGCCAATTGAAGTGAAAAGAGCTCGAACGAAATTGTGTGATCACAGATTGCCCACGATTCCGATTCGAATTTTTAATAGAAAAGTAGACGCATTATTAGACAGTGGTTCGCAGGTCTCTGTTTTGGCTGAAGAAATGATCCCTCAAAATTTTCCAATTGCTAAGCGAATGCGCGCCACTATTCGTTTGCGCACATTAGGGGATAAGTTAACTGAACCACTCCCAGTGGTTCGGTTAAGTTTTCAAGTTGGAACTTATGGTCGAAGATCGCGTCGGTTATGGTTAAATGTGGCATTAGTTAAACAGTCTCAATTAGACGAGAAAATGGTTCTAGGAATAGATTTCATTCAGCATAACACGTACGGTATAGTGTTACAGTCTATAACTATTAATGGCAATCAAAGACATCCTAACATGAAGTTTTATGTTCAGTATTTGCCAAGTCGTAAGGAGCAAACAGTACTTAATTTATCGCATGTTCAGTTTTACAACAAAAATGGTAACTCTAGGACGAATAGAAAAGTTGGTTCAACATCAGTATCACCTACGAACCTTGACGTGCCTCAAAGTAGTTTAGAACTTCATGATTCAATCTCCTTTACTGAAGACGCACATTGTGAATCCCAACCTGAGGACGAATGTCCTATATTGAAAATTAACTGTATTGAGCAGCAAACATCTCGTAACTTGATCACAACTGCCGAGCGCAAGCAAATACCTGCTGGGAAAGTTGGTTTAGTGCAAGTTAAGCCATGTTATCCTATAACTGGAGATCATTATGTTGAACCGAATGATGTTTTGCATCGAACTTACTCATGTTTAATACCACCTACAATGTATGTAGAAGAAAATGGGTATGCTAAACTGCCTGTGTTTAACTTGAGTAAGCGGGACGTGACTATTCCAGATGCTCAAATCATAGGACATTTGGAGAAATGTGTTCCTACACCAGAGATAAGAGTGAACACGGTTAAAGCCAGCCCACTCTCCGCTGAGAAAGTCGAAAATTCGAAATCTAAATTGCAACACGATGTTGGCAAAGAAATTGACATTTCCCCTGACCTTTCGTCTGAAGATCGAAAAAGGGTAGTAGATCTATTGAATGAATTTCAAGATATTATTGCGTGGACAATAAATGATATAACTGCAACACACGAATATGAGCATAGCATAGAATTAATTTCAAACATTCCTGTATCTTCACCACCCTACAGAGAGACATTAGAGACAAAAAGAGCCATGAAAGAAGAGATTGATAATTTGCTTAAACAAAACATCATCTCTAGTTGTCGGTCTTCATACGCATCACCAGTTGTTTTAGTTAAGAAGAGAGATAATTCTAAGAAACTCATAGTGGACTATAGAAAATTGAACTCCGTCATATCTCCTGACAGTTACGCTCTTCCATCACTCAACGACCTAATAGATTTATTCACAGATATTCAATTTATAAGTTCAATAGACCTCAGATCTGGTTTTCTACAAATTCCCTTAAAGGAAGAGGATAAATTGAAAACTGCATTCATTTGTAGTGCCGGTTTGTTTAATTTTAATGTGGTCCCAAAAGGTCTCTCCACTTCCTCCGTAGCATTTCAAAGAATGATCGACAAAGTGTTTGCAGGGTTAAAATTCAATATTATGGCATGCTTCGTGGATGACTTGATTGTTTTTGGAAAATCTATAGACGAAAAGTTAGATAGACTTCGGAAAGTATTCACTCGTTTGCGAGAAGCCAATCTAAAATTAAATCCCTCAAAATCTCACTTTATGTATGCTGAACTACCAATCTTAGGATTCGTCGAAGGGGTTAAGATAGATCCTAAACGAGTCGAGGCTATCACTAACTTTCCCGAACCAAAAACAGTTCGTGATGTACGCAGTTTCGTTGGATTGGCTAGTTATAATCGAAGATTTATTAAAAACTTTTCAGTTATCGCGAAGCCCTTAATAGATTTGACTAAGCCTGATGTAATCTTTCAATTTGGAGATAAAGAACGTCAAGCCTTTAATATCTTAAAGGAGAAGCTCGTTACTGCCCCAGTATTAGCCATCTTTGATCCTGAAGCAGATGCTACCGAATTGTATGTAGATGCTTGTGAATACGGAATTGGCGCCGTATTAATGCAAATCAAAAATGGAGAGAAGAAACCGATTGCTTATTATAGCAGAAAAATCTCAGACCATGAAGCTAAGTCCTTAACGATCCCAGAAAAAGAGACCATGGCTTTGGTACAAGCCGTGTTACACTTCCATGAATATCTAATAAGAGTGCCTCACTTCACTGCATTTACTGATAGTTGTTGTGTTTGCTATTTAAGGAACATGAAAAATCTAAAAGGAAAATATTTTCTTTGGTTAATCAGGTTGCCATCTTATAACTTCTCGATTAAAGCGATAAGAGGTAACCCCTCTAATCGACATTCGGACTGCATGTCCAGATATCCAACGCAAACCCTAAGTGAGGAAGAGAATGCAAATCGCGAAGAAGGACTTTGTATAAATACAATGAAGATTGACGCGACTGATGTAATTAAGGCACAGAAAGAAGACGAATATTTTGGTAGAATTCGTGAATTAGTAAAGTCTGATCCTACTAATAATGAGGCTCGTCCGTATGTATTAGTAGATGAGGTCTTATATCGTAAGTCTAATAATGATTTAAAGCAATGTGTTCCTCGAAGCCTGGTTCCTGAGGTGCTATATGCTATTCATACATCATGTCTAGAAGGCGGACATCTTGGAGAGAGCAAAGTGTTTTCTCGTGTCAATGAGCGATTTTATTGGCCTCGAATGGGATTCGATATCAAACAGTATATTAAGACATGTAGCGAATGTCAAGAACGTAAAGACTCAACCACTACACCATTAGGGTTGCATGAACCAATTAAACCAATAGCTCCTTTCCATACCTTAAATTTGGAAATATTTGGCCCACTGCCCCCCTCTAATGGTTATAAGTATGTCATCACCGCTGTAGATATGTTTTCAAACTATGTAGTGGCACGACCATTAAGAACAATAACAGCCAAGAATGTTGCAAAGTTTTTATTGGAGGATATTATTTGTTATTTTGGTCCACCCCGCCACATATTGTCAGACCTTGGTTCTAAATTCCACACACAAGTAACTAGCGAAATTATGACTATACTTGGTATACATCAAAGGTTTAGTATTAATTACCATCATAGAATAAATTCACGAATGGAGAAATATGATCAAGCTTTGGTAAAGTATTTGAAGAAATATGTGTCTACTTCTCAGAAAGATTGGTCTCTATTTGTTAGAACTGCTTGTTACTCTTATAATACTATAAAACACAAACACCATCCTTGTTCTCCTTTTGAATTGGTGTTTGGTAGAAAGGCTGAATTAGGACTCGAACTCGAGACTCCATGCCGAACTCCGTATGGAAAACTCGTGAAAAAGAATCTTGATCGTATAAAGAAAATTAGCACAAAGGCCTTAACTAGTCAGCAGTAAAAACAAAAGCCAAAATTGATAAGCGTAGGAAAGCACATACGTAAAAAAAAAAATGATTAGACCTCATTACAAATTTGGTAACTAAGCCGGGGTTATTTCCTAAATGTATGCAACGTGCATCATTAAGAAAGTTAATGTTGAACGAACGAAGTTATATTATCTAAGTTCTCTAGTTCCAAACCTGATCGATTTTGTTAGATCATCCCACACTGCATAGTCAAATTAAAAATGTTATTTTAATAAGTTATCGCGATAGGCGTAGGAACTTCTAACGTGAAATTCAATGTTGATGCAGGCTTTCTGAAAGAAATGTTATATTAATACCTAAATAAATAATTAAGTAAGTAAATGGGTACCCAATCAAATATTTATATGTATAGAAGGAATAAATAGAGAAAAGAGTAGTTTAGAGAAGTACAAAATGGTTTTAAATCCATGCATGGTCGGAAACCCTGCGAAAAAAAAGGAGAGAAAAGAGAATAATAAGAATATATATATATACAACTAAGGAACCAACTTGATTCCTTGCGTAGGTATTATATTCCTGGTGTTGACAGACAGACCGATGGCCAGACAGACAGACAGACAAACAAAAAGAAAAACACCAAGAGAAAGAAAAAAGAGAAGTGGTTAGAAAAACAAAAGTTATTTTTATTTGCTAAAGGTAAAACTTCCGTTAGAAGGATTGAAAATCGCATTGATGAGAATATAATTAAAAAAAGGATATTTTAATACAAGGAGAGAATAATAATTAAAAACAGGATACGCCTTTGTACTTTGTAGGTCCAGATAGGCTTTTGCCCACGCAACCTCATCTGAGCTTAGTAAACCATTGCCTTATTGGCAAGACGGAATGAACGTTTTCGAATTAAGTATGCAGTTCTAAGAGCATGTAACAAACTAGAGTTAATTATGAGTACATATTACAAATGGTTTGAACCCCGTGTATTGGAAAATATTTTACTCGTGAGCCAGGTCGTGTGTAAATGTAGTTGAGAAACTACTTAATAGTATGAATTGCTAAGGTTCAAGCAGGTTTACGTGTTCTTTCTGGTGTTCCCTTGGAACTCAATAATGTGAAATACAGTCAACCCAAATTAAAATCAATCGACAGAGTGTACTGATAAATCATGGAAGACAATGATTCTATAATAATAGAGGCCGTGGTATAGGAGGTCATTATAATAATAAAAGCCAGCCGTGATAGACAGATTAACAATAAGGATAGAACTCTCAAGATGTAAGACCTATAGATAAAACTCAAAAATAAGCGAGCATTGGTATTTTTTTTATCTTATTCATTGTATTTCTTTCAATTTTATTTTCTTTCCTTTTACTGTTTACATTTCTGCGCAGGTAATTAGTAGTTAGAAGAGATAGATAAGGAAATAAAAATATATAAAAGGGACTGATATAATAATTTATATTTCCTTATATCATAAGATCACTGTGTGTTTCGTCCTCGTATAGCAGAAAGGTGTACGTTTCCATATTTCTATTAGTAATATTTTACTCTAAAGCATTAGATAATAAAGCAGTGAGAACGATGAAATTGTCATTTGAAAACAGAAACAGACAAGAGTGGAGTGGATTTTAGTTTAGCGTCCCTTTCAGCAACAAGGCTATATGAGACGTGGACCTACTGATTAACGTGGAATCCGAACCACATGAGCTCCCGCCGGGAATCGAACCCGGGTCTCCCACACCAAAGGCGCGTATGCTAACCGCTTAGAGAAACAGACAAGAAAAGAACACGAGCAACAATAATTTTAATTTTGTATAATCATGTTTTGCTTCCTTTTACAGATAATGCCTCTATAAATTGTCATCGGTCGTAAGTAATTACGTCTTGCTTTGTTTGTATTAATGCAATGCAACATTATAGTATATTCTATAAAAAGGTATTATAGTTACATACATCATTGTATTACAGATACTGCAGATGGATGACAATTCACAATTCACCGTTTGTTTGAGCACTATAGGTAGCCCCGAAATACCTGTATACCCCTCCCTCATTATTTTTTTGGATTGGCATGAATGTAGGTATAGTACTCTGTTACGAAGCAAGGACGCCTTCTTCCCCTTTATTTTTTTATTTCCGGTTTATTTCCGGCCTGATCCAGCAACGTTCTGTATTTTTTTAAAGGTCTCTTTCTCTAAGCAAGTATATGTTTTGTAATATATTTCATACTTGTTAAAAACAAACAAAAAAATATATTGTTATATACTTCATATTGTTAAATCAAACATTATTCCTTTTTCAACGATCTTACTTCATAACAGTATTATCTGCTATTATGTAATAGTGTTTTCTTGAGTAGTTTCTGTCTTCCGGAAGTAAATTATCTACTTCCTTACTCAACTGTTATCAGCACACACTCTCAGCACAACAACCTTTATCTATAATTTGTATGCAATGAAGTGCGTTACTTTAAAAAGAAGAAGGTTCTAAAACATAAAATCACCATTATCACTAATTGCGATTAATGCTCTATTATTGGAATTAGGTCAAGTTGAATGGTAACAGCCTTAATCAGAAAGTTTTCATGCAATAATAATAATAATAATAATAATAATAATAATAATAATAATAATAATAATAATAATAATAATAATAATAATAATAATAATAATAAAAGGGTAACTAAATTGTACCGTACATTAAAACAAATGAATAGTCATGAGCATTCTATAATCTGGAAACAATAATAAGATTAATAATTAATTAACATCCATTAATATCCATAGTTCATTCATCATTGCTAATTACAAGGCAGTAGTCACTATAAATACCTTTTATTTTCTCAAGGGTGCATATTATGAAAACGTATTTACTTTCAGACCATTTATACTCATGGTTTGGATTGGTCCTATTCTGATGGGATCTCTATTTCAGCAGTAAAGGAACTGCTTTCCAACTTACTTACACCAAATAGCAAATTATACTGCAAGAAAAATAATAACATTAAATGGATTCCAAAGTTATTTAATCAAATCTGAAAATTTAAAGAATTTAGAAAGCCTTCCGTTCTCGAGTGAGCACGGAATTGCCTTTGATATTGTGTTACAAAATGGAGGCTGATCCTTGTTCGCCCACTGCTCCATTTCGAACTCTGTTTAGACGTTTGTCTTTAATCATGACCTTTAAATGGTTATCTAATTGTCACCATTAAATTAGCTAAATATATTATTGTTCCACCAGCTAATAAGGAATATGTGCTCCACAGTAGCCTCTCCCAAGAAGGCTTCTGCGTACGAGTGCTCTTACTCTGACCGCTTTAGGTTGGATGAAGCGTCAGTCCTAAGAGTGATTTCCATCTCCTAGACAGCTTGACTCTTACCTGTGCTGACTACCTGAATATGCGTTATTGAGTTATGCGCCTTACTACTCCTTATTAATGTACTATTATGAATGTTATATTGCTTTGATTACAGATGATAATGTAGTTATGGTGATATTATTAGTACATAATATTATTAGTACATAATGTGTTGCGCAAGTTATGTTTCAGGCTAATGTTGATTATCTTTGTATTATTGATTAATATTGATTTACTGTTGTTTTATCATTAGAAGTGTAGAAGTAACGTTATATAATTGCTAGATTTATTTGAATATGTATATGTAATAGCTATTTAGTTAAATTGTTAGATTATTATATATTTTGCACATTGTCGATATATATATATATATATATATATATATATATATATATATATATATATATATATATATTTTGCACAAGATACTATTAGATTATGATGATTTTAAGCAAAGATCGAGTCATTATCATTCCTTATGTGTAATATATATAGAGTGTTGACTTCGTTCACATATTTTATATAAGAGCACTATGTTCAGTAACTTATAGGCTAACTTATTAATTAGTATATTACTTATATATCCCAATAGTATATTACATATTGATACAGTTAGCACACATATAGATATAACTCCCTTGAGTGCACTACTAATTATGAAAAAAAAGGAACTAAAATTAAAAAAAAAGACACTCAACAAAACCTTGCACATGAAACATGCATAAAACTTTTGCGTTGCATCTGTTATATAACTGATAAACTATATTGTGATAATAAGAAAAGTGAAAAGGAAATCAAGCAAGTTATGTCAGTACTACATATTACACTACTACATGCATTACATGTCATTACTCTTGCTACATTCCCTCTAATTACTAATTCTACATATACTCCAGACTCCATGCATTCAAGTCTTGTTCCAATGTGTAGGTGTTAATTGGTGAAATTCTTCAGTCCTCTCTACATCCACTTCCTAAGAGCATGCGAGGTGAATTAACAACATTCCCCCAGGGACACCCCTGCCTAACGGAGTTTAATTAAAATCACGCTAGAGTCAGGGTTGCCCCTAACGGAAGTTATTAGTAATCAACATAGTGCCATCAACCCCATTGCAGACTGTAAGGGTCCATCCACACACCAGACAGGGCGTTACATCATGCAAACATCTATGGTATAGTTTAACTTTCTGCTACCGGCGTCCCCGAATAATTGGCGTAAATTTTCCTAAATTGTTCCGGAAGTATTTTGAGCGGCCAGTGAGTGTGTCCTCTTAAATGTCATTGAATGTCGATGAGTGCCTTCTTCCTCTTCAACGTGCATTCTAACCTTATATTCTAAGTTCTTACTCATTAGTGTTCTTATCCTAATAATTATGGTGGACAACACCGTGTGTTTTCTCTAGATTTTCCCGTTCCTTCCCACGTCCTTCATTTCATCATTTTCATTCATTACTCATCGCCACCGTCTCCATTAGCCTAACAGACATATTCATGGGACGTAATTCAAGAAATTCAATTCATTTCATTATCTAATAAATTTTATCGCACTAATTTATATGGCACAACATGGTATTTAACAAAAGAAAATAAAATAATTGTGTACTAATCTAGTTCCTTTCTATACAGATAAAAGCTTGTTTTGCCACAAGTTGTAAGTACAATCAAGTTATTTAAAATGTATTCTCATTTCTAGCCGACGACAGACCCTTATTATCTCTTAATACGAATTCTATTATTAAAAGACATAGGTAGACTCTTGATTAGGTAAATAGAAAAATAACACCATAAATAATTAATCATATAAACAGGGGTTTGCCTAATATCAATTGTGTGGATTCCTTTTATCTATTTACTATTGTTAAGAGAAATATATTTAAAAAAAAAAGAGAGAGAGAGAAAGTCTATGCAAACATTTGCATGCAAACATTTTATACTCTTCAACTTCACTATTACTTAATCCTATCATTACGTAAAGTTGGAAGCCCGGAAGACTTTTTATCATCACAAAATTCCAACGACTCGCTATCAGCAGAACAAGGACACACATATGAATGAACAGACAAATGCATTATTATGCGGTTACGCATGCACTTTAGATTATACTACCAACGTTTTCATACTCATAAAAAAAAAAACAAGGGGTGAATAAGAATATAAAATAACACCTATACTATATATCCATTCTATTAATTGTGTTGTGCTGTTACAGAAGTTATCATTAAGTATTAATGTATTAAAATTCGTTAATGGTGATTAATATTATTGTTATGTATTAATGATTTGGATTTGTTAATTAGAGTTTATTTAGTTATTATTTAGAGCTAATAAGATTATGAATTAACATATTTTAAATTGTCTTTTCATGAGTAACTCTTGACAACGGCTCGAGAGGCACCTCGTTCAAAATTAACGGCCAGCACTGGAAGGGGATACTTCTAAAATTGATTAATTCTTCAGACATTTGGAACAGCTATTGGACGAACAAGTGAATGACTGTGATCTTTACAAGGATAGTTCACCCTTCGAAAATAGTATTCCTGGAGCACCTGCAGTATCACTAATGTATTATTAGTGGTAGTCTATATGATGTTTGGTAGGACTTCATATAGACCTACATTCGAAAGACATTCGAAAGGAAGAGACATTCGAAAATGCCTATTTACTTACCTGGTTAACGAAACTTTCCTTTTCTTGTTCTCACTTTAATACTTTCGTTTTTATACTAATTCTACAACATTTTTTTTACACTTAATCGTTCACTTTACTAAATAACTGCACTAAATTGCACTAAATACCCTGTACACTGTACACCAGATGAATTCCTGGGACTGAATATTGAAGAACAATAGTATACTTCGATACGAATCGTTTCCGGACAACGCCCGAACGGATTTCCACTAATAAATTTCAGCCACCAATCGAATAACAGAAAACATATTTTCAACCCATATTAGGCGTTATGGGTTCGCTTGCTAACATTAGTAAGAATTAAAACATTCCATCCCCACATTTTTTTCACTAGTATATCGATATCGCACATAAACAGCTTGAAGAATATAATTGTAGAATTATGTAATACCCTATCTTGGTTTAAAACTCATACTTACAGATGGAAATATTGCTGCAACTTTCTTCGTTGCATTCACACAAGTTCCTGTAATAGCATTTTAATGCGTAAGCAGGAAACCCCTATCAAGCATTGTGGTTATCCACGGCGTAGCTCATAATACTTGTTATCTAATATTTCCTCTGATGTAACTCGTCTATGCATGAAATTGTATTTTTTTTAATTCTATGTATCTGTTCAATTGTCGTAATGTTAGTGAAATAGCCCCCTAGAAACGTTGATTCCAGATTGATTCCATGTTGATTCCAAATTATATTAGGGATACGATTTAGTTCCTGAATACAAGTACTCTGAGGTTCGATTCCCCCTCGTCACAGATCGACAAACTAAAATCCTCTCTCCTCGCTCCATTGGCTACTTAAAGTAAATAATAGGAGAAAGGGGAGACGATTGCTCCTAAATCGAAAGGTTACAAAAACGACTGTTGCCCCTGCTCCTCCTAAATCTAAGGTTGCAAATAACCGCCTATGGCAATAAACCTTAATGCCGGCAAGAAATTAATGGTATGTGAATGATTAAACTTCTTTAATTGGCTCAATTCGGTATACCTAAAAACTCGCCCATGACCAGGCGGAAGTAAAAAAACCACTAGGTGTGAAGGTCCCAAATCTAACTAAGTACTGGTTCGATTCTCCGAAGTTCCCGAATAATAAACAACAAAGGATCCTTTTCCCTCCTCGCTCCTTTTGAATAAACCTGTAAACTTTTAAAACGCACAAAAGAGGAGAAGTTAAAGAGAGGATTATTCAATATTTTGGAGGATTACTTAAAACGAAACAGGGTTCCAATAAATTTTAAATTCATGACATGTAGACTCAAGGCAACGGCTACGAGTAAATTCAATATTGAACTATTATTTGTTTGTTTTGTCACGCTTAAAATAATATAACCTATAGTAAAGAGATAAATTAAAATTTAAGATCATAATATCAACAGTTTGACGGTAGTTACCCCTTGAATCTACATGAACTTAAATATTGGAAATTCATTATTATAAATTAACAAATGAATGGTAGTCAAACATTGTAATTCAACCCTTGTTGATATCTCGAAACCTTATGTAACCAAATCTCTACGAGCTATGTAACTGTAGAGATCTCTATTTAAACCCCATTACTAGTTGACGTTACTAATTACTCATTACTAATTACTTGGGGTGACTAAATTGTAATCATTCATTTATCTTTGTAAACAACGAAACAAGGCTGTCTTGCTATGTAATTTCCACAATTTATGTATTGGCATATCTTCTTTTCCATTCATCTTAGGTGCCAATCTCTTCATCAATGGTTTATGTTCTCTTATTTCATTCAATCACTTCATAAGCACAATATTGAAATTAAAATATGTGTGTAATGTAATGAAATAATGGAAACTATTTTGCTCCTGAGTATATTACATTGTTACTAATTATAACAATACTACTTCTTACTTGTGTAGCGTTAAATTTCTAATGGGACCCTATTTCGTTGAATATGAGATGGTACACATCTCACTAGATTGTAGTATTTAACGTACGTAACCGTATATTAATACTTACTTTCATTAAAGTTCAGAATTTGCCATTAGTGAATCTACTGTACTAAAGAAACTGAATTGAATCTAAGATAGTGTGCTGAACATTACAAAATCACCGTTAGCATGATAAACCGAACGGTTCTCTGTTATTGTCCAGTAGTCTAATTCACTCTCTGTCATTACTTTATTCTCTGTCCTTTTTGCATATATTACAATTCCAATAAAATGTCGATGTTTGTCGTTAAGGTTTTTATACAAGATTTTTTTTAATAATGAATCTTTAGAACTGAGAACTGTTAGTTGTTAATGAACATTATGTAGGTTGTTGTTCTGTTGCATTCTTGCAATTGTAGCATTTATGATAATTGAGAAAATTGACTTTTTCTCTTAATGTAGCATGTTCAATATGTCATTGACTTTTCAACTTTAGTGTAATATATCATTCAAGTGACTTCTTGCAAATTTTAGCACATTGAAATGTTGTTCATCTTTAACTTTGTTATAGTACATTAGTTATATGATGTGTCAAACTAAAATATTCTTGTTAGTAGAAGTTACTCATTCATAATCACCTGTATCTCCATTTAGCTGAGTTACGTGAAGGAACAGAGACACCATTTTGTTATAAACGTTCTCTGTATTATTGTTAAGAAAAGATGAAATGCGACTATGCTGACAACAGACTCATAAGTATACATAAACTATGCTTTCTTCACTTTGCGAAAACTTTTTTTTTCAATATAATTTTTTTTTACGAGGGGCACTCGGAAAGTAAATTACCCATGTTCCAGCTTTAACCTCGCTTCTTGATGATTTTCGAGGTCGAAAATTATGAAGCAGTGAGAATGTGACGCTGAATCCAAAAATATGGTTACATTGCTCTTTATTGAAGGAATTGAAAAAGATAATTTTGATTCATATCCATTTTAAAAGACATTTTTCTCTCTTGACTTGCTACAGGCTAGCAACAGAAACAGGAAATACGTAAAACTTTCTGAAAGTGACTAATGTTGCTTTTGCTGCGCAATTTTGTAGGAAGTTTACTTGTCGAAGATTACTCATAAGTCATCCTACAGGATACATAATCATGATTTTGGCAACGTGACACCGCATTAATATGTTGAAATTGGTTATATAGATATGAATCTATAGATAAGTCTAGAGATCACGCTATTGAATTCTTCCGGCTGTGACAGTACACGTATGTACATGTGTGTCACGCCACGTATTTTGGGTGCGGCAGTCTCTAAGAGCCAATCAGAATGCAAAAGAGCAATAAGTTTCCATATTTGTGGAGATGATAAAACGGATGTACTGACGGATGTAAGGCTTGGGTGTGACCCTCGAGAATAATATAAAAGAACCTCAAGGTCTCAAACGGTTGATTGAGAAGTTGAGAAGTTCACAAGTTCCGGTGCAAAGGTGCTGAGGTTCGAGACGTCGGTTGTGACCAGACAGAATCATCGTCAAAGTTTCTAAGAGTTACAAGAATACTACCATAAGGTATGTATAATCCCTTGTTGCATCATAAAATTCAAGTTTAGAGATGTCATGCGGTACTTCAAAATGAATTGTGTACCTACCATAAAACTTTCAAGATTAAGAACTGTTGTCATATACTTGTATTTCATCTTCCGTTTCTTCTAACTTAAATATTTCAATCTCTAGCCTGTCAATCAATATATATATATATATATAAGTTAAGGTATCAATCTATCAAATGAACTATCAGATATTCCATTACTTTTGTTGAATCACTAAATCAAATGTTGTTATATATTACCATTTTAGTTATTTAATAAACTTACTTTTTATAAATAATGTTGTCATTCCCCTAGATTAAAACCACCTTTTCCCATGAAAATAATGGTGTAATTTAAGTATATTTCTTTGTGACATCCGCTACAGAATTAGCGTGAGCAGATCTCTACATTATGGTGGAATAAAACGAGCTAAATAATTAAAAAGAGTCTGCACATCGTCACAGGTACACAAGAATTAAATAACAACAAACTGTGTTATTGTGATATGCAGTAATTTAATTCATGGATTCTTTATAATTCTTTAATAAATATCAACATTTTTTGCAAAACAATTGTAGTTTAATTATTTCAGCAGATTAATAATTCCACTATAAAATCATGTAATTCCCAGTGACTAGATGAAATAAGTACGTTGTTTGGTATTTAAATTAATTCCCTACCTCTAAGTAATAAATTCTTAGCTTGCTTGTTTGTAATTTAAGCAATTACAAATTCGTAGATTCAGCAGAATAATTTCGAAAACTACATTTATTTTATTATATATATATATATATATATATATATATATATATATATATATATATATATAAAATAGTAAATCGATATTCAGAAAATTACTGTCTTGCGAATGTGAGACGAAAGTTAGGGTCCTTTTATACTCGCGGGTGAGGTAGCGCTTTCCAGCAGCCACAATTTCTAAACACATTGAGTTAAATGAGTTATTTTATCCGTGACGGAGCGGATCTTCAATTGTCGTGCTCTGAAAATTCAACCGCTGGAAGTTACAATCTACATGCACGTACACCTGCAACCGTGCGAACGGTTTCTAAATTACGTTGTATCATATTGGAACTTTTATCTACAGCGCTTCGGTCAATTGACTACTCGCAGTGTTGCCAACTCCTACGGTTTACATCCCTTGTGTTTAGCTGTTTGCTGTTATCTGAAGTGAGCGTATCGGAACATAAGTGATTTCATTGAAGAACTTTACGAAACTCCACTGCATAGGCAGCTGGAACTTTCTTGTTGACGTACTACCTCCCCAAAATTGCCAGTAGCGTCTGCAGACACAAAAAGAAGTGAGAGAGGCTCTAGTGGAATCGTGTCAGTCGAGTAACCGCTACCGCATCCGCGAGGATATCTATAAACGGTATTTTTACAGTATTTCACATGATTATTATATTTTCTTCACACTAGTCAAGCAATATGCTTCGTCGAGATATTTCTTTTAAAAAAACGTCTGAAGTCTTAATTATAATATGATTACAATTAAGTATAAGTTCCTTATACGTGATTCACAACTAATTCCGTGATGTTGTTGTCTTTTAACAAGTAGTCCATAAAAATGTGTTAAACTTCTGTAATACGTCCTTCTCTGTTGATTGTTTTTCAGGAAACAATATGACAGTGTTAATTATGTGGAATTGTATACAATTTGAAACAAAGTCTTTTATTTATATTCAAATTTAGCAATAATTGGTAACTCACTACTAAATAAAACAAAACTAATTCAATGATTGATAGAAATTGGATTGATATTAGGTTGTTAAAGAAATTAGCATATATACTAAAAACAAAAGTGTTTCTAAGATGCAACCTGAAACCAAATTCTAAACTCCTCATTAATATCGAAAATTTAGTTAGAGAAAACGCATAATGCTTTGTTTAACACTACTAAACTCGGAGTTTACGAGGTCACTTGAGAATTCAGGTGTACTTACATTGGCACAGAAACCAAAATTTAAGAACTGGAATAAAGCCACGCAGTAGATGCCAGCAGAAAAATTCAACTTTTAAGGATATCAATCATTAAACATTCCAAATCAATAATGGAATACAAACTTAAAAATACAGAAACAAATTATAACATTTTGTGCTAGAAAGTAAATTTCTTCTTAAATAGGTAAGTGAACATTTTTTAAGTTGGATTAAAAGATTCAATATATTTCAATAAAAAAAAAATCTTGTAGGCCTTATATTTGGAGACCTATATAGGGGCCTATAGTGTAGCCAAACCCAAAATATCACTTAGCTCAGTATGATGTGCTCATTAGGTAAAAAATACAAAAACTCGATTTAGGAGCCGTTGAAACGTTTTGTAGCCCCTGGTCCAAAAATGCATCAAAAGATCCAATATATTTCAATCATTTTTTGTATGCCTTATATCTGGAGAACTACATATATTGTAGCCAAGCCCAAACTATCACTTAACTCAGTATGATGTGCTTGTTTCGTAAAATATACGAAAACTCAATTTAAGGTCCGCTGATCTAAAAATGGATCAAAAGATCCAATATATTCCAATCAAAAATTTTGCTGTACGCCTCATATCTGGAGAATTAATATAGTGTAGCTAAACCCAAATTATTACTTAACTGGGTATTATTAGCTTATTTCGTAAAATATACGAAACTTCAATTTAGGGTCCGTTCAAAAATGTTGTGGCCCCTCATGCAAAAAAAAAAAATAATAATTATTATTGCCCCAGATTGCAATCTTTTGATGCAAATATTTTTTTAGATCATTCCTAAAATTCTTGTTTATGTGTATTTTATTTTATCCTAAAGCATAAACCTACCATTCCAAGTGTTTGGATCTAGCTCACTAATCATTATTTGCTGAAGTTGTACTACTAAAGAATGCTCAAAAAATGACCGGAACAAGCTTAAAATTCGTACATAAATTTACTGACAGTTTGTACGTACGTAAAATAATTTTTAAAAAATTACACAATAAAGATCTACTACAAAATGAAACTTTGTATATTACTGTTCTTTAAATAGTACAGTAGAGTAAGTAATTTTGTGTAAAAAAAAAATGCCACTTGAGAAAGTCTTTCATCGATAGACTTACGAAACTGCGTCATCATGAAGTTGACCAAGACTTAGGATCTGGTGCACTGGAATAACGTTTTCATCTGTACACGTCAAACTTGTGTTGAAATGTTGCATCGCCTCTACATGTTTCACACTTCAAGTTGGTTCTTTCTCTACATTTTTTTCCTTATCACCGTTCTCTGCTTCTCGTACACGTTGGATAATTTCAACATCAGATAAGTGTTCATTGCCTCTTATTCATTTAGCTACTCAGTTACATCTTCTGTGATAAGGTTATCTGTCTGCCTATGAACGACCTGGAGAATATGAACATTGTCAATCACAAAGAAAGCACCTGATGAATTTTCGTTTGCCGGTCTTTGGGGAAGAGGCCAAAGTTTAGTCCAAAAGCTTACAATGTTTCCTTGAGAAGTCTCATCCCGTGCTTTCAATAGATTTATAACTGTATCTTTAATCAAGTGTTTTATCACAATTTCTAAAGATTGACCTGAAGACACCACTCTGTAAAGCAAACTTCTTTTGTACCTTACCTTGATCCCGACGATCACATGCTGGTCCATTGGCTGACCAAGTGCTGTTACATTTGGGGGTAAGCACATTGCGTAAATTTTCTTGTCATCACTTACGACTTCTTCTGCTGCCGAATGACCAGAGCAATTAACCAAGATTAAAATTTAAATCCGAAATAAAACGGTGCAATGAACTGCTGAAATGTATGTACAAAGCTCAAGTTTCTAAAGTAGATATTATCAGGTTCCAGTGTACTTTCAAATGATGAAGTATTGACTGTACCCTATCGTCAAGTCTTCTATACGTTACTTTTCTTTTCTTCTGAGTAATGCTCTGCGTTTCCTTCTTCTGAAAACATGAAAATTAAATATATAACCTTCCTTCAGTCGATATAGTACTGTAAGTTGAATACTTCTTAGGAATAGTAGATGGAAGACTGAATATTCTATTCTTAAAGCTGATGAAGTTATTACACTGTTAAAAATACTTTCTTAAATCTGAGAAATTGTTTCTTATCTGTGCACCGAGAATATCTTTTCTTAGAAACAAGAGTTTGAAACTTCCATTAATGAGAAATAAAGAAAAGTAGATAAGGTTGTATAAAGAGAAACGATAAAATATATTGTTATTTTCCTTATGAATGAGAATTGCCAAATCTGATTTCTAAGAAAATATTGTCTCGGTGCATAGATAAGAAACATTATATCATATTTAAGAAATTATTTTTTACAGTGTAATAACCAAAAAGAAGATAATTTTGGAGACAAGTTCATTTTCTACTGATATCAATGCTATATAATATAGTTTCTTTTGACTCAAAGAACTAATGCTAATGCTACTAGTAGTCCTCACTTGAATAAATATCTAAGTGTATTTTCTTGTACTGATTTAAGAACACTGAATCGAATGGAAATATTTATAAATATATCTGCCCATAGGGAAACTAGAAAAATAACCTCGAGCTTATGCTCCTTAAAGCACTACTTATGGGAATAGTAAAAATGCCCACGCTTGAATATATTTTCTATACTAATTTGAGGATTCTGAATCCAATAAAATTATCTTTAAACATATATGTGCATGTCAACAGGAGAAAAATGACCTTATAGTTGATTTTGTTATTTCAAATGGTTTTCTATAATAAAACCAGGGAAATACAAACCCGAGTAGTGATTCATATCCCATTTAGGTTCCGTCTCACATATTAAAGAAGACATATTTTATTTGTTAATATTAGATAACTTGAACTGGGATAACAGTTGGAGCTGTTGTTGTTCCTCTTCTTATTTTAAGATTAAAATTAATAAAAAAAACTCATATAAACGAATTTCATAGCAATTTTAATGCACAGGTACTTTTGTTTTAAATACATTAGAAACTGCCTTCAACGGACCCCTTATTAAGCGGAAACTTTTCAAAGCGGAAATATTTCAAGGTCCCAAGATTTTAGAGGTACAACACGTGTTAAATTCTCTGTATTAAACGGAAACTGTGTTACGCGGACAACGGAGTCAGACTAAGTCTTTTAAGTGTCTTCACTACAGCGAAATTAAACTACCGCTAATTTTAGAGTTTTTCTGTAATATCTTAAAAACAAATAAAAAATATTCAAAAACCAGAAACGTAGTGGACTAAACAATACGATTTTGCATGTGATACCTTTACCACAATTCACCTATCTGCTTTTGGTATGCTGCTATTTACAGAACCCGCAAAAAAAAAAAAAAAAATGCTAAATCTATCTACAGTTGCAGATCGAAAGCAGATAGGTGAGTTGTTATAATAGTGTCGCATGCAAAATCGTATTGTCTAGTTCACTACGTTTCCGCTTTTCGAATATTTTTATTTGTTTTGAAGATATTACAGAAAAACTCTAAAATTAGCGGTAATTTAATTTCGCTGTAGTGAAGACCCTTAACGTAAAGTTTCAAGTTCAGATACGTAGTGTTTATTAAACTTTTAGACATTATGTTTAGGTGTTCAGTTACCAAACAGACAGTGGTGTGCAAGTTGAAACAGACGCAAAGTATATAGATGCCTTATTGAGAATTACATGTAAATTCGGAAATAATAAGAGAAGACGGAGAAGAAGCGAAATATGAAACTGAGTTGGAAAAAGAGTGTAGATTAAATACTTGACAAAATGCTATCAAAAGTTTAAAAGAACTAGAATGATTTGCCGTACGACCAAATGACACTGACGTTCAAGTGTTTTTCTTTTCTCTGGCTCAAGTGTTCGTGGAAAATCGAACAGCCAGGCAACAATGTGTGCAGAAAACCCTCCTTATCTATATATATAAAAAAAAAACAAATACAGTTCGCGTGTGAATATTAGTTTTATCTGTTCATTGTAAGTTTTGCGTGTATTAATTCGTAGTAGAAACAAATACTGTAATTGAATAAGGTACGTACAGCATTTTATATCAATGTACGTACTACATTTATTATATGATTTTCCTAGTTTTATTTTCATTACTTTCACTTAGCATAGGTCTGCCTTCATTAAGCAGAAAGCTATCTTGAACGAAAATTTTTGCGAGTCCCGTTCGATTCCGGTAAAGACAGTTTTCACTGTATCTATTTATTCAATTTCGGAGATCTGAAAATTTATATATACATATATAATTGTGTCTTAATATACGTCGTTATCTGTGAAATTGAATCAATATTTTGAAAGTGAACTAGTTATTGATTTCTCGTTCTTGTTTATACATGACAAAGAATCACTTCTTTGGAGAATATTTGTAGTGACCTTGGAAGAAAAAGCTGATTGAAAGATAACGAGAGGTGCTGGGTAAACGGCTGAGCGGACACCTAAAAAATTTCTTATCTGACTGCTTCTAACGTTATTTCTCGCTTAGATGAGCACAGGGAACACTTTTCGCTCTTATTGAAGGTTGAAAGATATGATAAAAATGTAACCCATTGACTTAGCTTTTATCATAACCATTTTTTTAAATAATTAAAAAAAATGCTTTGCTTGAAAACTAACAATCAAATTAAAGCAAATCTTATTAAAAATTAAATATATTTCTATTTTCAAGAAATTATTACTACGTCTATGTAATATTGAATAGGGATTATTCTACACCCAAAAAGACTATAAATAATTGTAATGTACTTCCACTTATATTTTCAGAAGAAATGACAGAATTAGATTGTTTATTATAAGAAGAGAAATAGTACAAATGAAATGTAAGATAAAATCTAAATGCTACACTAATTATTTATTTACTAACCAAGTATAGTTTAGTGGAGAAATGACTCAAAAACTCTTGGGGAGCCTGGATCTGGTGAACTCTCCGTGGGTACGTCCCTGTATTGTGTTATATAACAATAAACTAAAATGTAATATTTCGTATATTATGAATTATATGCAAATAAAAATCTAATATAGTATATATTGTAGAGACCTGCACGGGCCGAATATTTCGGTCCGAGCCCAATCCAGCCTGAATGTACTGAGGCCTGGCCCAGCCCGAGCCCGAGCCCGAAAAGTTTTGGAAATTTTCGAACCGTGCCCGGCCCGATAAGATTTTTTAAAATTCTATGCCCAAGCCCATCACGGGACCCATAAATTTTAAAAATTTCATTTTGTAACATTTTGCAGGGGCACACTTCTTCAACGTTTGCCTTTATTCTAATTATCGTTTAACGAAAGTCAATAATTATTAAAGAATTGCAATTAATCGGCCATAGCCTGGCCCGACCTGAAGAGAAATCAGTGTCGGCCCGCCCAAGCCCAGCCCGGCTCAAAGAAATAACAGGGTCGGTCCGTCCAAGCCCGGCCTGTGCAGGTCTGTAGTAGAATGTGCTTACGTTATACTATAACATACTACATAAAGTTATATTATTGTATTAGTAAACCAACAATAAAAGGAACATTGTATTACAATATTACAGCCAGATTTCAAGAATTTATCAAGCTCTTCCCATGCGATTTTTTTTTCAGTCATGCATAAATAACATTTTTTTAAAAGTAAACTCCTTCAATACGTAATTATTTTCACTTGTTAGTATAATTTGTTTTACTTTGTTTGTTACTTAAAAAAATAAGTTTTTAATTATATTTATTTTTTATATTAATAAGCATATGCACTATTTGCGTGACATTTCCATCTTCAAAATTATCTAAATTTTCTCAATGCAAGCTTGACAATTTAAGCCCTAGTGCTAGCTGGTAAAAGTTAGTTCATAAGGAACGTGTGAGCATTATATAAATCCATATGATCCCGCTTCGTGGTATGTAGCTGTGCTCACAGAGTGGCGTGACACACATTCGGAAAAGTTTACCTACATGCAAATTTCTGCTTGTGGCATCTTGTTTCTGTTTTTGAGTGTTCTGAATGTTTTCTTGTAGGCAACGTGACCGTTTTGAAAATTGGGAATTATGTCCTAAACCCGAAGAATATCGTGAGTGAAGAAGCGCAAACGATGCACTGATAGATAGTACGATAGGGATCTCAATAAATTGGTGAAATTCATGGATATTATACTCTTGGAGTACAAGACTTGTACCCCCTCCAAAAATATAAACAAGTATAACTACGAATCCTTGGTCCTGTCCTAACGTTAACAACTACCCACATTTTGTTAATATTTATATTAATTTTTCTGTTATATATGAGTGTTCGTTATACCTAACGACTCCTCTATGAACATAGTAAATACAGAAGTACAAAGGGATCACTTTTGGTTTTGATTAGACGGTAATTGTGGTAATGGAATACATTGCTTCAATCAGGTAGTTTCGTGCTGTGAGCTTGCTTTTGAAAACCTAAAGAGTTGTGCTGCCATCTTCGGAGCATATGAAATACTAAAATAAGCGTACTGTACGAACTGATTTACAAAAAAAAAAAAAAAAAAAAAAACTATAATGGTACTAGTAAAAGTGCCCAAGTTTGGATAAATTTCTACGTGTTCTTTTTATATTAATTTCAGTGTGCTGAACAAAACTAATTCATTTGCAAACTTATCCGTCCATGGCGTTCCGAGCAAAATGATCTCAAAGTTAGTTCCTTGACGTACCGTTTGGGGCATTTGAAAACTGGCCACCCTTTCATACATTTCTAATTGCGCTTTCAGACTAAACTGAGGATCCTGAATTCAGTGGAAGTGTTTTCGATCATTTTCGTCTAAGGCGTAACACAAAGAGCTACTTAAATCTGAATTTTAATTATTTAACGCACAGATTCGCATATATGCAAAGTTTACTTTGAAATTGTATTACACCATGTAGTTTCTAGTTCAGACATAGAAAAGCAGCTTTGCTTATCAGCTAAGATGCCCTTTTACTAATGAAGTTCTGAATTTTGCGCTAGATGTCATAGTGAGTCAGCATTTGTCTCTTTTGTATTACTTGCTGTACGCGGAGTTGTCATCTTGTCACCTTTGAGCTTTCTTTGGTCTTTTAGGTAGCCACGTTTTGAACTGTTGATTTTTTCTATGTTAGACAGAAGTACAATGAGTACAAAAGTGCAAGTACGCTGACATTCGTCGCGTTTTATTGGTTCTATCTGGTTTTAGTGGACTTTGCAGATGTCAACGCGCAACTTTGCATAGACCCTATATGCAAACACCATAAAATATTCCATACACTACATATTATTTGCATTAATTGTTTTTTTTTTAATATATTGTTCCCTACACAGAAACCATTTTTAAAAAGCAGTTTGATCGGAAATAATGGTGCGTTAAAGGGTTAAGATCACTTTTCTAGGATATCCATGGACGCGTATGTTTTTATTGAATTCAGTGTCCTCAAATTAGTATTAAATGTATAATTAGAAATGTGTACAAAGGTGGGCACTTTTACTATTGCAATAAGCAATATACTGACGTGGGGTAACGAGCACCAAGAGGTAAAGAGAGCCAAAACGTCATTGATTATTTATATGTGAAACCAGTAGTAGAAGCAGTGCAACACGGATTGGATCATGTGATGCAGTTAGCCTTGCTTTGTGCGCAGCAGACGTTCTTCACTGGACCTGACATACTCTTGTAAAAACGACAGAAAACATCTTGAAGTTTCACTCAAAATACGTAATTATTATGCTCTTAAAATTTCAAAATTTGGTGGAATGGTGTGTCGTAGCATATTATGTAATATGATCGTATATATAAGACTTTGTTTTATTATTCAGTAGCAACCTATTGATAGGCTGACCACACTGTTGCCTGTAACAAGGGAAAGAAAATTTGTGTTGGTCTTGGGGCAAAGAAGAACGACAATTTTTGAAATTGTTAGTATTTATATTCTAATAGGTAGGTGTTCCGCAGTCACTAACTGCAACAGGGAGAGGGGTCGAGGTTCTACACCTTTAAATTTCCTACACGGTCAAGCCAAATATTCTCGTCATGGGTTTCGGTAACATGAGGATTCGACTCTGATATTTCTCTTTTGTGTTGATATTGTGTGGTCAGTTTTGAGTTGATTTTATGCTTAGCGTCTCTTTCAGCAGAAATGCTATATGAAACGTGAACCTACAGTTTGACATGGGATCTGAACCACATGAGATCCCTTCGGTTTCAAGTGAGAACATGAAAAAGAAACAATTAGAAATGACCATAGCGGCTGCTCTTTGTGCACGGTGAGAGACAACAAGCGCCAATTGTAGACCTCCATTTATTATTCTATCATTTAAAAACATGTACTAAAATTTTCATGAGTTAATGGTTTTATTATGTTGCCAAAGATATGTAATGTTCCAGCGCAATATGGATTTTTTTACAGTATTATCCTAAATCATTAAGTATCGCCCATTGCCCCACATTACCCTACTTGAAATATTCGAAATTTGAGGCCATGTTTTTTCTCTTCACCCTATGCACTGATATTGGACTGGGCCGAAAAACGTCCAATTTTTTTCAAGTCCTAATACCAATGAAAAGCTTCGAATTGGAAAGATTAGAAAGAAAAAAAATATCAGTTTATATCTTTCGGTCGCGTATACGCTCTAAAGTTTGCCGAAATTTGCCATTAAACACATTTCCAAAAAATTTTGAAATTTTAAATTAGCCTCTTCTTTAAATAGATCAAATTCTTATGTATTAGAATCACATAAAATAATGTTTAAATATTTAAATCCATCAAGATGTTCCTGTCGCGCGTTGCCTTGAAAGTTAAAGTAAATTTGAAACAAAATTTACAAAAAAAAAAAAAAAAAAAAAAGGTAGATCACAGTTCAAGGTTACAAAATACTAACAACTTACATTTGTTTGTTTTCTTTATTGAATGCAAGTTTAAATGTTTAAAAACAAATTATTTTAGACCATTAATAACATTTAAAGACCTCAGAAGAAGATAATGATATCCCACACTGACATGATTTTGAGGTACAAGGCTTTGAATGTTTGGGTACTTAGTGACACTATTAAGAAAACCTGTAAGAGAAACATACATTAACGCTCATAGACTGTCGTGTTTTGACTGGCTTTTCGTAAAATAGAATAAGTATTTTAGAGCAAATAAATCTACGTTTGGCTATTAATAAAAAATAACTATAACATAAAGTTGTGGGTTATCACTTTTTACGGTAATGAAATTAGAACTCCATAACATAATAACAACAATTTTCAGAAGACATATTGAAGACATATTGCAATTTTGGGCTATTCTTTAGGTGTTTCAATTAGAATTATTCTTGTTATCATCACTATAACCTTGCTATACTTAAATAACTGTTATACATGCAACATGTGGTTTATTGGGATTGTTAGCAATATTTCAAGATAAGATACATTCAAAAGACAGGCTATGTTACATTATTTTTTCTACTGCAACTATGATAAATGGAAATAAAAACTAGTTAAGACATACTGAACAATAGTAAGTTAGTTAACAATGATACGTTAGTTAGCAATGAACGTATATTAAATGCTTATGTCGTCAATATTTTTTCTGAAAAAAAAATATTCATAGAAACAAAACAAAACGATTACCACTCTCTGCAATACGAGCTTACTGTGTAAACAAGTAAGTTGTGCATAGAATAAAATATTAACAAAGATTAAATACAGCATATATTTGCTATGAAAAACATTGTCTTGTAACAGAGCATATTCTAATCTATTCTTAATATCCACCATTTTACTTATGTATTATAACAAATTATTATATTAGTACATGTAAATTTTCATGTGTAAAGCTGAAAGCAATGTCTACAAAATTTTGGCACCGTAAAATCTTGAAAGTACTTCACTTCGACCTTGATTTTGCTTAACACTCGGCTGCAAGTAAATAAAAATTATTATTTAGAGACTGTAATACTTTGAATTCTCTTCCGTAGGAAAAATGTTTACATTAGTGTTTTGAAAAACTACATTGCTAACCCAAGCATTACTGTGTGAATTCCACGCTGGAAGAATGTGATAACGTACAAATGTTGAATAACAAGACTGCTATTTTTTTTTCAAGTGCCACTGTGTTTCACTTCTTATTTTTAGTCGTAAATAATTCTTTGCCCATGTTCAGAAAACCACAAACCTTAATTTGCACCAAGCAGTAAAGAAAATAGTAATTTGACTATAACAATTATGACTCGCATAGTTCCACAATGTTTCTGACACAACAGTTAAATATACCTCTTCATCACTTGAACCAGAGGCAGATTTAACAACAAAATCGGGGCCCTTTATGCTATCGTCACTGCTAAAAGCATCGTTACTATCACTTGATACGAGAGCCACTATTTATATTTTGAGCCTTGGTAACACTGATTGTAGTTAGGCACTACTTTTCTGTTTGCATAGAAACGCTTGACAATGTTGACCATAACGCACTTCAAATGTTTTGTCAATAGCTTTATTTGTGTTGTTTTTGTTAACTTGAATATTGCGTGACAACAGAAAAATGGGATTAACTCTTGAAAATTTTCGTGCGATGATTTATAGCGATTTTCGAAGTGGATTATCAAGACAAAAGTGCCCCGATCAACTTACTTCCACATTTGGCAATGAAGCTCCATCCTTTGCCACTGTGAAGCGCTGGTATAACGATTTTACTCCTGGCCACCATTCGCTCACTGACGAAATTCGCGAAGGTCGTCCAAAATCATTTGTTATTCAAGAAAACATTTATGCTGTACACAACCTAATATTGCAAGATCGTCATGTGACATACCGTGAGATTTAGGAAACCCTAGGCGTTAGTTCCACAAGTGTATACAAAATATTGCGTGATCATTTAGCTGTGAGAAAGGCTTGTTCTCATTGTATTCCACATAATTTAACAAAAATTCAAAAAGAAGCTCGGTTCGAATGGTGCACATAAGTGCTCAATAAATACAATGACGGTGCTTCAAAGGACGTATATAAGATTGTAACAGGTGACGAATCATGGATATATGCATATGAACAGCAGTCGACTGAATGGGTGTTTCTAGATGTACCAAATCCAACAAAAGTTGTTCTCGCTCGAAGCACATCGAAACAAATAGTCATCAGTTTTTCTGGAAAACTGGCCATGTAGCAATTGTGCCTTTAAAGGAACGTAGAATGGTCAACTCTGAATAGTATACAACAATTTGTTTGCCGGAGGTCTTCGGTCAAATACGGAAAACAAACAAGCGCCGTCGGATCATTCTTCATCAAGACAATGCGAGCTCTCACACATCTCGTCTAACAACCGACTATTTGAACACTCAAAAAATTGAATTGATGGGCTATCCGCGGTACAGTCATGACTTGTTCCAGAATGTCAAAAATAAATTGCGTGGACAACGATTTTCGTCGGCGGAAGTTGTTGTTAATGCGTTCAAAAAACATATTATGTAGGTGTCTCAAAACGTGTCTCAATAAATGCATTGACAAATGGTTCGAACGAATACGATCGTAAAGGAGAATATTTCGAAAAACAATAAATCAATTTTCAATGACAAATTGTTGTTTTATTCATTGTTAGGCTCAAAATATAAATAGTGACCCTCGTATCTCTTCAAAATATGCACTCATCTTAGCTGCTGTCTTGCGTCTTTCTTGGCATTCCGCCATGCTTGAATTGTTGGTTCATAATTTACCAATCAGTGCATGTGGTATATGATATTTTGAGTTGACTATATTTCTGTCATCTGTTGACTAAACTCGGTAATTCTTAAACGGATATCAGATCCACTAGCGTGAAGCAGCATAGGCTGTTTCACTCATTTTTCTCGATTTTGAGGCTTATCATTATTTTCCCTCAGGGTCTTCATTTATAGATTTTTTTTAAATTACTGACAAAACTGAAGAAGCTTTTTTTGTGTGAAGAGTTGTAAGTCCAAGAAAGCCATGCTCAACAATTGAACATCTCCGTTTTCACTCATTCTTAGCTGAAAGCACTTTGAAATCTGATTTAGGGGAGGGTGGAGAGTTGTTGTCATTCACCCGAGTGAGTTACCACGAGCGCCTGAGTTTCTTACGAGGGAGGGTCACGAAGTGGCCTCCACTGAGATCCGAGCGAGACAATTGTGTTTGTATTTGATATGTTATAACTACATTGTAGTAGAGAGTCGACACTTGCTCCATTTTCTTTCATTTTACAACAGTTTTCAAACGATGTGCTAGTTAGCCCTCTGGCCATTTGAAACTTTTGAGTTGGAACTCGTCTGGGACCCTGCGGGGGACGTTGGGGCAAACTTCTTTATCCCAAAAAGAGTGCCCTTGAAAATTATGGGATACGTGTTCACGGAGTTTTCCATTTACCAAACCGTTTCCGAACAAATGACCCCGTTTAAAAACTATTCTCCTAGCTTCGTAGTTTTCAGATTACAAAATATATTGTAAATCACGATATCCCGCTCGGTGACACGTATAACTTCCCGCCATCGGTGCTCAAATATTATGATCTACTTACTCTCTGTCAATCTCTTTCTGTGAGTGCTGACCTATTATTTCATTAACTAGCAGAAATGCATGGCTTCACAGGGAAATAAATGAAAATGAAATGAAATCTTTCAGTTTTATGTCACAGGGTTATGCCGTGTAGACTAAGGAAACGGTGATGATGAGAATTATTGAAATTGTGGAAGAAATAAAGTGGGGGAAAGGGAAAACCCCGAGAAAACACACACACACACACGGTATTTGTCGGTCACAAAATTCCCTTGGGGAGAGAGGGTATCGAACCAATGACACCACGCTCTAGAAGTGAACGCTCTACCACTGAGTCACCGCAACCCTCCATACAGGAATTATAACATTTTGCACATTTGAAAATAAAGAAATGATTAAAGCAAATGACAAACAACGCCTTGGGCGTTGCCCCAGTCAATTTGAGAGTGCACTTGTCATGCGCGTTGTAGGCTAAACTTGAACTTAAGTTCCATTAGGGTTACTACTAATCAGTTTAGCAATTTATCGATAAATATGGCTTCAACACTAATATCGGTAATTTTGGTATTTTATTTTTCACCCACTCTCACCCCTATTCTTGCACGTCGATGAGGGATGAAATTGACCTTACTCGGCATTGTGAGTATTACTGCTCATCTCAGGGTCGAAATACTGTGGATACGACACTAAGATTCGACGTTTCAATTATGTTTACATGCCACTTCATTCCCAGACCTTTTTCCTTTGGGGAGGAGGATAAATTTTAAACCACCTCTTTCCCCTTGAATTCCAATCTTCTTTCTTAGTATTTTAATGAAAAAACTCTAATTAGCTTATGGTTTCTTTGAAGTTATAATCTCTTCCATACGGTTACTTGTAAGTTTGCCAAGCCAAGTGTATTGATTTATATATTGTATAAACAAACAAGTAAACAAATATTTTAAATGTAAAACTACCCAAAGTACCCGGCTTCGCGAGGTAGGAATAATGTTTATGCAGAACATTTGAAAATAAAAATCTGAGTTTAAAAATAACGATGAACAACGCCTTCGACGTTGCCCCTGTCAAAACTAAAGAATCTAGTAAAATAAAGAACGACGCACAACGTTTTTGCCGTTGTCTGTCAATTCCGGCGTCAGTTCACATGCACGTCCTTGACTAAACTTGGCTTAAATGCCATTGGAAGCGCCACCAATTAGCTTAGCGACCCACAAAACTGTGGATCGGCACGAATTTCTGTCATATTGGACATTCTATTATTCATGCTTTTTCATCCCCCACTCCATGTGAAAGGAACCGAATGTTAATTTAGACATCATCCACAGTTATACTATTCATCTCAGTGACTCCGCAAACTAGGGATTTGACACTAATACTGGTAGTTTCTGACTAAGTTTAGGGTCACCTCCATTCCTCCTCCTAGGGGTGTCTTAGCCCGAGAGTATTTTAAAATCAGAGTGTAAGTCATATGTAGGAAATAAAGTATTTACATAGATTTTAAACCACCTCTTCTCCTTTTAATTGGCCTCTTCCTGACTTATGTTGCAAAGCGAGAAATTCTATATAGCAGGTGGTATCTTCCTAATCATGATCTCTGATAAGATGGGTTTGAAGTATATAAGGTGAACGGTGTAAATTTGTATCGTTGACTGGAAAATCTCAAAACAGAAATATTCATTTTTATATATAAGACTACTTTTGGCTAGCTGGGGGTCCGCCTGCAGACCGCCGCGTTTGCTCGGCCTACGGGCTCGCATCTCTTTTGTATCTGGCTCTGAATCAAGAATAAATTTCGTGCATTTTCTCTTAACATTTCCGAATTAGACCCACCTCGGAGCTTAACCCCCTGACCCCTTGGTTAATCGATCTATCGCTTTGCATTTCTTAGACCTACAATTCAACCGAATTTCAAGTTACTTTTCGCATTTCAACTTTTTAAAAGATAAGCTTTAGTATTCTAAGAAAACACACATTTAAATAACTTTGGGATATTTTCATTTACCTTTAGACCCCTTAAAAACTAAAAATATTCACTTTTGGTAATTATCAAGTGGATTAGTCCTGGAAGGCTACAATCATGCAAAATTTCATCATTCCAATCCTGATAGAATTGTCTAAACATTTTGGGGTGTATAAAATGTTCCATATAAATAACATGTTAAAGATTTTCAGTTCACTCTAAAGTTGGAAATTTTCATTTTTAGTTATTTTCTTAGGTAGCGCTAAGAAAAACATAAACATACAGAATGTCAAGTTTTTATTCCCATTCAAGGTATCTAAAAAATGAGATTATAAGTCCAAGAAAGGTCCATTTAAATAACATGGAGAATTTCTTCATCCCTCTTTAGAACCCCTAAATATATATATATATATATATATATAAAATATTCACTTTTGTCAAGTTTTTTGTGGGTTAGTTCCGAAAAGCTACAATCATGCAAAATTTCAACTTTCCATGTCAAACGGAAGTACCCGTTACTTTATGTCAGTGAGTCAGTTCATATAGTTTTGTTTATAGTTAGGACAGGATTTGGATTCTGATATTTGAGCAAAATCAAGAGCACATCTATGATTATACTGTAAGTTTTCATAGAATGTCCCGGTGTTCTGGTCTGAAAATCTAGGATTCCTACTCATTGATGACTACTTAGCTAACTAGATTCTTGTATCCTGACTTATAAACATAAGCCGTAAGCTGTAAGCGTACATAGATCTTTTCATAAAATTTGGTGGCACACATACGTGGTATGTTAAAAAGAGAAACCGAACTTTTGATATAATATCTTTATTGCTCATTGTACAACATTTTAGGCACTGTCCCGCTCAAAGTGAATCTCCAATACGGTCTGAAAACGTCATTCTTTCAAAGTGGTTCTAAGTTTGGGAGAAAGGAGAACTTCTGTTGGGGCTATATACGGAGAAAAGGGTGGATAGGACGCAACAAGAGTCTGAAGTTAGGAAAGTTATTAACATGCTATGACAATAATTAAAAACAACAATATCATAAATCCTGTTATCCCTCCATACAAAATATACAGATTCGGAAGATTTGGAAGCTTACTTCATGCAAAGATGTGAAACAAATCGCTGTTGAAAGCAGGCCAGCCAGTTTCTCGGCGAGGCTGGCCGCCAAATATAAGGATCATGAAAGGTTACTTGCTCATCAAATTTCATTCACATCCAGCCAGTAGTTAACAAGAAATAAAGCACCACATACAACTCTAGCCGATCCTATCCAAGCTTGTCCCTGGAAGAGCCCAACCATCAGGTATAACAATATTTTATTTTGATGAGTTGTTTACCCACAAAAGTCGGTTAGATTGGGATAATAGTTACTGGTTGTTTGTGATGGACAAACAACCTGTGAGTAAGGTGTTATCCCATTTCCTCCCACTTTCTTCATTCGACCATTTCATTTATTTCTCATCATACACATAAAATTGACACACACAAGGCGAGAAGAGCCTGGCCACCAAAAATAGAGTTTCTTACTTCCTAGACCATGTGCTATTAACCCACAAAATTTGTATTAGATCAGGCCTGTAATTATCGGAAAATTGAGTACCGTACGCTCGCACAATTTTTCATAATATTGCACCTGGAGAGAAACTGATCTCCTGTATGCTTATTTCGGGAGTTAAGAAAGCTAGTTACATTTTATAATTACGTAATTTCTGAAGAGCATAGGCATATTTTACCTTGCTCCTTCCAAAAAGAAATCAGGTTCTGAACATGGATCACGGAGGTACCAGATAGCCTTCGAAACAGAATATATGTGAAGAGATTTTGAGATAGGGCAGTAGATTCTTACCTACGATAAGGCAAGTTCTTAAATATTAAAAACCCTGGAAAGTGTTGAGCTATATACATTTTGTATCATATAAAATCTGAAATTTTTCAATAACAATGCAACCCAAACTTCAAGCGCTAATTCCATATTTATTAACATTACAAATTTATTTAATAGCGACATCTACCTACCACTTTTTAAGTTAGTAGTTTTGCTCAATAGCTATGTATAAAAGAAAAGAAATCCTTACTGACTAATTGGTTGATCGACGCCGAAGCCAAACCTCTTAAGCTAGAAACTTGAGATTTTTAACAGGGTACCGGTATAGGATTTGTTACAAAAAAGCCCAATAACGAAGAATTTTTCGAAATTTGACGGGGAAGGAAAAGAGGGGTTGCAATCAGGGCCGTGCCGTGGAAAATCAGCGCCCGGGGCGAGAGTATACGACGGCGGCCCCATACATACATTCCAAGCAATTTTTCCTATCTTTTCCTTTTTTCTCCCTAATTTTTCGCCCTTCTTACTTCGGCGTCCGGGGCCGTCGCCCCGCTCGTCTTCCCAAAGCACGGCCCTGGTAGCAATTATTATGTTAGAATGACCATATCTTGGAATCTGTAAAGGTTAAAGACATGACAATTGGTATATAAACATCCTACTTAAAATAATTATATGCCTGTTTTAGCGTTCTTTAAAAATGTTTAACCTAGAGGGAAAAAAAGGTGCGGAAATTACAACTATTATAATAAGAGTTCCGTATCTTGGAATCATTTATTTTTAGAGACATGAAATTCGGTATTTGGACTTCTTATTTGATATAATTAAAGACGTGCTTCACCGTTTACTAATATTTGTCCTAAAACAAAAGGGAAAAAGGAGGGAAGAAAAGGGTGAGGTTACAGTTGTTATAACTAGATAGTCATATCTCAAATTTAGTTAAGGTTAGAATCATAAAAGTTAGTATTTATTTTTTTTCATTTAAAATAACCAAGAATGTGTTTCAGTGTTTTTATATACGCCTAGAATGGAAATAAATGACAAAAAAAAGAGGAAGGATTGCAATCGTTAAAATAGAATGGCCATATCTCGAAATTCCTTAGAAGTAGAAACATTCTAATTAAGGATGTGTTTCAGCATTCTCTGGACTTTTCGTTAGAAGGGAAGAAATCCCTTAACATTAAAGATATGAGAAGTTCGAGTCTATAGGCCGAAGAGATTCTGGAGTCAGAATTGGAGTAGGTCAAATGGGTCGTGGTTCAACAGAACTTGACCCACTACGACTCACCGATTCATCATGACCCGCTCTGACCCACTCTGCTCAGTGCATTGTAGACAGCATCTTCCGAACATTGGTGAATATGTCTTTTACTTTCAATGGCTCCATTTTTCTACCTTTTTCATTTCTTTCTATTTACTTATTTAAGATGAGTATATCTAAGGGAAGAAAGCACTTCTGACACTTTTGGATATTGATATTTGTAATTGTAATAACAATAGGCTTGGATTTCGAGACACAGTCGAATTTTATACTTTTTTCCCCTTCATGTTGGTCTACTATACCTTGATTTGAGACTCCCAAATTTCATCCTATTTTCCAGTGAAAAGTACGTATTTGTAATTCAACAAGGAAATTATTATATAAGAGAATTGAATTGAAATTCATCGTAATGTGGCCCATAACAATCACTTTACCATTTTTTATCGTAAAGACCAGATCCACCGATATTGTAGCAGAGCAGTGTTTGAGCAATTGACAGTAGAAATTCAAACTCCGATTTGTGATCATTTCCGCGTCTTGTCACATTATACACTATGTGATCAAAAGTATCCGGACACCTGGCTGCAAATGACTTAAAAGTTCGTGGCGCCCTCCATCGGTACTGCTGGAATTCAATATGGTGTTGTCCCACTTTTAGCTTTGATGACGGCTTCCACTCTCGCAGGCACACTTTCAATCAGGTGCTGGAAGGTTTCCTGAGGAATGGCAGCCCATTCTTCACGGAGTGCTGAACTGAGGGGAGGTATCAAAGTAGGTCGGTGAGGCCTGGCACGAAGTCGGCATTCCAATACATCGCAAAGGTGTTCTATAGGAATACAAGTCAGGACTCTGTGCAGGCCAGTCCATTGCAGGGATGTTATGGTCGTGTAACCACTTCGCCACAGGAAGTGCAGTATGAACAGGTGCTCGATCGTGTTGAAAGATAGGTGGCAGCACAATTCACCTAATATGAAATACTTATGCTGTTGGGTCTGTCCGGATACTTTTGATCACATAGTGTATATGTAAACTCTCTACTTAATGGAGATTAGGGCGTGAAACATGGGTTAGAGTTGATGACATTGGGTTTTTGTGGATGATGCTCTCTTAAAAAAAATCAGAGGTAAAGTTACAAAAATCAGTGACAATCTGCTTGCCAAGCCTCTATGTAAATCAATTTACACCTACAAAGTAAAATTACTAATATGAAATGTTGTAAAATTACATTTTTATCAAAAAATGTCATATTTGCTTATAAATTTGCTGTAAATTTCTAAAAGCAAAACATCAAATTTTGTAATTTACTTAAAGGAACTTTATATCAACTTACAAAAGGAAGGGTAAATGATTTTACATTGATATTTGGCAATTTAAACTACATATTTTTTTTTCAGTGTGGGACGGAGTGGGTCACAGAGTCTCATAATGCCTCACAGTAATTTGTGGATCACAATGGGTAGTGGGTCAGTGGATCATGAGTCAAGTTTTCCTTGACCCACGTCGTCTCTGCCTAGCCGAAGACTAATCTCTCTTTAAAAAAAAAATAAGTCATGACTTACTGATCAATGACCGGGCCAAACTGCAGAAACTTGAAATGAGGACTGCGTAGAATTTCTGGCGAAAGGTACCACTAGGTTATGATATTTGGAAAACCAACTTGAAGGGAGATTATAGGTATGTCAATTACTATAACATGTTCATATCTCGGAATCTTTTAAGGTTAGAGACATGGCATTTTGGTATTTAGAATTTTCATTTAAGACAAAGGAAAATAGTCTTCAAGCGTTTTGTGGTACTTGACCTAGAAGGGAAAAAAGAAGTGGGGTAAAAAAGAATGAAATTTCTATTATTCTGTCAAAATCTCCATATCTCGAAATCCTTTAAGGCTGCATAACTTAAATTTCGTTCTTTAAATTGTTGAATTAAAATAATTGGAAACGTGCTTCAGCGGTTTTAGGTGTTTAACGTAGAATATAAGGAAACTGTGTGCGTTGGTTTATTAACATGACCATAGAGGGTATTCCAGTTTCTAGCGGGACTTCGGTCTCGGAAGAATTTTATATGAATGATATAGAAGGAACAATGCAAACTATTGCAAGCGATAATGGGTGGAGGCATTTTCTAGTCCCACATAAAACGCACTGATCCTTAAGCAAAGTCTTTTTCAGCGTTCCATTAAGATCTGACTAACGCGTGATTCTAATTCCCGTATTTAGAAAATAAAATGAAATGCCGAAAAATTATGCCCGCTAGGCTAAAGGAGATGGTGATGATGAGAAGTGAGTGAAATGGTGGAATGAAGAAAGCATAAGGGAACGGTAGAACCCCGAGGAAACCCAATCAAACAGTGTTAGTCGACCGCAAAATTCACATGGTGCGAGCTGGGATCGAACAAGATCCCAATATACCAGAGGAAAGCACTCTACCACTGAGCCACCGCGCCCCCTCCCATATTTAGAAACACATTAGTAAACTTAAGAATGATTTAAATCGAAAAAGACCAAGCACGATTTTTCCGTAGGGGTATCCAAATACAATAGGAGAAATCAGTATAAAGAATAGGGCTCACTTAACTTTGTTTATTCTAAAGTGTTTGGACAACCCTCCCAAAAAATCAAGTTGAAACTTCAAAGAACGTTGTCACACAAGTTGGTATAGTGTAAGTAGGGCACATAGAAGGGTAGACTTCGTGGAGTTGGAAGCCCCATTTAATCTTTCATTTACTATTGAAATGGGAAGGATCTTGTTTTTTTTTTTTTAATTATTTTAACCTTAGAACTACTATAATGAAATACGTATAAATTAATCCTCCTCTGTGCTAAGATATTACATAGCTTTAAACTGTTAAACAGTTTAACACCAAATATTTATTGAGGAAAAGTAAGGGGACGATTTTTTATTTATCTTTAATTTTATATTTCCAAACTGAGTTATGCATAAATGTTGGGTCTTATGGAACAGGTTTGAAGATCCGTCCATCCATCTGTCGACAGGTAACAGAACAGAAACATTAAGATATAGTCTATCTAGAAGCGGTTTATTGCAATCGATTCAGCGTCCAAAGAATATGTTCCTTCACTTACGTTAACTTTCTGTTTAAACGAGACGTGGTTCGAGTTAGATTTTCAAGTTACAACGTTTGTCACCATAGAACAAAAGTGACAGCAGATAGCAGCAATCTGTTTTATGCAATCGATTCAGTGTCTCAAGAGGGACTATCGTCATAATCTACAAGTCTCTTCCAAAACCGGAAGTGGTTGAAATTTACTACTACTTCCAGTTTCAATAGTAATTTCCATAAACCCAAAACGGTAAGAGATACGGTGAATTGGCTTCCTGCACTTGATTCAGCTTCTGAAGAAGAGGTTCTTCCTTCTCCATAAACATTCTATTGAAATCAGAAGAAGTTCAAATCGATCATTTCCGGTTTCAACACGTATCACCATGGGAAAATGGTAATATATAGCAAGCTGTATTTTTGTAGTCTATTCAGGGTGTCAGAAGAGCAAATCGTCACAACTCGAAACACAACCCAAAATCGGAAGTGGTTGCAATTTAATACTACTTTCTGTTTCAATACTGATTTTCACAGAGCAAATACGGTAAGAGAATCGAGATGGAGTTCCTTGCAATTTATTCTGCTTCCCGACAGCAGCTCCTATCTCCTCTCTTAACCACGTATTCAAACCGGAAGTGTTTGAAATTAGCGATCTTATGTTTCAACCTTTATCACCATAAAACCAAAACAATAAGGCACAACGAGTTACGGCTTTTTTATATAAATTCAGCGTCCGAGGAATAGCTTTTATCTCCGATGTTATTAATGTATTGCAACCAGTTGTTATAGATGTACTACTTGAAGTTTGAGTATTGAATTCCCATAGTATGGAAGTCTACCGTATTTTCACAATATGAAATGAAACTCACTTGTCCTATCTTTGATCTTATTCCTCTATTGCAACCAATAGTTATAGTTGTACTTGAAAATGAAATGAAATCTTTGAGTTTTACGTCCCACGATTATGACGGTTAGGTTAAAGGAGACGGTGATGATGAGTAATGTATGAAATGGTGGAATGAAGAAAGTGAGAGAAAACGGGAGAACCCCGAGAAAACCCACGCACACGGTGTTTGTCCACCACAAAGTTCACTTGGAGGGGGCTGGGATCGAACCCGCGACTCCAAGCACCAAAGGTGAGCGCTCTACCACTGAACCACCGCGGCTCCCCTGAATGTACTTGAAGTCTACCGTAGTTTTAAGCTGTGAAAGGAAACTCACTTCTTTCATACACTTTTAGGGTTTCTTAGAAGGAGGGATTGTGTTATACCTGCGTTACAAAAGATCGTAAGCGCGGGTGCAAGTAAGTATTCAAACATTTTATAAAGGAAAACTAAGTAAAAATTAGGCAAAGCTAAGTAAAAAGGAACGTTACAATGCACAAGGAACTAGATAACCGTACCTTGAGTCACCGAGCCAGGTAAAATTGGCAAAACAAGCCACGCTCACCAAACCAACACGCGCAAAACTCTTTTTTTTCTCTCTCTAGTTGTTATAGCATACTCATTTCAAGTTAATTCCTCCTTACATATTCCTTTCAAACTTTTAACTACTTTTTTTTCCTCTTTTTTTTTTAAAAAAAACTTTTTACAACATTGAACTAATCGTTTTAAATACTAAAAAATATTAACAATATTAATATAAAGAAAAATATTAATTATTTATGTACAAATTTTCCCTTCTTGTAAACATCCATACTTCGTCTTCTCAGAGCTCAGAAGGATGGTATGTTACAAACTCCAATTGAACTGATGAATTCCAGTGAAACAGAGAGTAGCAGGTAGACGGAATACAAGCATCTTGTTGGTGTCACTTCTAAAAATAAATGTTTGAATATGCTTTAGATATCTCTTTGTAAATACTTTTGACCTTTGTTTAACATGTTCAAAAGTATATATTTTTGCACTCCTTCAGTTTTACATCCCACGATTGTGCTCGTTAAGCTAAGGGAGACATTAATGCAAGTGAGTGATGATGGAAGATTTGGTGTGATAACAATGTGAGGGAATATGTCGAGAAAACCCACGCACACGTTGTTGTCCACCACAAACTTACTTTGCAAGAGATCGAACCAGGGACCTCACTTACCAGAGGCAAATACTCTATCATTGAGCCACCGTACTCCTGCGAAAGTGTATGACTTCTAAAACATCTTAATGGTAATTTTTTCTAAAGGTCTGATGTGTCCAATGAGTATATGTACAGAAGCGACTGGGGTGATGATAGCACAAGATAATTTATGTCATGTACGGTGGTATTCGATTGAAGAGACACACACGTTTGATACACCATTCGCCTATATCAAAAGCACAAATAAACACACACAATTTCATATGGCAAAAATTAATCATTGTGCGTATCACCAATGTTCAGAATGTATCCGTAACAATGTAACTCAATAATGATTACAAAATCTTTTCTAACAGTGTTCGGTGAAAAGCTATCTATGTGTTGCTGTCAGGATACATTTTCGAGATAATGCATGTTTGGGAGGCAGATGATACAAAATTTAACAAAGCTTTATTAAATGTCTCTAAAAAAAAAAAACTGACGTAAGAATGGTAAAAATGTGAGGAACGGTTCTGCATCACTTTTAGCTGATTCCACCACTATCCTTTTTCATCCTTTTTCAACACCAATATTGCACAGGAAGAAATAAAGCGGAGTTTGGATATTATTTTAGAAACAATTTGTAATCATGTCCTGAAGTGTTCCATCAGTGAACAAAATCTGTATGAAATTCTTCCCAATAGTGGTTCATAGCTACTTCTGTAAGCGTGTTCAAAATGTGTCTGAACTTCAGATCTGCATAAGAATAAATGTGTAAATTGTAATGGGCAAAGTGTTCTAGCACTACGTAAAAGTCGTTTCTCTGTTGGTACACTGTAAAAAATAAAACAGCACTTAAACACAAGAAGAAGAACATATGCTATAGAAAAAATATATCAAGAGTGTGTTTATAAAGTTTACTTTGCAATTTCAAAAGCGTTCATTCTTCGAAGGCAGTATCTAGTATGACATCTAAAGCACTTCTCGGCAAACAGCTCGAAAACAAAGTGATGACATATATTTTATACGTTTTGTACATACATCTGGGACGTACTTGGACAGCACAGTATCTAAAAGGGGTGTCATTTGGAGGTGTTCAAAGAGTGCCGGTAATGTGTAGATTGTGCTATTGTGTCTTAAATTAGTTTTCTTTGTATTTTTTGCTGTGTACACTCATAGGATATATCGGAATTTCAAGTACAGTTTACACTCTTAGAACAGTTCCTATTAACCACTGTTAGGAGACAGAAGTCTAGGTACATTTTGAACACCCTTACTACAGTTCGTATTAACCACTGTTAGGAGGCAGAAGTTTAGGTACATTTTGAACATCCTTAGGACAGTTCATATTAACCTATGTTAGGAGACAGAAATTCAGGTACATTTTGAACAGCCTTAGAACAGTTCATATTAACCACTGTTAGGAGATAGAAGTTCAGATATATTTTGAACACCCTTAGTACAGTTCATATTAACCACTCTTAGGAGACAGAAGTTCAGGTACATTTTGAATACTCTTTCGACAGTTCCTTTGACCACTGTTAGGAGATAGCTGTTCAGGTACATTTTGAACACCCTTAGCGCAGTTCAGGTTAACTACTGTTAGGAGGCAGAAGTTCAGGTACATTTTGAACACCCTTAGGCCAGTTTCTATTAACCACTGTTAGGAAGCATTCTAGATAGTTTTGTTTACAGATAGAACACTTTAGAACATTCTTGGACATACTGTATTAAACAATGAAAACAATTTGTTTCGGAAATATGTCCATATCAATTTTAAACATTGATTTATCTTTTGTAGTGTATATGTGACTCAGAACTAAAGATGAAAGTGGAATATAAACCACTCCAATGCTTTCAAAATTGAAGGCTCTCCCACGGAGAATGAAACCTAAGACACCTATCACCAAAGGTGTGCGCTCGCCTCGAGACTAGCCGGAAGGACACCAGCATCTTGCATTTGGAATCTGAACACGAGAAAAGGAACATATTTGTGTGTAGAGGAACAATATTAAAGAAAGGATCGAACATGTATTATACGAAACATAATAGGAAGGAGAGTAGTATCATTATAGCCTAAAAAAGAATTGATTTGGTCTTTTTTTTTTTTTTTTTTGTCGACATATTATTTTCTATACAAACACGTAAAGCGAAACATGTGTTTTGAAGTATAGTTCAAACAAGAACAACGGCTGAACTTATTTGCGACTGTAACATGTTTTAAAGACGGAATAAAGTTGATGAGAAAGGGTACAGAATTAAAATATGGCACCCAATATTTAGAAAGTCTACGAGTAAACTCGAAACAATTAACAAAGAGAGAGTCACATATAAGGTACTTATTTCTAAAAGCACCATACCTCTAAGTGACAAGGTAGAAATCGCATAACTAATGGAAACGACATTACCTTGAATTGACCTTAAGGAAAATCAATTATATGTAATAGAAACTACCTACCGTTCAGATTGACCTTTCGGAATAAGGAAAGCTGTAAACATGTACACTCATGTTCAGAATGATTGTCGCATATCTATAACTATCTTCTTGTAAGAATATAATTTAATAATGATTTTGTAGGGTACTTTTAATACTGATACTATGTGTATAATCAGGAAATGTATATTTGTGGTAAATTTCATAGGAAAAGAATTATAAATACGAAATTTAGAATGAGTAGAACAAAATGTTGCTAAATCGAGAAGAAAGTTTTATTTTCGTTTTATTGTTCTTATTTACTGCTCCTTTGACATGAAATTTGCCACATAGATGTATTTGCCGATTATACACATACTAACATTATAAGAAATATCAGGCGAATTCGTTATCAAATTATATTCATATAACAATATATTTATAGACATGCGACAATAATTTTGGACATGAGTGTACATTATTTTAAAAGGATAAATACTTTTTTTTTTTAGAAGAATGATAATTATGTTTGTGCATTTAATATCGTTTATAATGAGTGTACAATATTAATGAATATAAAAACGTATTCGTATAAGATAATAGTAATAGAAATAATAAAAAGCAGGCTGTGAGAGAGGTGTTAACTCATTTTCAAAATAATTTAGGGGGCACGGCGGCTCAGTGGTAGAGCGCTTACCTCTGGTGCATGTGGTCCCTTGTTCAATCCCCGATCAAGGAGTTTTATGATGGAGATCATCGTGTCCGTGGGTTTTCTCCGAGTATTCCCATTTCCTCCTACCAATTCTTACAGCATCATTCACTTGCCGTAATCATAGTCTCCCTTTGTCTAAAGACTTTAAAATGAAAGATTTGATTTGATTTCATTTCATTTTATGAATGTAATTAATTTTGTTTTCGACTTAATAAGTTTCATATAATTTACCTTAGACGAGGAAAGAAAGTTTTAAAAAAAATAATAATTCCATTAAGCAAATATAATTGAATCGTTGAGTTCGAAAACCGTTCATCTCCACCGAAGCTAATTTGAGAGGAGTGACAAACAAAATTATATTAATTAATATGTATCTGACATATAGGGTTATTTTCATTTTTCGGAAAGTGGAAAACTGTCAGTTCTACGATCCGAAATTGAAAACAGCCCTATATATCAGATGCGTATTGACTAATTTAGTTTTGTTTGCCACTCCTCTTAAATTAGCTTCGATGGACATGACCGGTTTTCGAACTCAAAGATTCAATTGTAAAGCTTAATATCAGGAAGTAAAATCATTATTAAATATGTATCTCCATGTATGTGTCATTTGCAGACATGCTTTGTAATTTAACTTGTTCCTCGTTTCATAGATTCCATCCCATCTCGCCTAACGATTTATCAGCCGCTGATATCTCCAAGATAAGAATGCCCGCCATTTTAGGCAAGATGGGAGTTCCCATCTTGCCTACTCCCATCTTGCCTAAGATGTAAGAGGGGAATTTCTGCACTAAAGAAGGAATTTCTGTAGAGGGAATTTCTCCATTAAAGAAGGAATCATTTTAACCAGATGTTTCAATCAATATTCGCCGTTCGAATATGTCTGCAGTACAGATACATGGAATAATTATTACATTTTCTGAAACCATCACAAATCTCGGGATAACAATTGATCCATATTTTGAGTGGAAACCCCGTTCAACGTTGTGCGTAAGAAAGCGTTCTGGTCTTTTCATTCACTCACCAGACTAAAGAAAATTCTAACCATTGACACAAAATCTCTAATATTTCCTCACTTCGAATATTATGATGTAGCTCTATCAGACTTAAATGAAGAACTGTTTATAACGTATCCAAAACGCCTGTATACGGTTTGCTTATAATCTTAAACGATCAAACAGCTGGGACTAATGAAACTTTTCGATAGACGTTATCTGCATCGACTCACACTTCTCTAAGATTTTGCGCTTTTAACAACATCTTACTTATTTCAACGATTGCAACCATTAAATGCTCATCACGATTACGATACAAGATCAGGTGTAAATAAACTCTTTTCACTTCTCCTACACTCCTCTAAATATTACTAGAAATCATTCTTTGCATCCACTGTCCGTGCATGGAATGATCTTCCACCCAACATACGACAATCTCAGTCAATCAATCTATTCAAGAAGTCGGTTGAGCAGACCATGCATGACCAGTTATGTGCTTGTCTTATGAAGGGCTGGCGATGAGGGAGGGCAAGAGGGACAGTTGCGCCCCCATCACTTTTTAAAAGTGACTCCTAATGTATATAGTTTCATTTGGAAAAGTAAAGTTTTTGTATGTATTACTGCTTCATATAAAAAATGGCGCCTTATAATATTTGCCGTTGCGTGAATACGTATTTGTGATTTGTCTTTCCGTGGAACTAAGAAAGCTACAGGAATTGTATTTTAATTGTAATTCCAAGCAATTACTATTGCAGTTGCGTATTTCTTTAATTGTCCTAGCATATGCTTGTAGTGTTTACTATCTTTCATTTTCTAAGAGTAATAACATGTATTTAATGGCATCTGTGGAATTAAAAATATAAGTTGTTCATTAATTCCCAGTTTCAATGTAACTTCTACAAATCAAGCCTCATTATCCATTACTATGATTAATATTACCCTTTCTATTTATTTGTGTTGCAAATTCATTATTAAATAATCTGACCACACAATTTTCCAGACAGAATTTTAAGATGTTCATGAGCAAGGAATCAAATCTGTTCCTACACTTTCGTTGTTTCAGAGTACAAAGGGCTAGTTCCTACTTATGTTGCTCTTGTCAATTTATTCAAATACGATATACGATATTTTAACTGAAAAAGATAGTACCTTATTAATTATACAATCTTTCGTCAAACAAAGTGTTAGAAACAACAAGAAAATTAACACTGATATACAAGTATTCAGGTCATGTCTTCCCCCCCACTTTTAAAGTCCAACCGCCGCCACTGGTATCATGTACCAACTTCCATTTGAACATTTTGCTCACGTTGGTGGCTTTGTATTTCATTTACGTGAAGGAAGACACCCATCGGGTACAATTAATCAGAAAACATGGTTAATTTTATTAAAAGTCATATCATCAGAGTTGATTTACACTTTTTAATTATTATAATTTGCCTCGAACTATATATAATTAATATGAGACACTAAATAAAAATTCCATTTACTTAATTTTCAACGATAAGAACGTAATTAAGTTCATTTTGACTTAGATTTCCTTTGATCGTACTGACAATTTGGCAACCTTGCAAGAGCGCATTACGCCAAGTCAGTCAAAGGCAATATGTAACGGAAGTATGTATGATGTCATTCAATACTGTGACTTCATTCAGAGCCATCCTGTTTACAGTTAGTTGCTGCCATATTCACAAGCTACCATATGATACATCCCGTTACTTTAGCCTGGTACTTGCGGTAGTTGGTGAGTTCAAGGAAGAAAAACATTAAAGCATCTGTTGGTTGCCATCTTGATGTATTACGTAGTGAAACAGCCGATCTTCCTTTTTCAATAAAGTTCGTTATCCCAAGAAGAGAATCAAATGTGAATCTAGTCAGGGTTGAAAGTTGGGAATTAAAATCAAAACACCCTGCATACTACACCATGCTCTGTCTTTTTAATATGATCTTGTGGTTTCAATTTTCCATCATGACTCAAGCCGGTGACAGGTACAGAAAGTGGCGTATACTGGTTTATCCGCATGGGCTACCACTGACCTTGTATATTATAAGTAATAATAATAATAATAATAATAATAATAATAATAATAATAATAATAATAATAATAATAATAATAATAATAATAATAATAAAAATAATAATAATAATAATATACATATGTACAAAATATGTATAACAATGAACAAAAAGGGGTTGGTGTGTTTTTTTGAACTTGTGCTTTGAGACCATTAATGTTTTCATCCTGATATATGATATCCTGAAGATTTCCTGAAACTAATATCATGACTATACGTCACTCAATTATAAGTCGTTGGGCTGTGGTGGCTCAGTGCTAGAGCGTTCACTCACCTCTGGTTCGTAGGATCTTGGTTCGATCCCAGCTGGCACGAAGTGAGCTTTGTGGTGGACAAACACCGTGTGCGTGAGTTTTCTGGGTGTTCTCTCGATTCCTTCCACATTCTTCATACCACCACTTCATTCATTTCTCATCGTCACCGTCTTCTTTAGGCTAGGGTTGCCAGATTTTGTAAACAAAAAGCTGGGACACCAATAGCAGGTCATACAGGATGATTCAAGAAATCCGTAACAGGGCCGTAATTGCAGAATGGGGTTTTAGCGGAAAATATGTACATTTTATTTGAAATATTTTTTCGAACCCTAATAGGTGGTGGTGTAATCAGTTAAATCTAGGTTCACTAAGATATCTTCAATTAGATTGGTTAGATACGACTTGTGTCTTTCTCGGAACCGAAACTACATAAAATGCAGACATACTATTTAAGGTTGATTTTGAGTCACTGTAATTGGTTCAAATGTCAATATTCTCCTACCTGGAATTGAATATTTCATATACAGATGTTACCTTATTTGTTAGTTGCAAATTTTATTTGAAACTAGTTTATAACATGGAAAGAACGATGTAATGCATGTTGTGCTGTAAGCAAGTCGAACATCATAACACTATCATTTTTGATACGTAAAAATAGCTGAACCTCCTTTATTCTCCTAAGAAATTAAAGTTGGCGTCGTCACTGCTGTAAAATTGTGCCTCAGAAGACGACAGACAGGACGAAATGAACAGTTTAACTGAGGTTAATACGTAGCGACTGTGAGCAGTTGCAGTATCTCCATTGTTCATTAAAGTTCCAGCAATGAAGCAGTTCTTCGCTGCCTGGTGATTGAAGTATAAAATAACTATAGTAGTTAAAACCCGTCACCAGGCAAAAGATATACTTTTCTGTTCAAAAGTGATATTCAAGAAATTATTGCCATAACATATGCTCCCTCTTGAATATTTTTAAAAACAACTTTTTTCCCTTTTGGGAACTAAACAACCCATAGGATAAAGAAATAGATGTAATTTTCAAACTCCTTGTTGGTTGTTTAGTAAAATTAATTGGCTACACAAATCTTCCGAAAACCTTCGTTTTCAAATGTGACATACTAGTTCTTGCACGTTGATTTTTTTTTTTCAATCTGAAGAACGAAACCGAGACAAACAGGCATCCCAAAAGCTTTTTTTGGGACAGTTAATTCTTTCATTGAAAACCGGGATGTCTTGAAGCCCTATTTTAACCTAGCCAGCAAAATTGTGGGACGTAAAACTCAAAGATTTTACTTCATTTAATTATAAGTCGTCTGTTCGGTCATAACTTTCGTGACATCGAAAACAGCAAATTTAGTTTAATGTACCGAACTTGTAGTGTACACTCACTGCTTGGCAGAAGCACCAGAGTCTACGAGCACAAAATACAGAAATTGAATTGAAAAGAAAATAATAATTGGTCGTTTAGTAGTCGAAGAGAAGGAGTAAAGGGTTTTACCTCAATCAAGGTACGTAGATTAAGAAAGCTTTCAGTTTTACGTCCCACGATTATGCCGGCTAGGCTAAAGGAGACGGTGATGATGAGAAATAAAGAAAATGGTGGAATGAAGAAAGTGCGAGAAAACGGGAGAACCCCAAGAAAACCATCACATACTGTGTTTGTCCACCACAAATTTCACTTGGCACGAGCTGCGATTGAACCAAGGACCCCATGATGCACCAGAGGTGAACGCTCTACCACTGAGCTATTGCGGCCCATTTAACGTATTAGTTATGACCTAAAGACTAGAAACTAAATGAAATGAAATATTTCAGTGTAACGTGACACGATTATGCCATTTAGGCTAAGAGGAACGATGATTAAGGCAAGTAAATGTTAATGGAACAGTTTGTGAAATGAGAAAGTGCGAGGAAGCAGGAGTATGCCAAGAAAACCCACTGACGCACCTAAATTGCTTCAACCGAACACAGCCGTGCTGCGATGAAGAAAACAATTCGCTCCTTTACACAAGTTAGTATTCGTTCCTTCTCGTGGCAACTCTGAGTGTCCGTTGTGTCAACACAGCGGTGAAACGAAGTTTAAATCAATAATTTATAATGTATAAATTTCCATGAGTGTTCACATACGATTTATTTCAAGTTGTTTGTTCACTCAACACGTAAGAATAGTAGAATATTAATCATATTTTGTATATATATCACTTTATACACAATATTTATCACTTCCTTTTGGAAAATGCTGATTCACATAATTCTCTCATTATAACTGACAATTGGTTGCTAACCTTAAAATTTCGGACAATAATAGATTTATTGTGGTACAACAGTTTGTAAAACTAAATTAGCATTTGAAAGGTATACAGGGTGTCCCAAAGGTAATGGCGAAAAATTAAAGCACAGATTCCTGGCAGCAAACCAATCAAAAGAAAAAGTTTGTATGGCATATAGTCCGGAAGTTGATTGGGGCGGAGTTAGACAGCTTCGAAAGTGGGAGAATGGAAATTCAAATCTTCCTACCGGAATAATGATATAAAGTAGGAAGGGTTATGAGAAATACACAAAAATCAGGGGAGATGACAGGCAAATTCCCCTCTGTAGAACTGTATGTTTTCCGTAAGTTTTGAATTTACCCATGTTAATTTTCTCGGATGTACCCCTTGTAAAATATCCTTTAATTCCCACACTGTCTCCATGATAGGTGCACTTTACTTTGACCGCCATTTTGTTGTCATTCATGGTTAACAACAACTTCGTAGTGTATTTTGTCTATCTTCATTGCAACGTTGCATTATCTGTGTCTGCAATGCCCCAGACGATGTGTGAGGAATACCTTGCACACTTATGTCAAGCACTTGTACATGAATTAAACATGTCAAGCCGATGATTTTTATGTATTTCTGACTCAGCTTTAAGTATTTCTGATTCCTATTATTATCCCGGTAGGCAAGTGTAAGAAGTCTAAGGTTTTGAATGAGAGGAAATAGATATTGTACAATGGAATTTTAGTTTGCTCCTCGTGGTTGCAGCCGTAGCCACAAATAACTTTCGCCTGTGGGGAACAAAATAATGCCCGTTACTTTTCTGATGTTCTTCTGCCACCAGACCAATGATTTCGTTAGTATTAATATACTCACTTGAAATCATCATTCCTAGTCGTAGTTTGTAAATAATCTACATTAAAAGTCAACTAACAGAAAACAAAGAAAATATGCAGATCATACACTGAGATTAGGGATGACTAAAAGTACTGCTTGAGGAACCAGAAGTGGCACTGCAGTTGAAACAAAACATGTCATTTAGATTCTACCGTGTTTGATTATGATGATTGATTATGTTTCGTACCATCTTCCCATCTTCTTCTTGGCTTACAATGTTTTACTTAACTTAGACTTCTCGAATATAACGTTCGTTAACGTTCTTGTCTTTGGTGTGAGTGGCCCCGAGTTCGATTCGCGGTGGGGACACTCGATCAGAAAAAGAGTAAAAGCTTTCTTAGAGCAGCCATTCTGAGTGAATTTTCTGTGGGTTTTTCTCATTCATAACAGGCAAATGCCGGATGTGACCTAACATAAATCCCAGGACCCTTCCTTCCTTCCCCAACACTTTCTTCATTCCCTTTCGCCGGACAGTGTGCTCGCCGAGGGACGTCATCATTCATACGTGAAAATTAAAGTGGCCATAGATGTCAAAATTCCACAAAATCTAATTCCTAAATCCTAAATCAAATAGAACTTATTCACCTCGCATGTATTACCCATGTAAGTAATGTTTGCCATGCACCTTACTCACCTAGAACTGATTATCCGTATTGTATATAATGACTTGTAGCTGTTGCGCGGTTGAGTGTTATCTAACTCTCAAAAAGGATCCACTTGACATCTAAGAGTACTTCAGCACAAATCATGTCTCTTAATATTTTATTTTCAGGTACCCTTTGAAACCAAATTTGTTTGTCCCCGATATACGAGTATATTTATACAAATACAAGCTAAAATGCCCCTTCTTCGCACAGAAAAAGTAGGTTTATGATAAATATTTGGATCACTTTCCCCTTAGAATATTTATTTCAATGAAAGCGCAATGAAAAACATTCAGAAGATACAATATTGACATAAATATTGAAACACCCTATCCCCAACATAATACACTTTCAATCGAATTGATATGGTTACAAAATCCAGGTTGAAGTGGTTACTATCTTCCATCATTTCAAACGGGTCAGATGTTTATGTAATCGACACAAATCTCACTCATTTTTACATTTTATTTTTCATCTTCCCTCTCCTCTCGTCTGCAAATGTGGATTTGCTTGGACTTAAACGGTATTGGGAACATCACTATTAATTTCATTGTCCCCTAAAACTATGGGTTTGACACTAATTCGACGATTTTTAATTATTTTTACATAACAAAATCTCCCCCTTAGGGGATATCTACCTAGTCCATGAGTTGGAATTGTAAATCAAATTTCTTACATCAAATACGAATAAATATCATTAATTGAGAGCACACCATCATAGCATTGAAGGACACAAATACGGATAATTTTTATTAACTACTGGAAGAAAATGCTTCTAGAAAAACATTGTAAATCAAATGCTGATTCACTACGAGCAAGTTTTGTAATAAGAGTTTATTCTTACGTTAGTAACGGAATTAAACAGTACATTTTCAAACACATAACATCTTAGCTACTTTAAAAAAGTTCATTACTGGGTTGACATAAAATTTTAGTAAAAGAAAAAAAAAACAAGGAAAACTGCTTGTTATTTAGTTATTTAGTTAATTATAAATACGAAAATTAGAATGAGTAAAACAAAATGTTGTTAATGGACAAGAAAGTTTTATTTTCGTTTTATTGTTCTTATTTACTGATTTTGACATCAAATTTGCCACATACATGTTTTGCCGATTATACACATATTAACATTGTTAGAAATACCGGGTGAATTCGTTATCAAATCATATTCCTACAACGTATTTATGGACATGTGACAATAATTTTAGACATGAGGGTACATTTTAATACACATAATATCCAGAGCAGTTTTTATATTTAAATCCCCATTGGCCTTTATGTGTTAACTCAGTAACGAAGATTAACTGCTAAGAAGAAGAATAAGAATAGTAATAGTCCAGGTTGATGAGGAAAAAAGCATTATCTGGAATTCCCGAGGTGTCGATGCTGTCCATCTGTAAAAATAAAATAGAGAAATAGGTTAAACATGGCAGTCTGTTAGTACTAAACAGGTTTAGACACTAGTAAGTTTCCTTACTGAGAAAAATTCGTCATGTGTTTAACATAAACTCAACTTTGGTGGCCTGTAAATCGGGAACACAACGTATGCACACTACAATACTGAAACTCGTATAGATCTACTAGTATGCGAAGTTTTATCATGATCAAATATTGTATTTATGTTCTAAATAGCTATTAGAAGCTTTTATGTGGATTAACGAGTAAGTTCAAACCCCACTTGATTTGTTATTGTGATTTTTTTTTCAGAAATCTCATTTGTGATTCATTTTTAAAAACAATCATGGTAGAGGCAATGACTTTCTAGGAAAGTACATGAAGTGGTACGCGGAGATCTGCATGTGTTATATATCGTTGGAAAGGTCACACCGAGTATACTTCACATGTGAAATATCTCGCTTGAATGGGGCCTGTAGGGGGCGTGGCAGCCATTTAAAGATCAGAACAAGGCTTGCTCCGAAACACCAGAAAACGTGGATAAAATAAGAAGGTATAACATAATTGTTTTGATGCGTGGTATATATAGGTTTGAAAGATATCTGAATACGAATCTGACACCAAATGTTTACAGATCAAAATGGCGGATCCAACATGCCGAACACGAATTACAAAAAAACATGCTATGAACCTGAAATCAGGTATATGGAGATATTCGACGTCGCTGTGTATGAATTAAATGCTAAAAGTGTAAAATTCAAAATGTCGGATCCAAGATGGCGGAAAAATGTAAAATACTGCTATGGAACTAAAAGCAGGTAGATAGAGGTTTTCGTGGTCGCTGAATACGAAATCAATGTTAAACGTACAAAATGCAATATGACGGATCGAATATGGAGGACGAAAAATGCAAAAAAGATATGTACAGAAAGGGCATATGTTATTCTTACACATATAGTACAAAAGTACCTATAGTGCATAAGGGGGAAAGTAGATGATGTTTTACAATAAACAGGGAACGTGTTTTGCTATTCAATCATGCCAATATTGAGGCACAGAATGCAGGGCAGGTTTTGTAGTGCACATGAAAGTCTTATGATGTGAACAGATTGCAATCATAGGCAATAATTATTTTACTACATACTCCCTCTTCCGCCGCCGGAGAGATAAGCAGGGATCGGCATGTGTTATATATCGTTGAAAAGCTGCATCGACTACTCTTCATATCTGTAATATCTCGCTTGAATGGCCTCTGTAGGGTATGTTGTAATTATTTTCATATACCATCTGAAGATTCGAAAAATAACAGTGTAAAATAAGCGTTTAAGATATCGTTATGCTTCCATAACTGTCTTTCTGGTTTCACATTATATCGTGTACACTTGTGAGCAATATGTATGATAAATGCCCATTCTCCGTTGTAGGGATGGTACTGATACCGAGAGTAATTTCCATCTTGTGTGCTTTTCCAAATCGAAAGGAGATCGAGACGGAGCAAAGGCTCGTCTAGGTACTCATACATCCATTCTGTACTTTTGCACCTTTTGTCCACCATAATAGATGCGCCATATCGCATTTTGCACTTTTAACACTGAATTCGTATACCGCAACCACGAAAACCTCTATCTACCTGCTTTCAGTTCCAGCAGTGTTTTACGTTTTGTCCGCCATATTTAATTTTACACTTTTAGCATCCGATTCGTACACAGCGACGCCGAATATATCCATATACCTGATTCATAGCATGTTTGAAATGAAATGAAAATGAAATTTTGAGTTTTACGTCCCACGGTTATGCCGGTTAGGCTAAAGGAGACGGTGATAATGAGTAATGAATGAAATGGTGGAATGAAGAAAGTGGGAGGAAACGGGAGAACCCCGAGAAAACCCACGCACACGGTGTTTGTCATAGCATGTTTCTTTGTAATTTGTGTCCACCATGTTGGATCCGCCATTTTGATTTGTAAACATTTGATGTCAGATTTGTATTAAGATACCTTTCAAACCTATGATATATATATACCACGTCTCAAAACAATTACGTCATAGATCCTTATTTTATCCACTTTTTTTGTGTGTGTGTTTCAGAGCGAGCCTTGTTCTGATCTTTAAATGATAGCCACGTCCCCTACAGGCCCCATTCAAGCGCGATATTTCACATGTGAAGTGTGCTCGGTGTGTCCTTTCCACGGTATATAACACATGGAGATCCCCGCGTACCACTTCATGTACTTCCCTAGTTAGTGGTACAGTGCTTACCTCTAGGTGTGGGGTCCCTGATTCAATCCCTGGCCAATTAAGTTCGTGGACAACATCTCCACGAGTTTTCTTGGGAAATTCCCGTTTCCCCCACATTTTCATTCCACTAATCATTCCATCATCATTCGTTTGTCTTAATCATCCGTTTCCCTTAGCTTAAAGGATATAGACGTGGGACGTTAAACTGAAAGACTTCATTCTCGTTATTTTTAAAGAAATATCAAGAAACGACGGAAACAATAGGGTTTAATGCAAATACTACGCAAGCCGTAGGGAAAATTGTTCACAATTATACAGGGTGCGGCACGTAAAACCGGCCCGTAAAGTGAACACATAAAATGAAATGTAATGTATTGAATATGATTAACTACAACACATAAATGAAATGTAATGTACTGAATATGACTACTCACCTTCACAGCAGCCTTCACAGCAGGTGCTGAAAGTGTCATCCGCCCACTTCAACACACATGTGAGCACGATTGAGGAGATTCATATATACCGTTGTCAGTTCTTGTGTTGTAATGCTATTGCTGACATCCTGGATCCTGATCTTGAGTTCTTCAATTGTGTGTGGATTTGTTTCGTATACTCTTCCCTTTAACAGTCCCCATAAGTAAAAGTCACACGTGGACAAGTCTGGTGACTGTTCACAAAGCTTTGTCTCACTTGCTCTACAACCTGTTCAGACGTACGGGGACGATCTAAAGATTTGTTTCGTCCTACCGAACATCCAGTTTCAACAAAACACTTATGCCACTAATAAATAGTAGGCCTAATGGGAGGATTTTTACCATATTTAGTACGAACATTTAGTTGCATAGTTGCCACAGACTTGGATTCTTCAAACCGAAAAGCACAGCTAGCACGCTTGGGACCAGTAAAGGCAGCCATCTTTCATCAAATGCCGCTAGCGCTTGCGGTGGTTTGTTTCTGAACTAGTGTAGTGCGTGAGTCAAAATTTGATGGATTTTGCTACTAAATCACATCAATACCAAGTCTGTACGATAAATGAATTAATCAATATGAGTTTTCAAAGTTGTCAAGTTCTTTGTGATATACGTACCATAATCTGTGTTCTGGTTGCCCCCTAGTTTTTATCTTCAAGATCCGCCTCTTGAATCATAAAAATTGAGGTTAAAGTATGTAATTTGTTCTAATCCTCATTTTAAACTGCCAAACCATTTTCCCGAGATGCGATAACAACAATAGGCAACGACCATTTTAATACGAAGAAAGAAATTTTAAAAGAATCCTCATTCCTTCATTTTGAACCCGAAAATCTTCAAAAAAGCTGAGCCATAGGATTTTATTCGTAACTAAGGGTATTTACAACAACAGTATTTAACTGTATTTAAAACAAAAGTACCTGTGCATTAAAATTGCTATAAAATTCGTTTATATGAGTTTTTTTTAATTAATTTTAATCTTAAAATAAGAAGAGGAACAACAGCAGCTCCAATTGTTATCCCAGTTCAAGTTATCTAATATTAACAAATAAAATATGTCTTCTTTAATATGTGAGACGGAACCTAAATGGGATATGAATCACAACTCGGGTGTGTATTTCCCTGGTTTTATTATAGAAAACCATTTGAGATAACAAAATCAACTTTAAGGTCATTTTTCTCCTGATGACATGCACATATATGTTTAAAGATAATTCCATTGGATTCAGAATCCTCAAATTAGTATAGAAAATATATTCAAGCGTGGGCATTTTTACTATTCCCATAAGTACTGCTTTAAAGAGAATAAGCTCGGGGTTATTTTTCTCGTGTCTCTATGGGCAGAAACATTTAGAAATGTTTCCATTCGATTCAGTGTTCTCAAATCAGTACAAGAAAATACAATTAGATATTTATACAAGTGAGGACTACTAGTAGCATTAGCATTAGTTCTTTGAGTCAAAAGAAACTATATTATTTATTTATTTATTTATTTATTTATTTATTTATTTATTGAAACAGAACACAACAGGTATTATACCCAATTACAGTGTTCATCTTTCATGAAATAATATATTTACAATTTCCCTTTTAAACCTTGTGAGGCAATCAGCGTAAATATCTATATTATTTGTCATTTTTAAGAGTCTGTTGTAGGTTGCACTAATCCTCCATGTTGGCGACTTATTTAGGATATTAGTCCTTGCTTTTGCACAATAAAATAAGTTATAGTTTTCTGGACGTGTTTTTCTACCTGGAACGTTTATTTGAAAGCTCGAAAGCAATTCGTTGCAGTCTAGCTTATTATTAAGTACCTTGTACAAAAATATCATGTCAGATAACGTTCTTCTTTGTTTGAGGGTTAGAGTTTCAAAATTCCTATTCAATGAATTAGTGTTTTCAGTTCTTGGGAAAATGTTTGTTTCCTTATATACAAGATATCTAAGAAATTTGGACTGGATTTTTTCTATTTTTAGTGAGTTAATTTTTGTATCTGGGTTCCATACAAGCGTCGCGTATTCGAGTTTGGATCGAACGTAAGTTTGATATAATTTATGAAGTGTGGCAGGTTTACGAAACTCCCTACTAATTCTTAGAATAAACCCAAGATTTCTGTTCGCTTCATTTATTATGTTATCAATATGCGGTTCAAATGTAAATTTCGTATCATACATTACTCCTAAATCATTGACAGTACTTACAACGGGTAGTTGAGTCTCATTAATTGAATATTTAAATTGCACTGGTTTTTTACGTTTTGTAATACTCATGATTTTACATTTACTAATATTTACATTCAATAAATTACTTTGACACCATTGCACCACTGAATTTATGTCTTGTTGAAGTTGATTACAGTCATTTATGGAATTTATACATCTAAAAAGTTTGAGATCATCGGCATACAACAGTTTGTGGGAATACGTTATACATCTAGGAAGATCATTTATAAATATTACAAATAGTAGTGGACCCAAATTTGATCCTTGTGGAACACCAGATAGTTGCAAGTATTCGGTTGACTTGTATCCCTTATATACAACGAACTGCCTTCGGTCTCTCAAATACGACTCGAAGAGCCCAATTAACTCTGCGGAAAAGTTAAATTGACGAAGTTTCTCTATTAGTACCTTGTGATTTACTCTATCAAATGCTTTCGCAAAATCGGTGTAGATAATATCTACTTGACCACCCTGATCTAGGGTTCTTGCTACAAAATTGTTAAGAATACTGAGATTTGTGACTGTCGATCTACCCTGGACGAAGCCATGCTGGCATTCTGAAATTGATAGTTTTATATGATTTTCAATCCGTTTATAAAGAATAGATTCAAACACTTTAGCAAAAGTACTCAATATTGATACAGGCCTATAATTTTGAATATCTTTACCATTATTAGACTTAGGAATGGGACAGACTTTTGTTATTTTCCATTTACTGGGGAATTTACAAGTAGAAATAATTAGGTTGAATAAAATATAGAGTGGAAGTAGAAAGTGTTCTTCACATCCCTTTACTATATAATCTGGAATACCGTCAGGTCCTATCGTTCCTTTCCCCTTCAGTTCTCTTATTGCTTTTTTAATTTCAGTCATCTCAATTTTTAGAATCCTTAATTTGTCCAGTGTCTCATATGAGCTGTTACTATTACTACTGCTATCCATGATATCTTCGTTATTATAGACTGACTGAAAATATGTAGCAAATGAATTTGCAATCTCGTCATTACTAACTAATTCTTGGCTATTGTATGTCAGCGTGTTACAATTAAGGTGTTGGGTCTTAGTTTTAACAAAAGTCCAGAGCTGGGAAGGATCAGTTTGTAACGTGTTTTCTGTATTCGCAACAAAGTTACTATATTCTGTTCTAATTTCTTTTTTAAGTTCATTTCGTAACTTCTTAAATTCTAGTAAGTGATAAGCTATATTTCTGCTATTGTGCTTAATTGCCTTGATATCAGTAGAAAATTAACTTGTCTCCAAAATTATCTTCTTTTTGGTTATTACACTGTAAAAAAATAATTTCTTAAATATGATATATTTCTTATCTATGCACCGAGACAATATTTTCTTAGAAATCAGATTTGGCAATTCTCATTCATAAGGAAAGTAACAATATATTTTATCGTTTTTCTTTATACAACCTCATCTAACTAACTAACTAACTAACTCTATGGCCTATGGAACCCGGAGGTTCAGTGCCGCGTTCACAAAAGCTCTCCACTGACTTCTATCCTTAGCTAATTGGATCCAGTTTCTACTTTGTATTCCTATCTCTGCGAGATCCATCTTAATATTATCCTCCCATCTGCGCCTAGGTCTTCCTAATGGTCGTTTTCCTATGGGTCTACCAGTCAAGACTTTGACAGCGTTTCTACTTTCTTCCATTCTAGCTACATGACCTGCCCACCTAAGCCTCCTAGACTTGACGACCCTAACAATGTTGGGTAAACCGTATAAACTATGTAGTTCCTCGTTATGAAGCTTCCGCCATTCCCCATTCTCGTTCCTCTTGGGTCCGAATATTCTTCTCAGGATCCTGTTCTCAAATACTTTCAGTCTATGTTCTTCCCTCAGAGTAAGCGACCATGTTTCGCAACCATACAGAACAACAGGCATGATTATCGTTTTATATATTTTAAGCTTCAAATTCCTCGACAGAATTCGCGACGACAAGAGATTTTGAACCGAATAGTAACACGAATTCCCTGCTTTTAGTCGACATTTAATTTCTTCGTGAATATAATTTTCGTCTGTTAATATTGATCCTAAATATTTGAAAGTATCCACTTTATCAAAAGTATTATTTAATATTTTAACGCCTCCACAATTTGCCGTATTACGGTCCCGACGCACTTCCATGTATTTAGTTTTCTCTGCATTTACTTCTAAACCCATGTCCCTGCAAGCGTTTAATAATATCTCTGCATTTATTTCTACTGTTCTCCTATCATCCCCTATTAAATTTACATCATCAGCATATGCCATAACCTGGTGAATGCCGTTCAACTCTAGGCCCTGGTTGCTATCTTTGATTTTCCTTATGGCGTATTCCAGCACAAAGTTAAATAATAATGGCGACAACGCATCTCATTGTTTCAGGCCATTTTCGACGTGGAAGCTCGTGGACAAAAATTTTCCTACCCGGACTTTACTTTGGGTTTCACTTAAACATATCTTAATTAATCTAATTAGCTTTCTCGGTATTCCAAGCTCTGTAAGAACGTTGTATAATGTTTCTCTCCTAACCGAGTCGTAAGCCTTTCTAAAATCAATAAATAGTTGATGTACCGGGGTATTGTATTCCCACTTCTTTTCGAGTATTTGGCGAATGGTAAATATTTGGTCGATAGTTGATCGATTTCGTCTAAATCCGCACTGATAATCTCCAATAATTTCATCTGCGTATGGGGTCAATCTTGCTAACAGAATATTTGAAAGGATTTTATAGGATGTTGACAGAAGAGAAATGCCTCGATAATTATTACAGTCAGTTTTGTCGCCTTTCTTGTGAATTGGAACAATGATTGACTCTTTCCACTCTTGTGGCAATTCTTCCTTGTTCCAGATAAGGAGAATGAGTTTGTGTATCTTGTTCCACAATTTTTCGCCTCCAGCTAAAATTAACTCAGCCGGAATTTCATCTACACCCGGAGATTTGTGTTTCTTTAATTTCTTTATAGCGGCTTCCACTTCTATTCGATTGGGTTCTGGAATATACGGTTCTGCGGTGTGTATCTCCTTTTCTCCACGCACATTAGTTTTTGGCTGCGTGTTCAGCAAATCGTCAAAGAAATCTTTCCATCTATTTAAGAGGCTATCCGTATCAGTGAGAACTGTTCCGTCAGATTCCTTTAATATATAAGCACGAGGTTGATAGCCTTTCTTAAATTCGCTGATCCCCTTATACATGTCCCGAATATTTTTATTTTTACTATTATCTTCAAGTTCCTTAATTTTAGCTTTCAAAAAATCCCGTTTCTTTGTTCTAAAAGTTTTGGAAGTTTCCCGCCTGATATCTGCGAAATTTTGTGTAGTTATTTCATTCGGATTTTGTAGCCACCGTAATTTTGCCTGTTTTCTCTTCTCTACTAGTTTAATGCATTCTTGGTCGTACCATGGTTTGTTCCTACGTATTTCCGCGTGTCCCAATTTTTCTACTGCTGAACTTTTAATGCTTTTAATACAACCTCATCTACTTTTCTTTATTTCTCATTAATGAGAGTTTCAAACTCTTGTTTCTAAGAAAATATATTCTCGATGCACAGATAAGAAACGGTTTATCAGATTTAAGAAAGCATTTTTAACAGTGTAATAACTTCATCAGCTTCAGGAATAGAATATTCAATGTTCCATCTACTGTTCCTCAGAAATATTCAACTTACAGTACTATATCGACTGAAGGAAGATTATATATATTTAATTTTCATGTTTTCAGAAGAAGAAACCGCAGAGCATTACTCAGAAGAAAGAAAAGTAACGTATAGAAGACTTGACGATAGGGTACAGTCAATACTTCATCACTTGAAAGTACACTGTGACCTGATAATACCTACTTCAGAAGCTTGAGCTTTGTACATACATTTCAACAGTTCGCAGCACCATTTTATTTCGGATTTAAATTTTAATCTTGGTTAATTGCTCTGGTCATCCGGCAGCAGGAGTAAGTGATGAGAAGAAAATTTACGCAATATGCTTACCCCCAAATATAACAGCACATCGTCAGCCAATGGACTAGCAGGTAATTGCCGGGATCAAAGTAAGGTAGAAAAGAAGTTTGCTTTACAGAGTGGTGTCTTCAGGTCAATCTTTATAAACTGTCATAAAATACTTTATTAAAGATACAGTTATAAATCTATTGAAAGCATGGGATGAGACTTCTCAAGGAAACATTGTAAGCTTTTGGACTAAACTTTGGCCTCTTCCCCAAAGACCGGCAAACGAAAATTCATCAGGTGCTTTCTTTGTGATTGACATTGTTCATATTCTCCAGGTCGTTCATAGGCAGACAGATAACGTTATCACAGAAGGAGATGTAACTGAGTAGCTAAATGAATAAGAGGCAATGAACACTTATCTGCTTATCTGATGTTGAAATTATCCAACGTGTACGAGAACAAGCAGAGAACGGTAATGAAGGAAACAATGTAGAAAAAGAACCAACTCGAAATGTCAAACATGCAGAGGAGATGCAAGATTTCAACACAAGTTTGACGTGTACAGATGAAAACGTTATTCCAGTGCACCAGATCCTAACTCTTCGTCAACTTCGTGATGACGCAGTTTCGTGTCCATCGATGAAAGACTTTTTCAAGTGGCATTTTTTTTACACAAAATTACTTACTCTACTGTACTATTTAAAGAACAGTAACATACAAAGTTTCATTTTGTAGTAGATCTTTATTGTGTAATTTTTTAAAATTTATTTTAGGTACGTACAAACTGTCAGTAAATTCATGTAAGAATTTTAAGCCTGTTTCGGTCAATTTTTTAGCATTCTTTAGTAGTCCCTAACGCTTTGATAATCCGAACAGCTCGAGCAAACAAATATTCGGATTAACGAGGATAAACTGCATTATTTGTCCGTAAACAATACGCAAGTGAGTTTATTTAGTGTGCTGTTCTTCTGTTCAGTTTGTTTCAATTTGTGTTCAGAAAAGAAAAAAAACACTGTATATTAGCACTATATATATTGTGAAGTAATAAATAGTAGTTTAGTAATTTAAATAATGTGTAATATTATAGTCTATGTTATCAGTTTAACATAAATTACAGTTTAGCTTCCTCCTTGATCATATATATATATATATATATATATATATATATATATATATATACCGGGTGATTCAATAAGAACATACCAGGCCTATATCGCAGCTAACACTGCACCTAGAGCCTTCAAACAAAAAATTGCATTACCAAATCGTATGTGTAGAATGCAATAAAAATAGCAGCGAGACCAGTGGCGTCTCGTGAATACCTCCAACGGGGGCAACTTCAAAATTTGAAATGGAAAGCGGTATAGCTGTTGGAATCGTCCGTAAGGACACTAAATGTCATGCAACTTTTAGAGGACAAACTTTGTCATATCCTTTCCCATTTAGGCGCTAGAGGCGTTGTTGCAGACTTGTATCTGACTAACAGTAGCAGGCCTTTATCTCAGCTAATAATGCACATAGATCCGTCAAACAAACAATTGAACTACCAAATCGAATGTGTAGACGTCAATAAAGACAGTAGCGACACCAGTGGCGTATCGTGAATATCTCCAACGGGGGTCATCTGCAAAATCTGACCTGGAAACAGGGATTGGTTGTGCCTCCATTGAAACAAGCACACAATGGGAGAAACGTCGAAAGGAAACACATTGTCATATATATGAGTGAGTGTGTGTAATTGTTACAAACATTATCGTGATTGCGAAGTTCATTGTCAAAATTACACCCTATAAATTGATTACATATTTTATTAACTGTTTTTATATGTATTATTTGTTACTTACAAGTTCAGAAAATAATGATTAGTGGACTAGATCCAAACACTTGGAATAGTAAGTTTATGCTTTTGGGATAAAATAAAATACACATAAACAAGAATTTTAGGAATGATCTTAAAAAATATATATGCATCAAAAGATTGTGATCTTGGGCAATAATAAATTTTTCGAATCAGGGGCCACAAAATTTTTGAACGGACCCTAAATTGAGTTTTCGTATATTTTACGAAATAACCTCATCGTACTCACTTAAGTTATACTTTGGGTTTGGCTACAATATGTTAATTCTCCAGATATGAGGCATATAACAAAATTTTTGATTAAGATATATTGGATCTTTTGATGCATTTTTGGATCAGCGCACAACATTTTTCAGCGGACCTTAAATTGAGTTTTCGTATAGGTTACGAAATGAGCACATCATACTGAGTTAAGTGATATTTTGGGTTTGGTTACACCATAGGCCCCTATGTAGTTCTCCAAATATAAGGCCTATAAGATTTTTTTTTTACTGAAATATATTGAATCTTTTAATCCAATATATAAAGTGTTCACTTACCTATTTAAGAAGAAATTTACTTTCTAGCGCAAAATGTGATAATTTGTTTCTGTATTTTTAAAGTTTCTATTGCATTATTGATTTGTAATGTTCAATGATTAATATCCTTAAGCCGTTGAATTTTTCTGCTGACATCTACTGCGTGACTTTATTCCAGTTCTTAAATTTTGGTTTCCGTACCAATGTAAGTACATCTGAATTCTCAAGTGACCTCGTAAACTCCGAGTTTAGTATTGTTAAACAAAGTATTATATGTTTTCTCTAACTAAATTTTCGATATTGATGAGGAGTTTAGAATTTGGTTTCAGGTTGCATCTTAGAAACACTTTTTTTAGTATATATGCTAATTTTCGTAACAGCGTAATATCAACCCAATTTCTATCAATTATTGAATTAATTTTGTTTTATTTAGTAGTGAGTTACCAATTATTCCTCAATTTGAATATATATAAAAAAGACTTTGTGTTTCAAATTGTACATAATTCGACATAGTTAACACTGTCATATTGCTTCGTGAAAGACAATTAACACAGAAGGACGTATTACAGAAGATTAAGACGTTTTATAGACTACTTGTTAAAAGACAACAACACCACGGAATTAGTTGTGAATCACGTGTAAGGAACTTATAGTTAATTGTAAGCATATTATAATTAAGGCCTCTGACGTTTTTTAAAAGAAATATCTCGACGAAACATATTGCTTGACTAGTGTGAAGAAAATATAATAAAGCATTGCATATGCATCATGTGAAATACTGTAAAAATACGGTTTATAGATATCCTCGCGGTTGCAGTAGCGGTTACTCGACTGACACGATTCCACTAGAGCCTCTCTCACTTTTTTTTGTGTCTGCAGACGATACTGGCAATTTTGGGGAGGCAGTACGTCAAAAAAAAAGTGTCAGCTGCCTATGCAGTGGAGTTTCATAAAGTTCTGTAATGAAATCACTTAGTTTCGATTCGTTCACTTCAGATAACGACAAACAACTAAACACAGGGGTGTAAACCATAGGAGTTGGCAACACTGTGAGTAGTCAATTGACCGAAGCGCTGTAGATAAAAGATCCAATATGATACAACGAAATTTAGAAACCGCTCGCACGGTTGCACGTGTACGTGCATGTAGATTGTAACTATCAGCGGTTGAATTTTCAGACCACGACAATTGAAGATCCGCTCCGTCACGGATAAAATAACTAATTTAACTCAATGTATTTAGAAATTGTGGCTGCTGGAAAGCGCTCCCTCACCCGCGAGTATAAAAGGACCTTAACTTTCGTCTCACATTCGCAAGAGAGTAATTTTCTGAATTTCAATTTACTATTTCCAAGATAATACTTATGTATGTAATCACATTTTACGTTCTTTGTTTGTTTGTTCTTACTAAACGTGCAAAATTTGTAGTTTACGTAATGGTTAATAGCTAGCAGAAATTACTAATATATTGTTCCCGAAAATTACTTCATTATTAACACAATAAAATAAGTTGAGTGTGTATTAAGAAAATACATTTTCTTCCATTACACTATATTGTTTCACACTTTGTCTCTTTCTTCCTCAGGTTACAGCTTGAAGCAACAGATATCTTGAAACCTGCTTATATTTTTCAACAGCTTCTAGCCTAAGTAACAAGGTGGTTAGTTTCAAAGGGCTAAAGCCCGTTACTTTCAGCAACAACCCCAAGGAGATAACTTGATTATTCTGAGTTGTAATTGCGCCTGTTATCTGGTGGTATTTCTTTTCTCTTTTGAATGACGATTCAGTGATGCCAATTTAGCCATTTTTGGCTAAATCTAGCCTATTTGGAGAGAATTTTAGCCATACAAATCTACAAAATGCTTACAACCTTAAATATAGCTTATTTTATGAAACCCTTTTACCATTTTTGGCTTTTTCTATTAGCCGTTAAATTAATTCTGAAAATAGCTTTTCTTTCAAAATAAAGTGTAAGTATTAAAAACTAGCCAATTTGTCATTATATATTATCCTATTAATTGATTTCTCTAGACATAATGTGTTTTATTAGACAACAAACACTCGTTTTTCATTTTTTTCTCTCTTTCTTCCCATCCACAGATTTACAACTACTTAACAATAGATATCCACTCAAAGAATTTTAATGTTGTTTCCGTAACAACTCCATTTGCTACTTTTTAAAAATTATTTTAATTTTTGCATCTCATTGCAAAATGAAAATTTTCTAATACAAATTTGGTAAACTTTGGTTCTTGAAGCCACGAAGATTGTTTTTCGTTTATTAAAGGAAACAAATGGGATATCTAATTAGCATGAAAACTCTCAATGCAATCATGATGATTCATGTAGGTGTACGGAGAAATAAGAAGTGTTTATAAAGACTATGATATGACGAAAAATAATCTACTGAAAATTGGGAGAATGGCAGTCTACACAAACACAACCAATCCACAATCCAACGATGGTGCATCCAGTTTCAGCGCCTCGGCTAGCTGCGACGTCATTGATGATGACTTATTTCAATTAAGCTGATAATATAACTGTTGACTTTCACATATCAAATAAGTTGTTGATCGATTTTATGGTAATTTAAAGTCATGTATGTGACATTTTCATGTAAGTAACATGTTCAACATTTTAAATGTTACTAAAACTCACTTATGATCCTACACACAAAAAAGGGGTTTAAAATCTGCAATGTGGACTATAGGTTAGTAGTTCATTTTTTTTTGCGTTAAAAAACTTATTTCTGAAGGCCATCTAGCCAATTTTCTTCAGAGGTTGTTGGCAACAGTGACGATTATGTCAGTGATGTAATATGTGACAGTCTGAGTTAGAGTACAATGCAATAAAGTATTGTTTTGAAATCAACCTGTACAAAACTTCTGTTCAGAACACCAATAATTACTTATTTTTACTAGGGTCTCAAAAGGACACCACGGAATATCCCACGCTATATTTTTCATGGTAATACACATTGGCGTCTCTGGCATGTAAAATTTTGGGGGGGGGGCATCAAATGAAATGATCTAACTGCTAGTATATCAGCGGAATTTTAGATTATGTCACTTCATTTTTCACGGTAATACAAAAGGGTTAATTGCATTTTATGTTGACATAAAATTTAATTTAATTTCATGTATATCTGAACAACAGTTATGACTGTTATTTTTAAAATACTATGGAGTCTACTAATTACGATATTTAAGAATATTTGACATAATATTTTCAAATACTTGACTTTACAATATATTAAATTACTTATTTACGACATTAAAGCAATTGACGTATTTTCCAGCAGCAGAAATATACAGGATGTATCAAAAGTTCGGGATAAAGGCCAAGTCACTTATAAGCAAACACATGACAGATATTTAAAAAAAGGAATATTGTTGGAAGTAGGTTCTTTTCAATCTAAAATGGAAATTTTCCAGTCGCATCAGATGTTCTTGTTCTACACCAGCAAGGCGTTCTATGACAAATGAAAAGCAACGTTGTTAGTTCAACAGGTCTTTACCGTTACCAACAATAGAACATTTTGGAATTCTGATTTGATTTAATTTGTATATAGCTTCCCTTTTCAGCAGCGAGGCTATAGAAGAGGTAGACTTACAGCTTAACGTGGGATCCGAACCGCTCCTGCGGGTAAACAAACCCGGGTGTCCCAAGCCAAAGACACGTACTCTAACCGCTGAGCCACAAAGGAGCTCAGCATTGTTGAAAAACGGATCCGAGATTTTGTAGATTCCCTCACATAACGATGTGCAAGGAACCCCATGTCATTTTTCTGTACCTGTTTTTTCCGTAGAAATAGCTTATTGAACTCGAAACGTTATGTTTTCATTTAACATAGGTTGTCCTGCCAGTGAAGACTCCAAACAGCTGGTCCCATTTGAAACATCTACAATTTTAGATTAGTACCACTTATATTGGAAAAAAATATCTCTTTTCATCTTTCCATACACTGAGAAAAAATCGTTATCCAGAGAGAGCATTATTGCACAAATAAACGAATTTCATAAGTTTATTACGAAAATCTGTACGAAGCGTACGTTATCCATATGCTACACAGTATTGCCCTTTTCCCCGCTTAGTTGTTACATCATGCCGATGCAGGATGTCTGACATCTAACAGTCTTCCTTATATTACATACGTCAGCTACATGTTATTTACGTCCATATGTATGAGATTCTGATCGCCTATATACAGTTTACTACTCCCACAGTATTGACCAATTAAGGTGTGTGCTTTTTAACATACCAAGCATGTTGGTTGAACTTCGTCACTAAGGAATAGACCAAGACGCAGGCAAAATGACATGATTTAATTGAAATTAATTTTATTTAAAATTGTTTCAACTTACAGTGTACTCTTTATTTTATTGTTCTTACGAGAAAGGACCTCGCACTTTTCTTATGGAAAGTGGCTTTCGGCTAATGTTGTTGAAACTTCGCTGGTTGATAGTTCTTAACATGTGGATCAAAAGTCTCAATGGGCACAAAGACCGAAATCCACTCCTTCCTCCCAAAAAAAAACCTCCATGTAGCTGGGGGGGTTGAACTGATTTCAGCATGTAAAACAACTTGTTGTTTTAATCAACTCAACAAGGACCCCAAACAACCACATGTTAGACTATCAAACTACCCCACTTGACATCGCCCTTTGCCCCCCACATATCCCTCCCCCCGCAAATTACCTTACGGATGTTCCATATTACTGTAGTTTATAGTTGCCCGTATGTGTTGAAATACCTACAGTTTTGGTCTCACTGACGATATAATGGGATTCACGTATCGCTGATTACGAATCTGGGGTGAGAGTTCTAGAATTCAAGATGGAGGATCAATATGGCGGATCAAAAACACGAAACTCCTGAATGTAGCCACAAATAGCTGTTTACTAGGGTATTTTGGGTCTTTGGTTACGAATCTGAGGTCAAAATACTTGAATTCAAGATTGCAGATCACATATGGTGGATAAAAACGTCGAAGCCACAAATCGTAGTAGACTAGAGTGTTTTTAGATCGCTGTTTAAGTACGCAACATTCCTTGATACTTCAGCTACCATGTAGAATTATTCTGCACCCTTGCCCTTTACCAAAACCCACCACAGATATCTTAATGCTGAACGGTGTTAAAATAATTAATCAATTATCTGTTCATTATTTTCATCATTTCGGTTTGCAGCATCTAATGTGGTACTTAGCAATGAGTCATCGGGATATCTAATATTCTGTAAATGTCGTGCATGGCCTAAATACCACAAGACACTTGCAACGTGAGCACAAGTACCTAATGTACCTAATGTACAGTAGTAACCTTGAATAACATTTTGATCATAATCCTGGTCATTTTTATCATTGGCTACATGTGCTATGAAAACTTGATGCTTAGTTGCATTGCGGAATAGCATATGTAGCATATGTAGCCAATGATGAAGATGACCAGGATTATGATCAAAATGTTATTCAAGGTTACTACTGTACATGTCAAAGCGGTGCTCGTACATTAGGTACTTGTGCGCACGTTGCAAGTGTCTTGTGGTATTTAGGCCATGCACGACATTTACAGAATATTAGATATCCCGATGACTCATTGCTAAGTACCACATTAGATGCTGCAAACCGAAATGATGAAAATAATGAGCAGATAATTGATAAATTATTTTAACACCGTTCAGCATTAAGATATCTGTGGTGGGTTTTGGTAAAGGGCAAGGGTGCAGAATAATTCTACATGGTAGCTGAAGTATCAAGGAATGTTGCGTACTTAAACAGCGATCTAAAAACACTCTAGTCTACTACGATTTGTGGCTTCGACGTTTTTATCCACCATATTGGATCTGCAATCTTGAATTCAAGTATTTTGACCTCAGATTCGTAACCAAAGACCCAAAATACTCTAGTAAACAGCTATTTGTGGCTACATTCAGGAGTTTCGTGTTTTTGATCCGCCATATTGATCCTCCATCTTGAATTCTAGAACTCTCACCCCAGATTCGTAATCAGCGATACGTGAAACCCATTATGTCGTCAGTGAGACCAAAACTGTAGGTATTTCAACACATATGCGCAACTATAAACTACAGTAATATGGAACATCCGTAAGGTAATTCGCGGGGGGGATATGTGGGGGGCAAAGGGCGGTGTCAAGAGGGGTAGTTTGATAGTCTAACATGTGGTTGTTTGGGGTCCTTGTTGAGTTGATTAAAACAACAAATTGTTTTACATGCTGAAATCAGTTCAACCCCCCCCCCAGCTACTTGGAGGCGGTTTTTGGGGGAAGGAGTGGATTTCGGTCTTTGTGCCCATTGAGACTTTTGATCCACATGTTAAGAACTATCAACCAGCGAAGTTTCAACAACATTAGCCGAAAGCCACTTTCCATAAGAAAAGTGCGAGGTCCTTTACTTTGTACATAAAAACTGTAAAAATTTTAAAAATAAGTATGAACTATTTTCTGTGCACACAAGTGCACATTACAAATATGCAGATAATAGCCAATCAAATTGCAGAAACAAAGTGCACTTGTTTGTGCCAGTTAGTAATCAAAAACGAAAGGAATTATACATGGTCTAAATCCATTACTTTCATTTGGAAGATGCGAAAAAGTATTGTACAGTGTTAGTAATAATAATAATACAGACAATAAAATTCGAACAATTCCTAAAATATCAATTTGTATAATAAAATTTTTAGTGGAATAAAAATTTATAACATTTTTGAAAATTTCACCCTAAGTAAATGTTAACCAGCAGGTTTTCAACATCAATGAAACTATAATAACAATAGTAGTAATAAGCTAGCATATCTTCAATGCTGCACGAAGATATAACTTGTCGAAAGGTCTCTAGAGTATAGTTTTTTTTCTGAGAAGAATTTAACTATAGCACTAAAAGTCACTACAGTATATTACTAATTAGTTGCACGTAGCTTCCAAATAAACAATCTTCTCACAATTCAATACAAGAAGGAACACTGCACACAGATCCAAAGTTGTGATAATTGACAATCTGTAAAATTAAAAGAAGTATATATATTAAAAATGACACCTATTCAACAAGAAGGGAAACTGTACATAGATTGAAAGTCGTGAAAGTTGTTCTAACTATACATAAAACTACATGAACTGACATAAATTAAACAGGTACTTCCGGTTGACGTGGAAAGCTGAAATTGGGCATGATTGTAGCTTTACGGGACTAACAGACAAGAAAATTGCCAAAAGTAAATATTTTTTATTTTTAGGTGGTCAAAAAGGGGAATGAATAATTTCGACATTTATTTAAATGTCTTTTTTTGGGGGGGGACATATAATCTCATGTTTTAGGTATTTGGAATTGGAATAAAAATTTGGAATTCCATGAGCTTGTACGTTTTTGCTAGCATCACCTAAGTAAATCAGTAAAAGTAAACATTTTCAACCTGTTAACCTTTAACATACATCGAAACGTCCTGCACCGAGACAGTCGTATCCCACTCCAAATTATTGAGTATGATTGACATGACTACGTGATGGATGTCCTACTTTCTTCCGAGTCTATTTCAGCGTTAACGATCTATGTTCTGTGTTTATTCTAATAGTCAAAATCTCTTTCAATGTTAAGTTTAATAGTCAAAGTCTATTTTCAAGTCTAGTTTTCCATTTGGTATTTTTTCACTTGCCATTTTATTTTTCTGTTTATCGCTGACGGCTCCTTCTTATTGTACGTTTGAGCGTAATTTGTTGCCATGGGGAAAATCCCTGTTTAAGTGCAGCTATTGATAGTTGTGTCCAAAAGTATTATTATTATTATTATTATTATTATTATTATTATTATTATTATTATTATTATTATTATTATTATTATTATTATTGTTGTTGTTGTTGTTTTTAGTTAGACTCCCTATTTTTTGCCATGTAGTACTGTTAGGTTTGATTCGATTCCATTCGATTAATTCTGAGATACATACTGCAAGTTGAATGTATTTCTTTTCTTTTTGTAATAAGGACGATTTTTTTGGGTGGAAGGTTGTTTTTCAGGGAGTATTAAAATATCGAACTTGAAGAAATGCGTCTGTCTCGACCCAGCGTAATATATATAATGTTTTAATTTACGTAGAAAAACACTTGTTAAACTGTTCGTTGTCACTTTAGTTTTCAAGTAAAAATAATTCTAAGGAGCCGTAAACTATGATACGGTGCCTATAATGAGCTATAAATAACCCATAACCAAAGATAGTAAATTTTGTTTCAAATTCAGAGTATATATGCGATGCATGTCTTAGTGGAAAGTCATTAGAGAATTCTACTTAATTTGTAGAACAGTTCTAACTTAAAATGTGGAGGAATATATGGACTATTAGAAGCAAGAATTCGTTGACATTCAGTTTGCTCACCGAAGTAGTTCTAGACAACAACAAATACATGCTTCTGATTGGCCGAAACTATATGCCAATTAATTCTGATTGTAATTGGTCAACCGATTTAACATATTGAAACGTAAGTTGTTTATTTCAAATAAGGAGACCTTTACAGGCCTCACATTCAGTTCTCCTTACTAGTTGCCAAAAACTATGCAAATTGAATTATTTATTCTATATTATTTAATTGGAGCTGTTTTATAAATTTCATTACTTATTACTTTTTAAATGCCTTTCCACTAATAAAGTACATGCAAATTTAGTTTCAATTTCAAATATAATTTATATTTTTTGTTGGTATAGTCATATACTGTATTTTAAAAAAAGAACTTTATTATGATGTAGTTTTCTACTTAGTGGTCACAAAATGAGAGAAATTAGCCACGAGAAAAGACCGTATAAAATATGGATCGCTATACAATAGTTTAATCGCATTTGAAAGAAAGTAAATTCTAGATTTTCGACCTTACACTCATATAGCACATTATAGGTACTTCATCATAGTGTACGACTCATTTGTATTCGTTTTACTGCAAAACTTATGTTACAATGAACAGTTTTGAGGATAATTTTTCATGGGAGGTTTATGCCTGTACAGTCTTCAAGTTTGTTGCACTCCATTCAGGTAGATTCGTAATGAATGGATTACAACAGAGTTGAACCTAACAATTCCACATGTCGTAAATGATACGTCTGTCTTAGGAATTTTGAGACAACCCCCATCATGTGTACGTCTTTATAAAATGTGTCCGCGTAGTAGTTTCTTAATAATTTCCAACATTATTTCAAGACACAAATTTAGCCGTTATTTTCACAAATGTGTCAGTCTAATAGAATAATATGTATAAGAGGATAGTGAACAGATATCAGGAATGAGTGAATTCCAGTGAACTTAACGATATTTTTATTATTGTTCCAGGTCTTTTAGGGATCCTGGTGTATTTAGTATCAACCCCCATCTCAAGCGTTATCATTTGGCATATATTTACTCCCCCTGGATAACGCGAGAATAGTACAGTACTGAGAACATTATTTTGATTTTCCTATGATATTTCTGAATATTTAATCGTGAAATCACCTTAGGTATTCATCACCTTTTTATACATTTTTTGAATTTTTTTCTGAGAAGTTATTGCAAAGGAGGGGATAAATGAAGAGGTGGCTGCTGTTTTGCCACCATTTGATTTGGTTAGATTTGCACTCTAGCATCAACAAAGCAAAGAGAGTCCAGCACTTCCTAACATGGAAGCATCAATTGCTTTAGAGGACAGATGGAGGGAAACGTTGAGTGAAAAAAAGTTCCTTTTAATTAATGACTGTGTCGACTCAGATAGCTTACCATTCCGCTCATGTGTTCAATTTAACTAACAAAATTGGACGTACAACTAACAAAATTGCGATATTAAGTGTTTTATCTTCCTCGATTTCATTCATTCAGTTGTGTGTGTAATTTCTTTTGTTTGAACATTCGTGCTATGTGAAGTGATTTTTTTTTTGTGTGTGTTATTAATATTCTTCACTTTACTCCGTACACACGTATGTGTCTATTCAATAAATAAGAGTTCGTCTAAGGGAATATTATCTTCTTTATTTATGTGTGTACGAATCCTTACGAATAGTCGGCTTGCCAGTCACGTATATATATATATTTATATATATGCGTATGCAAAAGTAAGTATAACTAAACACAAGTCTCCAAATCAGTGAAGCTACTCATGTCAAATCACTTGTTTTATTTTACTGCCGTCAATTTGCGCTTGGACAGGACATGAGCTCTGACCTGAATTGATATCAACTGTTTCTTTAGGGAATACTCCGAAAGCCAGTACTCAAGAGAAACGGTAGGTAGCAATACCCAAAAATTCATTTCGAGAGGTTCAATCGTTTTCTTGTGACTTGACCACACATAGAATGACTCTTTAATAACAACTACTTTCAAAATACAGACAAAATGCCATTTAATGTGAAGTACACTGTAACAATGATACTTACCGACAAGTTTTCTTCGTTGTAGATTAGATATCATATATTCAACGGATGTCTTTATCCTCTCCTTTGGAGCCCTCGCGACCAGCAACGTCCCGACGGAGTTCACCACGAGCACCAGTGGCCCCTTGAAAGCATGAACAGTTAACATGGTGAATTATATGAGTTCTAGGTCTGCCATTACCCACGTGACCTCTTGTGGAGGGCTCTCCTTCTACAGAACCAACGGTGCCTCTGAAATCTGACTGCATACGGATTCTGTTCCAGTGGTTTCCCAGATAAGAAGGATACTGAAAAATTAAATTTTGACTTCAACACATGTTTCAGAAAGCTGCTCCAAAAAGTAATACTAATATATTATTTACTATAAGCTACATCATTATACATGAGTTATCTTGAGCTTCTGCCGTTTACTTCCACACACTTCATTCTATTATTATCGTCGAATCACATTATCATACAGGGCAGCCCATAATTATATGTATGATGTTTGACTGACTGTAGTATTTGTAATTCTGGACAAATAAAGTTTCGATATGGCAACACTGTGTAGCTTGAGAGTCAGGATAACGGTCACTGAACTTAGAATCGTTAGTTTGTACCAGTCCGAGAGTGGCTGAACGAAACTTTCCCGAACCACTGGATCGGTTGACGTGGGTCTGTGGAGTGGCCAGCTCGATCTCCCAATTTGAATCCTTTTGACTTTTTCTTATGTGGTATTTTAAAAGAAAAAAGTGTATGAACATCACATACGCAGTTTGGCCGATCTACGGAAAGCAATTACAGAAGAATTTTACGGGACACAAGCTGCTTGTGACAACGTTACTCTTCGTCTCTAGCGATGTTGATAGAATAAATACCTGTATATTATGTTCAACATATAACCTCGAGATAAATGAAATTCCTCCTCTAGTATAAACATACTTAGTTATATATAAAACAAAATAATTTTTTAACATATTTAGTTCTGATTATATTTGTTCTTGGGCAATCAGCCAGGTGAATTCCACGTCGTCCAACGTTTCGAGACCTGATAACATTGTTCTTGTCTTAAGGATAAAGTATGGGAGACCAAATTCGGATGCCTTTATTATATAGGTGCTGGCAGAAAGGGGAGGGAGTTTGATTGATCAATGGCGATGATTCTAAAGACGAGAACAATGTTATCAGTTCTCGAAAACGTTGGACGATATGGAATTCACCTGGCTGGTTCTTCGAGAACAACTATATGCATCACGACACCAGGAAAGCATCAGTTTAGTTCAGTCTTGTAGATTACAGTTTATCACAAGTGGTAAATTAATATTGAGAAATTAATTAAATGACTTTGAACGAAATAAAAAAAATACATCAACAGAACATACAGATGTGTTAGTCCAGAATAGTCACACGATCTGGAAGTGAAAAATTTTAACTATAAGTCATGGAGTATTCACTTCTGGGATGTGTGAACGCCCCGCCACCGATATTAATAACAAGTTAACTTCTAAAAGAGTTATTATGAAAGCCGTTGCATCAAAATTTTCTCCGTTTGGTCACAAATACTAAGTTGTTTTTTTTTTTTTTTTGCATAAGAGCAGTATTTATGCAAAAATGCATAAGAGCAGTATTTAAAAAAGATAACAGTATAAAAGTTAGATACTTGCAAATATCTAGGATCAATATTACGAAACGAAAACCATATTCAGGAAGAGATTAAATGTCGACTAAAAGCAGGGAATTAGTGTTATTATTCAGTTCAAAATCTCTTGCTTTCGCGAATTCTGTCGAGGAATTTGAAGCTTAAAATATATAAAACGATAATCATGCCTGTTGTTCTGTATGGTTACGAAACATGGTCGCTTACTCTGAGGGAAGAACCTAAACTGAAAGTATTTGAGAACAAGATCCTGTGATGAATATTCGGGCCTAAGAGGAACGGGAATGGGGAATGGCGGAAACTTCATAACGGGGAAGTACATAATTTATACGATTTCCCAAATATTGTTAGGGTCATCAAGTCTAGGAGGTTCAGGTGGGGAGGTCATGCAGCCAGGATGAAAGAAGTAGGAACACTTTCAAAGTCTTAAGTGGAAGACCAATCGGAAAACGACCATTAGGAAGACCGAGACGTTGATTGGAAGTCAATATTTAGATGGATCTCGCATAGATAGGAATACGAAGTAGAAACTGGATCCAATTGGCTAAGGATAGAAGTCAGTGGAGAGCTTTTGTGAACGCGGCATTGAACCTTCGGGTTCCATAGACCATAGAGTTGGTTAGTTAGTTTAGTTAGTTATAACAGTATAAATGGAACTTACGTTTGCTGCAATGGACGGAGCACCTTCATTACCATACCCCAAAGGCCTCATGTAAATGTTTTCTTGCTGTGAATTGTTCCTGCTGCCGGCTCCTACGGAGAAAAATGTAAGAAGGAAATAGAAATTGAGTAAATTTCTTTGAAGACAATAAATAATCGTTATAGAAAATAGTTACGTGAAAATTTGGGATATAGGTAACTTACTCAACATGTATCTACACTCATTAACAAGCATGGGAGACAATTTATGGCAACTCATGTTAACATAGCATAACAATATTTGAAAGAAACTTGATTTAATTATCATCCAACAAATGTCATAAATTTCATAGTCATGCTTATGGTGAAATAATGAAGAAATTAATTTTTTAATACTATAAGTTTTGCCACTAATTTTGAAATAGTAAATATCAACAAATTTTATTACTCAAGCAAGTGTTTCTGTACTGGATAAGTGACCTTACTTCGTACGCTAGGTAAGGCATAACTGCAGAGTGAACTCAAGCACCAGAAGAAATATTAATCAAATGGTATATAAAAGGGTGATGATGAGAATGAATGAACATGATGGAATGAAGAAAGCCGAAGGAAACTGGACAACTCCGAGAAAACGCAAGCACACGGCGTTTGCCCACCACATAGCCCGTTTGGAGGAAACTGGAATCAAACCAGAGAACTGAAAGGAACGTTTCGTGGTTTAATATAACGGTAAAGTTGAGAAATTCGCGTATTTTTGCTACAAAAATTGCGAACGCTGCAGTCTTTGAACTTCCTTCTTCAGGAGAAGTGGCCATTCTGAAGTAAACTCACTAACTCAAAAAAACAAAAATGAAAGTTTATAAGCATTATCGTACAATGAGTAAGGAATCTTCTGCTTACATTGTTTCTAGTTGTGCATGTTTACATGCAAGTAAGCTGTTTGACTAATGACTGGGAAAGGGTGCAGAATTGTTACGTTGCGTCAATATGAGCAACAGGAATATAGGCGAGATGCAGAACAAGCAACAAGTACACATAATGTGTCCCCAAATGTTGAAAACATGAAATATTGTACTAAAAGTGCTGCAAGAATAGAAGAATTTGCAGTTGTGAAATTGTGTTTCATTTCTCCTGAATCTTACGATTATCGTAACACATACTTATTTGTACTGAACGAATTTTATGTTTAACTACTTTTAAAGCAAACTTCTGTTTGAAAGAATTTTTGCTTTGAAATAGAATGAAGTAAAATCTTTCAGTGTTACATCCCACGATTATGCCGGGTAGACTAAAGGAGACGGCGATGATGAGAAATGAAGGAAATGGTGGAGTGAAGAAAGTGAAAGGAAACAGAACCCCAAGAAAACCCACGAACATGGTGCTCATCCACCATAAAGTTCACTTGTCGCGAGCTGGGATCGAACCGTGGATCCCATGCGTCATAGATGAACGCTCTACCACTGAGCCACCGAGGCTCCGATTGTTGCTTTGGGAAATCACTTTTGACAAGACTCAAGGGTTAGGACAGTAATAATCTTGAAAATGTTTTTAGTTAATATGAAAACACGAATACGAAAAATTTAGTGTATTGCTCATTATCATAGCTCATTGTTTAAAGACATTAAAGAAGAAATACCGTTGAAAAGCGTAAAATGTCTTATTTTTACATGAGTGCTGAATATTGACCCAGTGGCACCTCAAGAAATTGTCTGATTTGAAACAAAGTTTGTGTGTTTACTACATACATCTGTACACAACGATTTCGCACTAAGCTCTTTCAAACATAGAAATAAGACATTAAACGTGCTATTTTTGATCCGTTAGATCCCACATTTCAGACGGCGATTCTTTGGCAACCGGTGTTAGATGTAACAACCATGGGTCCAACATTTTCACCTTACAAAATTGCACAAACAGCCAAATGGCAGTACGAGCTACGTCATAAGCTAAATGAGGAGTACGTGATGTAATTTGGTTTCTCCAGACCGTTGCTAAGTTCAGTGAAATTCCAAGATCTGACAGTTGAGAAACCACATTCTATCGCAAACCACGTGATTTGCATGTTCATCAAAGTTGTCTCTTATTACCGATTTCCATTCCTGACCCCTATTGCCTTCGTATGTCGGTAAATCTTTTTTTAAACATTTTGTGACTCTTGTGCATACACAACCACTTCTAAGCCTCCTATCATAATCCATAATCGTTCGACTAGGGTTGCTAACTCAAAAAAGTCACCCCCTCAAAATTCTCTATGATATAGATCTAAGTGTGAAGAACCTGTGTTCATACCCATCCATGGGAAGGAAATGTCCTATCGTGAACAAAAGTGCATTACCGTCTGTATTCTGCATATCCTTTGTACATTCACTGATAAGCTTAATAGATATATTATGCTATAAATTAAAAAACTGAAATCGGCATTGATCATTTTATTGTGTTTATCAGTAACTACCGCTTCTTTTAAAATTATCGAAACAGGATGAACAAAAGTATATTAATCTTTACGTGACACTTATGGATTTGGAAAATGAAATTTATTCTTTAAACTCATACTTCAACTACAGGGAATTGCTTTAAGAAGTCCTTTTTCACTCTCAATAAATATATTAAATTCCTTACAAGTAAATTTTAAATTTTCCCTGATACAGTCCCTGTCATCTCTATAAAATTATATAAACAGATGAACAAAATATATTAATCATTGATAGATGATGAAGTATGACAATTTTGGATTTACAGAATGAAAGTTGCTTTTTAAATCTATATTTCGAAATAAATGGAATTGTTTTGAACTAGATACAAATTTGAAAAAAAATAACGCTCATAATGGAACTGGTAAGAAGTTTGTACCGGTCACTGGCTTTAATCAAAATAACAATATTTCCGGCCAGGTCGGTGAAAAAATGGCCAGTTGGCAACCCTACGTTCGACAATCACTTGAGGCTATATTATGGCCTTTCATCTGGAGAAATTGAATTACATCGACACCGGTGGTTTTAGGATCCATGAACAAGGCGTGCGATATGCAAATCAGCACCTCTTATATTTATACAGAATGAAAATCAGTTACACAGTTCCACGCTGTACCGTTTACTGGAAAAGCAAAGCAAGTGCAAAGGCAAACCTATCTATAATGTGTTATACCAGGCGCACACCCAGAAATTTTTGTTGGCGAACGTACAAGCTTTCGGAGGTGGTATAGTAGTATTGAACCAATATTATTCTGCACCCGAAAAAAAGATAAGTAATTATACAATACTTCCACAAGTATTTGCAGAAAAAAGATGGTAAAACTAAGTTATTTTTATAAGAAAAACTACGGATGAATTTAAGATCACATTTTTCATGCTACATCAATCATTTCCCTGTTAAACAAGTATAGTTTTATGGAAAAATTGTACAATTGTATGTTGAGTTTGGGAGCTTTAAGGGATCTGGATCCCGTGAACCCTCATGGGTTCACCCCTGTATTATTCTCCTTTCTTACAGGAATTTATACAAACCAACCAGAAAATCATGACAATCTACCTAATATGTCCACTTTTGGCTCGCAGAATAACAGCAATGCTATTCGGCATGACGCTGCACATCTGCACACACAAATTACACAATTCATGTAAATTTCACGGAGAGGTCAATGAGATCGAATCTGACGTTCAACGACATCCAAAATGTATTCAATTGGGTTAAGATAGTGTAAGTTTGGAGCCATTGAAGTGCTTGAAATTATCCACTATGCTTCTTAAACCACTGCCGTACAATGTTGGCCTTGTGACAAAGAGCGTTGTCCTGCAGAAAGATTCTATTCCTACTTACAAATATTGCCGACATGAATGCGTCAAGGGGATCAGTAATGACCTGCCCATACATAGGAGACGTCATTATGCCCTCCACACTCACAAAAGGGTTAATGGATGACCATATGAAGGTTATCCAAATGAGACATCATCGACCTATAGTCATCCTAATGTAGAGTCATGAAAGAAGGTATTCTTCAGTTGACACAATTTCTTATCCTAATAACTCAACAATAAATTAACCTATTCGAGTACCGATTTCGGCAAGTTATCAAATTATAACTATTCTAAGGATTGCAACAAAAAGATCCAAATTAATTAATTTATTCCCAAATTATTGGCAAAAGAAAATTTATCAACTGTCAAATACTTTCTTTCCCGTATGTACATGTTTCGAGCAACTGTATCCCTGGAAAGGGGCTTATTCTGATCCGGCCATCGGTGTAATGAACGCAGTATCGTGGTTCATCGGACCATGCAACGTTGTGTCGTTGGTCTGTGATCAAGGGACAACGGGTACACGTTCATTCTAATCGTTACGGATGATGCTGTGAGATTAACATTTGTATACGTGTGGGACGTCGGCTGTGGATGTCAATACCTGGCAGTGTACGGTGAACTGTGTGCTCAGACACACTTACTCTTGTCAACTGTTAATCTGTGTTAAAGTCCGGATGTTAATTGTGCCACTGTTTCTGCCTTATCCTGTTGTACCACCTGGACACTCTACGACGTCCTAAATCTTGTGGTCACCCCAAGTCCTGCGGTTTGGTGCTTATTTCACAGTTCTTTTCCCACCTTTAGAAGACATTAACCACAGCAGGATGCGAACACGCAACATGTCGTGTTTTCGAGATGCTAACTCCCAGCTGTCTGATCATCACAATCTGCACCTATCGAACTCTGAAACATCCTCAGTCTCCCTCATTCTACGCACAAACATCACACACACTGGTCGAATAATATCCCTGCCATTGTCTAGCGAGCGGCTCTGCTGTGTTCCGTTCTCCTTGAGTCAGCCCAACGACTTTGTTTAGAAAGAAGTAGATGGTCATAATGTTTTGGTTGATCAGTGTAGATGTAGTATTTGTGTTCTTATATTATTTTTTTTATCAGTTCAAGTACAAAATGTGATTAATATCAGTGTTTTTTTAACTATAGTTTGTGTATACAGAGCTACTAGAAAGGCAGCTCTAACGAAAATAAATGTCTCAATATTGTAAACTTCTTTCGAATTTGTTATAATATAGCATAGTATAGAATACGAGTTATCAAATGCAGAGTATTTTTCAATATATCTTCTAAAAGACGATAGTTAAACTTATGGTGAAATATCGCACCTAAATAATTTATTTATGTCTTCACTTTCAAAATATGGCTATCCATTTTACACTCTAATCTACCTTTCTTTTGAGGGACTGGTGTCGTAAGGTTTATTTAATATTCTTCTACTCTTACTGGCATGTTTATGTACGTTAAAAGATACAAAAGTTAATAGTTAAGTTTACAAAGGAGGCTTATGACTGTAGTACTACTTCAATCTATGAATACAATGCAAAATATTACCAACCCTGTACACATTGACATTTTAGCTTGTTCAGTCTTTACTACGCCCCGATGTCCGTGATACAACAGGGGATACGACAGTATCGTGGTACCCCACTAGAGTCGTCAGTGTACATAATGTGGTTCACACTTGGAGCGCGCTTCGATTGTACTCCATACGGTTTCATGCTCGCAACTCCAAAATTATTGAGCACAAGAGTTTATCTTTTGATATAAGATTGTGTGATTTCCAGTGAACAGATTTGAGTCTAATAATGAAAATCCGAAATATTACCATCTCTGTACATGTTAACATTTTCGTATATGTTCAGCCTTCATGTCACCCCGGCCTCTGTGATACAACACGGGGTACGACCGTACCATAATACTATATTGGAGCCAGCAATGCACATCATGAAGTTCGCACTTGTCGCGCGCTTCGATTGTACTCCATACGGTTTCACACGCTCATAACTCCACCATTATGGAGCACAAGAGTCTATTATTTCATGTGGGAATGTGTGATTACCAGTGAACAGATTTGGCTAAAGGATGGATTGCCATCTCGTGTGGTTCTCCTCTGTCGTCTAAGAATTTAGAGACCACCCTCGTAGAAATAAAGATTAGTAGAGTTATAATATTTATACATTTCCTTAGTTACATGAGAATGAGATGGATTTCTTTTAGTTTAACATTCCACACTGATGCTCTCTCCCGTAAAAGGAGAGGGAGGTTTATTGAAAGACAATGGATATTAAAAGCCTGTTGGAATGACCCCTCGCACTGCGTCATAGCATAACTGGCCATTTATTGGCTATTGACTTGATTTGACTTGCAAAACACTTACGTCAAGCTTAATGGAACACTGAATGCAACGTTGCCTCCATGTAACTTCGTTACTTTAATCCAGCTTGCTGTATGCTTGCACGTTTTCCAATCAAGCAGAATACAAGCTTGGCCGACTTGCAACTCAAGCTTACAGCAAGCGGTTTGCAAGTCCCCTCTGCTAAGAGTGTAGAATTTGTAGGGATGGAACTTTAAGGAGGATGTTTGTCGCAAATTGCTTCGATGCTAAAAACGGGAATGGAAACATAAAATAACTAACCAAAATTAGAGTACAACAACCTTTTTGGGTGTATTGAACAAACAGGTTCATTCCATGTCAAATCACTTAATTTTAAAACGACCGTGCTTCAATGTCTCAGATTCTCCTCAATATTTGTCATACATAAATACGAATGAAATTATGCTAAATTAATTTTTTCCGATTTTTTTTTGGATGAAAAATGAACCAGCGAGTAAATTTTGAAAAATGTTAATTTGGCGCCAATTTCACTTTCCTGCACTTAGCATCATGAAACTAAAATTGCCATAACTTCCACATTTTTCAAGTTACTGGGCTCATCCAGGTGTGAAATAAAAGCTTAATTCTTCCTCTTTCAGTAGATCCTAAGAAACCTTGCAAAAGGGTACATTGTCAAACATTAATAGGCATTCAAAGCATTTTTTTTTTTTTTTTTTTTTTTACAAATGGTACCATTGCTTGTGAGTTACAACTATGAAACTTAAGAAACATTTTTGTGCATTCATCTTAACATGTACATGGTGTGCTTAAAAAAGTTTTTTTTTTGTATTTTTGTTATTATTATTGTTATTATTATTATTATTATTATTATTATTATTATTATTATTATTATTATTATTATTATTATTATTATTATTATTATTATTATTATTATTATTATTATTTCCGTGTACGGAAATATACAGTTTCAGGTTTTGTTACAAATTGGGCTATTGCTCATAACTTACAAATATGAAACTTTTGAAGCTTCTTTTTATAGAATCATTTTAGCACATACATGATATGGTTAAAAAATAATATCGGTACTTTTGATATTTTATAACTATTATTATTATTACTATTATTTGTATTTTAAATCCACAGAAATATACAATTTTAGGGTTGTTAACAGATTATGCCTCTCCTTTGAAGTAGGGATGGCCAATTCCAGAATTTTTACTTTGCGGTTTCCGGAAAGTAAAATCGGAAAAATTTAGGAATTCGGAAAAATTCAAATTTCAGAAAAAATCCGGAATTTGGCAAAATCCTTAATTCGAAAAAAAAATTCAATGTCGGAAAAAATCCGAAATTTTGTCTGAATTCTGGATATTTCTGAATTCTGGATTCTTTCCGAAATCCGGAAAGTGAAATTTCCGATTCCGGAAAATAATTTTTTCAGAATCCAAATAATTTTTGCTATCCCTACTCTCAAGTGACAATAGTCACATTTTCAAAAATTTTGAAATAATCATCTTGGTAAATATTAAGTATGCTTAAAAATAGAACTGGTGTAATGTGTAGTTTCGGAATTATCATAATATTATTATTATTATTTTTTTTTTTGCACTTTAAATATGCCATCCATTTTCCTCTGTTGTACCATTGCTTAGAACGATCAAACTTTTGTAACTTTTTATAGGATTAGTTTGCTTTTACTCGATATGGTTAAATAATAAAAAAGGATGTATTTTTGTAATTTTTTTTTGGAAAATCTAGCAATGTAAGGGGTTGAGTGGTTATTACAAAATCTATTAACAAAAATAAGAAATAATAGACTAACGTACATAAATAAAAACAATAAACATTCATACCTTCAATACTTCTCACAATTACACAGATTTACAAACAAAATGTTGTGTCCTATATTTCACAGCTCATTGTTTTCACTGATAATATGAAGTATTTGTTATGTTGCTTTCAATTGCGTAAGTTCGGGCTGATTGGCTTATAAGAGATGGAAGAGGACCTTCCCAGATGATATTTTGAAAAAAGTTCCCAACAGAAGACTTCATTTTCTGGCAAATAGAATATCGAAGACCAGGAGCGATTCATGAATTTCACTCTGACGTACAAAAATAATAATTACAAAAATACCAAAAACACCCCTACTATTTTTTTACCATATCATGTATGTGCTAAGACGATTCTACAAAAAAAAGTTTCAAAAGTTTCATAGTTGTAACTTTTGAGCAATAATACAATTTGTGACAAAACCTAAAACTGTATTAAAAAAATACTAATACTAATACTACTATTAATAATAATAATAATAATAATAATAATAATAATACAAAAAACTCTTTTTATTTATTAACCATACCATGTACGTGTTCAGATGAATGCACAACAAATGTTTCAAAAGTTTCATAGTTGTAACTTTTGAGCAATTGCACAATTTGTAATAAAACTCTAAAATTTGCATTGTGTGACTATTAATATTTGACAGTCTAACCTTTTGCAAGGTTTCTTAGAATCTACTGAAAGAGAGAATATAAAGCTTTCATTTGACACCTGGATGTGCCCAATAACTTGAAATTGAAAATTAACATTTTTCAAAAATTTCTACCCGGCCCATTTCTCATTCAAAAAATCGGAAAAAGAATAACTTAGCATAATTTTATTGGTATTTGTGCATGAAAAAATTTTGAAGAGAATCTGACACATTTAAGCAGATTGCTCTAGGTGAGTTGACATGAAATGACAGAACAATAAAAATAATCATAACTTAACTGATGACTTCTTAACTTATGATCGCATAAAATATGTAAATTGTTAGATGAATAGGAAAAAGCGATATACGGCAGAACCCTGACAAGGCATTTGACTAAAAATAACCAACTCTTTTCTTACCCAACAGTTGATTGGCCATGGATTCGTTATTGTTGATTCTATGGATGCCTACTTCCCTGTTCAACATTATGGGGACATCAAGATCTCCTGGATAGCCACCATGAGCATTAGAGCGTCCTCGAAGCCGTTCACGGTAATTCTCATTGCCTCTGTAATGTTGTTGAGGTGGTTGAACGGGTCTAACACCCATGAAGATTCGTCTTGCAAGGGCTTCCTCTTGTGGAAAGCCAAAAATGCTCCTACGCTCACCGGTTGGAATTGGCAGCTCAGGGGCTCTCTTCCAAGCGTAGCCCGGATTATAAGGATCCTGAAAAATTAAGCCTCGATTTAAATAATTATATTTCAGAGAACAACCATAAGAATAATACTAATGCACTTTTCACAACAAAGTACAGCCTGCTAGGAAATAAAAGTTATTTGATTTTTTTTCAATATTACACTAACTTTCTCTATTGACTAAAAGTAACAGATAGAACCAATGTAGAAAGAGAAGTAGCTTGCATGGCCAACAGTTGTTTTCAATTTTAAAAGAAGAACTAGGCTAATGGATATCCTCTTTCCTTTGTAGGTTAATGTAATGGCTTACCTCTATTTCTAATCTATAAAGTTACACCTTTAACACAAAGCAATTAGCAATATTTGGTAGATGATTTTCTGATCATTATCAGGAAAGACTGTAGGTTAGAACTTCTACTTGGAAATTTAAATAATCAAAATTCGGCTTAAAACATGATTTAAAAAAAGATTAATTGAAACGGGTGGTATTATATATGTCGAAGAAATGTGTGAACATACCTACAACCCCGAGATAAACGGGTTGAACAGAGAAACGCCTTCTTTTTCCTAGGTCGGTTAAACATTTAACTAAGCAGACAAAATATTTTTATTATGATTTTTCTGCGCATTCAATAACACTTCAAGGAAGCATCATACCTACAGTCACCTATACAGGGTGTTCATTTGTTATGTAGCCAAAATCCACTGGTGAAATCCTCACACTTGAACAATAAAAAAAAATCCATATGAACATGAGGAGAAAAATGATTTGTTTCAAAGTTACGAGATGCCGAAATCGAGAAAATTGTAACTTTGAGGCTGCCGAGCTCGAAAACTGTGAGGGATATCAACAGTGGTTAAAGAAATATTAGAGGAAATAGTACGCTGTTTATCTAAATAACCAAGTTTCAGAGTTAGGACGTATCGGCGCAACAGATTTTATAGAGGAAGCTGAGGTGTAGATTCAGCTCTTCATCCCCTCTCTCTAAAATCATATGCGCCGGTAAACCCAACTCTGAAACATGGTTATTTATATAGAAAGCGCACTAGTTCCTCTAATATTTCTTTAACCGCTGTTGATATCTCCCATAGTTTTCGAGCTCGGCAGCCTCAACGTTACAATTTTCTCGATTTCGGCATCTCGTAACTTTGAAACAACGCGTTCTTCGCCTTATGTTCATATAGGCTTTTTTTATTGTTTAAGTGTGAGGATTTCACCAGTGGATTTTTGCTACATAATAAATGAACACCCTCTATATGAGTTGATATCCGATATTCAGTCAGCAATATCTAAATTTATAGGATAATATATACACCCAATAGAAACATGTATTTCACTTATATTCCTTTATTATATTCACCATTAAATGTATTTATACACAGTACACCACACAAGTATCAATATCAATTATTTTTGTACAGAAACAGTCCTCAACATATATCATAAAGACAAACTGCAATATCATAGTACCTCAATCATTGACCCTCATTTCAAACATCCAGCAAACGATAATACATTTGTAATTACCTGATTCATTTCCTAGTGTATTACATTAGTAGAATTTTCCTCGATTACCTACTATATTTTAAGAATAATGTCTTGTATATCCAAGAATAGGGACATATTATTGTGATAGGCATAATACTTGGAAGTTTCAGGAATAACAACATAATAGTTACATAAAGTCAAGAAATACATTAATTGCGAATTCTTATACAAAATAACAACTAAAGAAAACAAAGCATGTTTCAAGAAGCCTCATAGATAAGCTAGTTCAACAAAGCTACGTAACCATAAGAGGAAATTCCAATCTTATCTATCATTAATTTTCCATCATGTCTAGAATGAAATAACTAATAAAACTAAGCTCTAAATTTAATCATAAAATTTCCAATTCGTCTTTATAGTGTATCAGATCAGCGTATCGAAACTATAAGAGAAAAAATAAAACTCACGTTCACTGCAAGCCCCGGAGCAGCTTCATTACCAGACTCTTTGGGTAATGTGTTACCTCCCATTCTTTCATTTGAATTACCACTGTTGCCAGCTCCTACAAGGACAAAGTGACAGAAATATTGAAATAGACTGAATTTGTTTGAAGAAAATAAATTACTTTTATGTAAAATAGTGGCATTAAGTTTTAAAACTAAATACAGGTGCCCATATGTTCACACTCTCTATGTATTAACATGGATGAATGATAAACAATTAAACGCGGTTCGTGCTAAATATTTACACATATTAATTATTTTTCAACAGACGATGGGAAAACTAATTTCACCTAGCACCCATTACATTAGATAAGTTTCATTCATTCCTAATAATGCTTATAGTTACTAATGGAGGAGAGGTTAGAGGTTAGGCCTGGCTTATCACTTAGGCTAGGGAAAGTACAACCCATTCAAACACAAGGCAACATATTAACTATTAGTGCTGCGCGTTGTTGAAGTGAGGGAACCTCCTGTTCCCTCTTGCTAATTTTAAAACCGATCCATTAGAGTTTCTCAAACAAAACATATTTGTTAGAAAACCAAAGCAGTACTTTACTAAATTATGCCGAAAATATTCATTTATAATCAAGGGAAGATTCACTCCCTCATTATTGATCATTTGAACTATATCAATACACATGATAGGGATTTCTTAGAAGAATATATAACCATATTTCACCCAAATAGATGCTTCTTTTTTATTTTTATGAAAACTATTGTGCAGCATACCGTTTTAAATCATAGTGTGTGTGTGTTTGTTACAGGAAGGGTAAAAGATGTGTTGATTTAGGCCGAGTTCAACTTCAAGCATAGAGGATTGTGTGAGAGTCTCAACAAGAATACACATCATATTTTGTGAAAGTGAAATAATTATTACGTAAGTAATCGACTATCATATCTTTCACACGGGGAAAGGAAGAAAATTTCTCTATCCATTTGTTAAATGATTTTAAATCAATGTAGCACAGATAATTGTAAAGCCTCAAAAAATATACGTGAGTACTCTAACTTTTCGCCACCGAGCCTCATATGCAGTTACCTGGTGATATGATCTAAAATGTTTGTCGCAAGGTGACCATTTTGTAGATGAGTGGATAGGGTGAATGATTTTGTGTATTTGGTGTGGAGTTCGGTTCTTTTCGAATAAGCTTGCTTAAGATGGAAATTTTAGAATTAGTAGAGATGGTTGTAACGATCTCGTTACGATGAGCTATGGAGGGAGGACAAAATAAGAAGAAAAAGGATTAAAAAACATCTTGTCAATGTCAATCTTGCTATCCTCATGAAAGAGAATGTAAAAATTTATGTATATTTTCGTTTTGATTCTTTAAAAAAAAAGTAAGAGAGGAGAAAGGATGAAAGAGTTTGTAAATTGCGAGCTGTTTATCAGCTTGAGTTGTAGTTAAGGAGAGAGAGGGGAGGTATTTTATCATACTGCCTCAAGGCCGTGGTCGTTACGTGTGTATCTCGTGACGCGATTGTGGCGCCAGGAACTATGGTGGGTTCGTCCGTCCGTAGTGACGACGAACTAACTATGTAGTGTCGGAGACGTGCACATGTCTTGGTTTTGGTGTATGAGGCATGAAGGTGTCTTGGGTTTGATTGATCGAGGGAAGGAGAACGTCTATTCTGTTAGCGTTCGATATGGTAGAAGCGGACTACTGTTAATACGACACTTGATTCATCATTTGATTCTAACTAAAGTTCTTGTTGGATTTCATCGTTGTGTGTAAAGTAACAGGAATGAGAATAGTGAGTTGTTGCTGTGATTTGGTTTTACGAAATTTTCATAAAAAGAAGTGCAGCGAAAGAAGTAAAAGAAGAGGGTTACTTTGTGAATTTAGTTTCAGTGCTGCTTGTGCCCAATTGTGTTTTCCATTCGAGTGGAGTTTCTTTCTTTTCCGCTCTTTCAGTTAATTTCATTATTTTTTGTTCCTCGCCTTTCTGCCGTGTTCCGGACGAATACAAATATATATATATTTAACTAAGTCTGGTCAAACCGCCGAGTTACCTTGTTCGAGGAAATCCCTCGCTGAATGTTATTTTTCAGTTCTCTAATTTTAGTGAAATGAGAAGGTGGGTAACTTGCACATGAATTGGCAGAAAGATACCACTTTTGTCTGCTTAAGCATTCCGAAGAGTTATTTGTTGAATGCAGCTCACTTAATGCTATTTTTCAGTGAGATGCAGTGGATTCATTTTTGAATGGTGAAATGGGGATGTGGGAGACGTAAGTGCGCATTGCAATTTAACCTTCAGTTTGTATTAATAAGGTATATTCCCACCATCTCGAGAAAGTACTTTCACCTTTTTCATGAATTTGACGTTTTTGCAAACGGTGGAATGCGAATGTGGAAAGTCTCGAGGCAGAAACTTAGTGAATTGATCAGAAAGAGGAGTATTTATATTGGAAATATCCTCATTGGGCCCAATTAAAGTATTCTTTAGAATATTAAACATTTGCCACTCAATTGTAATTTCTTACAAGGGAGTGTTGCAAAGTGCAGCAACTTGTAAGCTGACTGAAAGCTGTACTTTCAATCAAATCGACTAAGGATAGTCAAAACTTAATATTTCCTGTCCAGATTATACAGCAACGACCAAATTATTCTCGATTCCTCCCTTACACTTGCAAGACGACATGCAGTCCCAGGTCCAATGTATAAGGAGGTAATTATAAACCCAAAGGAAGTGTGAGGTGAGTGTTGAACTATTTATTATTTCTTTGGCTTGTCTGTTGTGTGTGTTTTATGTTGGTTGGTTGTCAATTCGCATCCATTATTGGTCGTTATAGTTCGATTCGTCACCCATACGTTTATAGTTACCAAGATATTGTTAATTCAGCATTTAACATTTTTTGGCTGCGAGCCGATATCATTATTTTCATATTTGTGAGAGTATTGTTATTGATTAAATATAATTCGTTTCTTGAAATATTGCTTTTATAGTATAATTAGATTTGGATTAATTCATTGATTAGATTGAGGTTAAATTGGAAAGATTACGGGGTGAGATACGACGTTATCATGTTCGACGTTGAGTTTTTGCTAATGACACCCTTGCTGAAACTTTAATTATATATTAGAAGTATAATTATTGAAATTGCTTATTCATTCCCCCCAGAGTTTAGACTATTTCGAGGTACGTTATGAATAGCATGATATTGATAATATTGAGGCATTATGAATCTTAACCTCTCTCCTTAATAGAATATTGAATATAATAAATACCTTACGATTTGAATATTATTTATAACTTTTGAGAATTGACTAATTGACTTATTATCGACTTACTCTAATATTGAACGCAATTAATTTGGAGCTGAAAGTTAGAATCTACGACATAGTATTTCGACGATAAATTTATTGTTGTTTTTGGATATCTGAACGATCAGATATCACCCTGTAAATAAATTGTTAATAAATATTTGTTAAGTTGAATTGTGTCTGTTGTTATTTATAGATTTAAGTTACATTGATATCTGTGGTATTATTCTGATTTGTTGCTGAATGCTGAATTATCTATTATTGCCTACTCCTGCTTTGGATACCAAGAGAGACATCAGCTTGTGTAGATCCCTCTGTAGTTGGTTGGGGGTGTTGCTAATTGATCAACATATCTTGCGACCTTTTGCTAATCCATGTGTGTTGGACACTTGGCAGTTTTCCTGACTTTGACGGTGGATGGGAACGATACATGGTACTGTAAAGATAAGGTTTATCTCAAATTCCCTTGGTGAATTGAAACTGCAAGTAACTAACCAAAATTACAGTAAAACAACGTTTTAAGTATATTAAACGAACAGGAAATAAATAATAATTTAATTGATAATTTCTTAATTTATGACTATGCATAAGATATAAATGATTAGATGATTGGAAGAAACGACCATAGCATAACTGTGACAAAGCATTTAGTAGAAAATAACAACCTGCAATTCTTATCTTACCGGAATATTGGTTGGTCATGAATCCGTCATTGTTGATTCTACGGATGCTTATATCCTTTCTCAAGTTGATGGGGACATCAAGATCCCCTGGAAAGCCGCCATGAACATTGGAGCGTCCTCGAACCGATTCATGGTAATTCCCATTGCCTCTGTAATGTTGTTGAGGTGGTTGAGGTGGTCTAACACCCATGAATCTTTGCCTCACAGGGACTTCCCCTTCTGGAATGCCAAAAATGCTCCTACGTTCACTTGTGGGAATTGGCTGTTCAGGGGCTCTTCTCCAAGCGTAGCCCGGATTATAAGGATACTGAAAAATTAAACCTCGACTTAAATAATTATATTTCAGAAAGCATCCATAAGGATAATAGTAATACACTTTTCACAACAAAGTACAGCTTTCGAGAATATAACTTCATGAAAAACAAACTTTTTTTTTCAATATTACAAAAACTTGGTCTGTTGACTAAAAGTGATGCTTTCATAGCAAATAGGTGTTTTCATTTTATTAAAAAAAAGCATACCTTTTAGACAAAATCTAGGCTAGTAGATGTCCAATTCCTTTCTATATTATTATAATGACACTACTGTTTCCACTCAGTAAAATAAGCAATTTATTCCAAAGAAATTAGAAATAGTGAGTGGATGATTTTCCATTCATATTTAGGAAAGATTGTAAGTTCGAAATTCTATTTTTAAAATTAAATAACCAAAATTGGGTTTAAATCATGATTGAAAAAAAGAATTGTTAAAGTAAGTGTATCTGCGTAGAAGAAATGTTTGAACACAAAGGCAGCATTGCAGGTGTAGTCATGTATATATGACGTGACATCATATATTCAGTCAGCAACATCTGCATTTTAGGCTAATATAAACATCAAAAAGAAAGATGTATTTCACATGTACACTCATGTCCAAAAATTATTGTCGCACATCTATAAATATGTTGTTGTAAGAATATAATTTGATAACGAATTCGCCCGATATTTCTTATAATGTTGGTATGTGTACAATCGGCAACGACATGTATGTGACAAATTTCATGTCAAAAGAGCAGTAAATAAGAGCTATAAAACGAAATTAAACCTTTTTTTGTCCATTTAGCAACATTTTATTTTACTCATTCTAATTTTCGTATTTATATTTTTTTCCTATCATATTTACCACAAATATACATTTCCCGATTATTCACATAGTATCAGTATTAAAAGTATCCTGCAGAATCAATATCAAATTATATTCTTACAAGAAGACAGATAAGATATGCGACAATCATTTTGGACAAGAGTGTACGTCTTTATTACGTTCACTATTGAAAGTACTTATACATAGCACACAACAACAACATTAATATAGATTATTCGATTACTTTGTAGGGAAACATTTTGCAAAATATATAATAAAGTCAAACTACAGTAGAATAATACATTAATCATTGGCCAAAATTTCATAACACCCAGCAAACGATAGTACATTTGTAATTACCTCACTCATTGTATAGTGTATCACGTTAGTAGCATTTTCTGCCATTACCTAATATTTTAAGGTTAACTTTTTTTTATATCCAACAATATGAATATATTATTGTGATAGGCATAATGCTGGAAAGTATCACGAATAACAATAACACAGTAGTTACACAAAAACAATAAATATACCAATTACGAATTCTTATACAAAAATAATAAAGAAAACAAAGAACGTACTCAGAAAATTTATAGACAAGCTAGTTCAACAAAGCTACGTATCCGAAAGCGAAAATTCCAACTCTATCCTGTCACCGATTTCACATTATTTCTGGACTAAAATAACATCTAAAACCAAGTTCTAAAGTTAATAATAAAGTGTTCAATTCCTTTTTAGTGTACGAGAACAGCGTTTTAAAAGTATAAGAAGAAAAAATAAAACTCACGTTTACTGCAAGGGCTGGAGCATGTTCGTTCTTATTCTCTTTAGGTAATGCGTTATCTTCTTTTCTTTCGTTTGTATTGCCACTGTTGCCAGCTCCTACGAAAATAAATGTGACACAAATATTGAAATTTTAGACTGAATTTCTTTCAAGACAATAAATAATTGTTATATAAAATAGGTGAATTAATTTTTAAAACTAAATACAGGTGCCCTTATGTTCACTCTCTTTATGCATTAACATGGATTAATAATAAACAATTAAACGCAGTTCGTGATAAATATTTACACATATTAATTATTCTTGAATAGACGATGGAAAAACTAAAATCATCTAGCACACAATACATTAGATAAGTTTCATTCATTCCTAATAATGCTTATAGTTACTAATGAAGGAGAGGTTAGAGGTTAGGCCTGGCTTACCACTTAGGCTAGGGAAAGTACAACTCATTCAAACACAAGGCAACATATTAACTATTAGTGCTGCGCGTTGTTGAAGTGAGGGAACCTCCTGTTCCCTCTTGCTAATTTTAAAACCGATCCATTAGAGTTTCTCAAACAGAACATATTTGTTAGAAAAACACAGCAGTACTTTACTAAATTATGACGAAAATATTCATTTATAATCAAGGGAAGATGCACTCTCTCATTATTGATCATTTCAACTCTATCAATACACACGATAAGGATTTCTTAGAAGAATATATAACCATATTTCACCCAAATAGATGCTTCTTTTTTATTTTTATGAAAACGATTGTGCAGCATACCGTTTTAAATCATAGTGTGTGTGTGTTTGTTACAGGAAGAGTAAAAGATATATTGATTTAGACCGAGTTCAACTTCAAGCATAGAGGATTGTGTGAGAGTCTCAACAAGAATACACACCATATTTTGTGAAAGTGAAATAATTATTACGTAACTAATCGAATATCATATCTTTCACACGGGGAAAGGAACAAAATTTCTCTATCCAGTTGTTAAATGATTTTAAATCAAAGTAGCACGATAATTGTAAAGTCTCAAAAAATATACGTGAGTACTCTAACACTTTGCTACCGAGCATCATATGCAGGTACTTGGTGATATAATCTAAAATGCTTGACGCAAGAGGGCTATTTTATAGATGAGTAGATGATGTAAATGATTTTGTGTATTTGATGTGGAGTTCGGTTCTTCTCGTGTATGCTTGCCTAAGATGGAAATTTTAGGATTAGTAAGGATGGTACTGTCAAGATCAGATTTCTCTCAAATTCCCTGGATGCTAAAGGGTGAATTGAAACTGCAAGTAACAAACCAAAATTATAGTAGAACAAGGTTTTAGGTATATTAAATGAACAGGAAATAAATAATAATTTAATTGATAATATCTTAATTTATGACTATGTATAAGATATAAATGATTAGATGATTGGAAGAAACGACCATGGCATAACTATGACAAAGCATTTAGCGGAAAATAACAACCTGCAATTCTTATCTTACCGGAATATTGGTTGGTCATGAATCCGTCATTGTTGATTCTACGGACGCTTATATCCTCTCTCAAGTTGATGGGAACATCAAGATCCCCTGGAAAGCCGCCATGAACATTGGAGCGTTTTCGAACCCATTCATGGTAATTCTCATTGCCTCTGTAATGTTGTTGAGGTGGTTGAGGAGGTATAACACCCATGAATCTTTGCCTCACAGGGACTTCCCCTTCTGGAAAGCCAAAAATGCTCCTACGTTCACCTGTGGGAATTGGCTGTTCAGGGGCTCTTCTCCAAGCGTAGCCCGGATTATAAGGATACTGAAAAATTAAACCTCGACTTAAATAATTATATTTCAGAAAGCATCCATAAGGATAATAGTAATACACTTTTCACAACAAAGTACAGCCTTCGAGAATATAACTTCATGAAAAACAAACATGTTTTTTTTTTCAATATTACAAACACTTGGTCTGTTGACTAAAAGTGATGTTTCATAGCAAATAGGTGTTTTCATTTTGTTAAAAAAAGCATACCTTTTAGACAAAAACTAGACTAGTAGATGTCCAATTCCTTTCTATATTATTATAATGACACTACTGTTTCCACTCAGTAAAATAAGCAATTTATTCCAAAGAAATTAGAAATAATGAGTGGATGATTTTCCATTCATATTTAGGAAAGATTGTAAGTTCGAAATTCTACTTTTAAAACTAAATAACCAAAATTGGGTTTAAATCATGATAGAAAAAAAGAATTGTTAAAATAAGTGTATCTGCGTAGAAGAAATGTTTGGACACAAAGGCAGCATTGCAGGTGTAGTCATGTATATATGACGTGACATCATATATTCAGTCAGCAACATCTGCATTTTAGGCTAATATAAACATCAAATAGAAAGATGTATTTCACATGTACACTCATGTCCAAAAATTATTGTCGCATATCTATAAATATGTTGTTGTAAGAGTATAATTTGATAACGAATTCGCCCGATATTTCTTACAATGTTGGTATGTGTACAATCGGCAACGACATGTATGTGACAAATTTCATGTCAAAAGAGCAGTAAATAAGAGCTATAAAACGAAATTAAACCTTTTTTGTCCATTTAGCAACATTTTATTTTACTCATTCTAATTTTCGTATTTATATTTTTTTCCTATCATATTTACCACAAATATACATTTCTCGATTATACACATAGTATCAGTATTAAAAGTATCCTGCAGAATCAATATCAAATTATATTCTTACAAGAAGACAGTTATAGATATGCGACAATCATTTTTACAAGAGTGTACTTCTTTATTACGTTCACTATTAAAAGTACTTATACATAGCACACAACAACAACATTAATATAGATTATTCGATTACTTTGTAGGGAAACATTTTGCAAAATATATAATAAAGTCAAACTACAGTAGAATAATACATTAATCATTGGCCAAAATTTCATAACACCCAGCAAACGATAGTACATTTGTAATTACCTCACTCATTGTATAGTGTATCACGTTAGTAGCATTTTCTGCCGTTACCTAGTATTTTAAGGGTATTTTTTTTATATCCAACAATATGAATATATTATTGTGATAGGCATAATGCTTGAAAGTATCACGAATAACAATAACACAGTAGTTACACAAAGACAATAAATATACCAATTACGAATTCTTATACAAAAATAATAAAGAAAACAAAGAACGTACTCAGAAAATTTATAGACAAGCTAGTTCAACAAAGCTACGTATCCGAAAGCGAAAATTCCAACTCTATCCTGTCACCGATTTCACATTATTTCTGGACTAAAATAACATCTAAAACCAAGTTCTAAAGTTAATAATAAAGTGTTCAATTCCTTTTTAGTGTACGAGAACAGCGTTTTAAAAGTATAAGAAAAAAAAATAAAACTCACGTTTACTGCAAGGGCTGGAGCATGTTCGTTCTTATTCTCTTTAGGTAATGCGTTATCTTCTTTTCTTTCGTTTGTATTGCCACTGTTGCCAGCTCCTACGAAAATAAATGTGACACAAATATTGAAATTTTAGACTGAATTTCTTTCAAGACAATAAATAATTGTTATATAAAATAGTTGAATTAATTTTTAAAACTAAATACACGTGCCCATATGTTCACTCTCTCTATGCATTAACATGGATTAATAATAAACAATTAAACGCAGTTCGTGATAAATATTTACACATATTAATTATTCTTGAATAGACGATGGAAAAACTAAAATCATCTAGCACACAATACATTAGATAAGTTTCATTCATTCCTAATAATGCTTATAGTTACTAATGAAGGAGAGGTTAGAGGTTAGGCCTGGCTTACCATTTAGGCTAGGGAAAGTACAACTCATTCAAACACAAGGGAAGACATTAACTAGTGGTGCTGCGCGTTGTTGAAGCGAGGAACCCTCCTGTTCCCTCTTGCTAATTTTAAAACCGATCCATTAGAGTTTCTCAAACAGAACATATTTGTTAGAAAAACACAGCAGTACTTTACTAAATTATGACGAAAATATTCATTTATAATCAAGGGAAGATGCACTCCCTCATTTTGATCATTTCAACTCTATCAATACACACGATAGGGATTTCTTAGAAGAATATATAACCACATTTCACCCAAATAGATGTTTCTTTTTTATTTTTATGAAAACTATTGTCCAGCATACCGTTTTAAATCATAGTGTGTGTGTGTTTGTTACAGGAAGGGTAAAAGATATGTTGATTTAGGCCGAGTTCAACTTCAAGCATAGAGGATTGTGTGAGAGTCTCAACAAGAATACACACCATATTTTGTGAAAGTGAAATAATTATTACGTAACTAATCGAATATCATATCTTTCACACGGGGAAAGGAACAAAATTTCTCTATCCAGTTGTTAAATGATTTTAAATCAAAGTAGCACGATAATTGTAAAGTCTCAAAAAATATACGTGAGTACTCTAACACTTTGCTACCGAGCATCATATGCAGGTACTTGGTGATATAATCTAAAATGCTTGACGCAAGAGGGCTATTTTATAGATGAGTAGATGATGTAAATGATTTTGTGTATTTGATGTGGAGTTCGGTTCTTCTCGTGTATGCTTGCCTAAGATGGAAATTTTAGGATTAGTAAGGATGGTACTGTCAAGATCAGATTTCTCTCAAATTCCCTGGATGCTAAAGGGTGAATTGAAACTGTAAGTAACAAACCAAAATTACAGTAGAACAAGGTTTTAGGTATATTAAATGAACAGGAAATAAATAATAATTTAATTGATAATTTCTTAATTTATGACTATGTATAAGATATAAATGATTAGATGATTGGAAGAAACGACCATGGCATAACTATGACAAAGCATTTAGCGGAAAATAACAACCTGCAATTCTTATCTTACCGGAATATTGGTTGGTCATGAATCCGTCATTGTTGATTCTACGGATGCTTATATCCTCTCTCAAGTTGATGGGGACATCAAGATCCCCTGGAAAGCCGCCATGAACATTGGAGCGTTTTCGAACCCATTCATGGTAATTCTCATTGCCTCTGTAATGTTGTTGAGGTGGTTGAGGTGGTCTAATACCCATGAATCTTTGCCTCACAGGGACTTCCCCTTCTGGAATGCCAAAAATGCTCCTACGTTCACCTGTGGGAATTGGCTGTTCAGGGGCTCTTCTCCAAGCGTAGCCCGGATTATAAGGATCCTGAAAAATTAAACCTCGACTTAAATAATTATATTTCAGAAAGCATCCATAAGGATAATAGTAATACACTTTTCACAACAAAGTACAGCCTTCGAGAATATAACTTCATGAAAAACAAACATGTTTTTTTTTCAATATTACAAAAACTCGGTCTGTTGACTAAAAGTGATGCTTTCATAGCAAATAGGTGTTTTCATTTTATTAAAAAAAACATACCTTTTAGACAAAAACTAGGCTAGTAGATGTCCAATTCCTTTCTATATTATTATAATGACACTACTGTTTCCACTCAGTAAAATAAGCAATTTATTCCAAAGAAATTAGAAATAATGAGTGGATGATTTTCCATTCATATTTAGGAAAGATTGTAAGTTCGAAATTCTACTTTTAAAATTAAATAACCAAAATTGGGTTTAAATCATGATAGAAAAAAAGAATTGTTAAAGTAAGTGTATCTGTGTAGAAGAAATGTTTGAACACAAAGGCAGCATTGCAGATGTAGTCATGTATATATGACGTGACATCATATATTCAGACAGCAACATCTGCATTTTAGGCTAATATAAACATCAAATAGAAAGATGTATTTCACATGTACACTTATGTCCAAAATTATTGTCGCATGTCTATAAATGTTCTTTTAGGAATATAATTTGATAACGAATTCGCCCGATATTTCTTATAATGTTGGTATGTGTATAATCGGCAACGACATGTATGCGACAAACTTCGTGTCAAAAGAGCAGTAAATAAGAGCTATAAAACGAAATTAAACCTTTTTTGTCCATTTAGCAACATTTTATTTTACTCATTCTAATTTTCGTATTTATATTTTTTCCTATCATATTTACCACAAATATACATTTCCCGATTATACACATAGTATCAGTATTAAAAGTATCCTGCAGAATCAATATCAAATTATATTCTTACAAGAAGACAGATAAGATATGCGACAATCATTTTGGACAAGAGTGTACTTCTTTATTACGTTCACTATTGAAAGTACTTATACATAGCACACAACAACAACATTAATATAGATTATTCGATTACTTTGTAGGGAAACATTTTGCAAAATATATAATAAAGTCAAACTACAGTAGAATAATACATTAATCATTGGCCAAAATTTCATAACACCCAGCAAACGATAGTACATTTGTAATTACCTCACTCATTGTATAGTGTATCACGTTAGTAGCATTTTCTGCCGTTACCTAGTATTTTAAGGGTATTTTTTTTATATCCAACAATATGAATATATTATTGTGATAGGCATAATGCTTGAAAGTATCACGAATAACAATAACACAGTAGTTACACAAAGACAATAAATATACCAATTACGAATTCTTATACAAAAATAATAAAGAAAACAAAGAACGTACTCAGAAAATTTATAGACAAGCTAGTTCAACAAAGCTACGTATCCGAAAGCGAAAATTCCAACTCTATCCTGTCACCGATTTCACATTATTTCTGGACTAAAATAACATCTAAAACCAAGTTCTAAAGTTAATAATAAAGTGTTCAATTCCTTTTTAGTGTACGAGAACAGCGTTTTAAAAGTATAAGAAGAAAAAATAAAACTCACGTTTACTGCAAGGGCTGGAGCATGTTCGTTCTTATTCTCTTTAGGTAATGCGTTATCTTCTTTTCTTTCGTTTGTATTGCCACTGTTGCCAGCTCCTACTAAAACAAATTTGAAACAAATATTGAAATTCTAGACTGAATTTCTTTGAAGACAATAAATCATTGTTTTATAAAATAGTTGCATTTTTTTAGAACTAGATGTAGTTACCCATAAATTCACTCTACATGAAGCTATACTCTTTAACAAGGACTGCGAGAACATCAAAGAAAATGTTTATATTACTACCAAAATAGAATATTTTTAACAAACTTATAGTGGACCATTTTTATTAAAAATCGAGATGTGGAAGGCGGAAAGCGTATATACATATTTTTTGCCGTTCAAGGATCTCTGGTCTTTTCAGAAAAAGCGATTCGGAAACCTGTAAGAAAAATGGCTCACTGCATCGAACCAAACATTTAAAAAAATGGTGGAACACTTTCTTAAATTGGGAAAGGAAATAGATTAACACTTTCTTAATCGTCAGATTTCAAACTGAAATTTTAGGGATCATTGAATTACATTAAAAATTGTACAGGGTGGTTTTCTCGAAATCGAATGAACTTATCAAAAGCTAATACTTTTTACGTAGATTATCCTTCAAAATTGTTTTCTATGTATATGTTGAAACTTCCAAAATAAATTTAGTTTTACCACCATTTGACACCTTGTTCTTTTATTTCAATTACAATTTCTCGGACGAAAGAAGTGAAAAAGACGTAAGTTCTAGAATGGCGAAAGCTAAACAAGCATTCAATAGGAACGAGAGACTACTAACATCAAGAAATGTGTTATTGGACGTTCATAAAGACGTTGGATTTATTAAGACCCTGGTACCTAGCGTGGCGTTTTAAGGATCAGAGACGTGGACATTGAGAAAAGCTGAAATATCCGAGCTAGAAGCATTTGAAATGTGGTGTTTGTGCAGAATGCTGGGAATATCACGGACCGAAAGGGAAAGGAATGAAGACGTACTAAAGGAAGCTAACGAAGGACGACAGACCCTGAAAATAATAGGAAAAAGAAGAAACATTATGGTTGGCCATCTTATTCAGCACTCTAATTAGATCACCGTGCTGATAGAGGAAAGACAGAAGAAAAACCTGGAAGAGGAAGACCAAGGATAGACTATATAAATGCAGTTACGAAGAAGAGGCCGTATCAAAATATAAAACAGCTCTCCCAAGGGAGAGAGAGGTTTCAAAATTTCCGTGTTGCCCACCAACCCATGGTTGAGGTGAAGAAGAAGAAAAAGAATATAGAGTTATGTGAAAAGGTTGGAACACACTACTTAACGAGCTTAATTAAAATCGCTTGGAAGAGACAGATAGACAAACAGAACGATAAACAAATGCCGATCGAGTCAAATGGTAAAATTCGCTAACAACTGCTTTAGTTAACAGTTTCTACATTTAAATCTATGATGTCATGTAACATCTCACATTTAAATCATTGCTTATAAGTAGATGTTCTAAAATGAGTTCTAAACACATTCTTCGACAAAAACAGACTAATATTTTAAACTACGGTCATAAAAACTTCATAAATTTATATTATAAATATAATTATTAATGTTTTCAGTTTCAATATTAATACAACAACAAACAGTTTTCTTATTACAAGCTACGCTTATGAACAATTTTTCTGCAGCTAATTGATATTAGAGCAATTAAAATAGTGGAATTTAAGAAATTAATGTTTATTCTAACTTTATTTCCGTATATTGTATGGCATCGTTTCTATAACGTTAATTTTACTATGTTTAACTTCAGGAACCACACATGACACAGTTTCTTCATGGCTATATGGTTAGCGTAGTGCCCTTTGCATAGGGGACTAAGTTCCATTCCCAGAGGGAGCTCATATTGTTTGGATTTCACGTAAAACTGTACATTGAAATCTTATATACCTTCGTTGCTGAAAGGAAAAAAAAAACTTTAATCCAACTAATCAACCATATGTTAATTATTTTTTTCCATAGTGTATTGATATTTCCATTGACCTACTGTATACATTTATTATAATTCTGAAATATTTGAGCCTGCTGAATACAATCCTAGAAGGTACAAAATTTATACCTCCTCTACCAGCTCAATCAGACCTAAAATTTCTATAATATTTTGAACTTTATATTACAGATTTTTATATAATTATTTCAGTTCTTCTGCTTGTATTGAGATAAAAATTAATATAGATATATTATGTATACACTACTCTTAGTTACATGAGAGAGTAATGGAATTTTCAAGTTTTACGTCTCACACTGATAATCTCTAACATAAAGGAGACAGATAATTAATTAAAAATGTCTTTTGGCCTTATGCAGAGTCGTTTTGACGTCTGATTAACACCATATTACAGGGTTGGCTAATGGATGGTCATCAAAATGGTATTCTGAGTCTCTGATTAGGACGTAGTATTTGACGAAGTTAATCACATGTGACTAATTAATCTAGAGCAAAGGCTAATCTTTTACCCACGGTTTAGCGTGCGACACAACACTTCGTATTTCGTATTTCATGTGTCTTCAATTTACATACTACGCATGCGCTGATCTACTTTTCCGTACACATTTATTTTTTTCACCCGATGCATTGGCGATATATAAGTTAACCATACCCAAATCATCTTTTTAGTTGTACTCAAAGTAGTCTCTGAATACCAAAAAATGCACCTTCCTTAGTGAAGATTTAGTATGCTACTAACTAGTCTGTGACTAACGCTCGATTAACGAATTCTCTCTGAATACCGCCCTTTAAGTTTAACGTCCAACCATCATGTCCCCTAGGCTAAAGAGGACAGATAATTAAGTCAAGTTACTGATGATGGAAGGAGTTTTAGAAAGAGAATACGGGAGGAAACAGGAACACGCAGACATAAACCACAGACACAATGTTCGCCAACACTGACTTACTTGACAGGATCGAGCTAACGACTCCAACTAGCAGATGTAAGTTCTCTACCAGTTTGCAACCGTGCCTCATACGCAGTTACCTACTAATATATGCGATAACGAATGGTACATGAGTTCTACTTTGTGGACGAGTGGATGAAGTGAAGGATTTTGTGTGTTTGATGTGGAGTTGGATTCGTTTCGAATATGTTAGTCTCTAATGCAAATCTTAGTATTAGTAGGATGGTGTTTTAAAGAGAAGTTTTACCTCAACTTGACTCTTGGCTTAAAAGAGGAATTGAAGCTGCAAGTAAATAACCAAAGTTAGAGCAGAACAACCTTTTAGGTACACTCATGTTCAAAATGATTGTCGCATATCTATAACTGTCTTCTTGTAAGAATATAATTTGATAATGATTTTGCAGGGTACTTTTAATACTGATGCTATGTGTATAATCGGGAAATGTATATTTCTGGTAAATTTCATAAGAAAAGAATTATAAATACGAAAATTAGAATGAGTAAAATAAAATGGACCGGAAAGTTTTTTTTTCGTTTTATTGTTCTTATTTGCTGCTCTTTTGACATGAAAATTGTCACATACTAACATGTCTTTGCCGATTACACACATACTAACATTATAAGAAATATCGGGCGAATTCGTTATCAAATTATATTCCTACAACAACGTATTTATAGACATGCAACAATAATTTTGGACATGAGTGTACATTAAACGAACAGTAAATAAATAATAGGTTAATTGATAACATCTTAATTTATGGCTGTGTATAAGATTTAAACGGTTAGATGAATGGAGGAAATGAAATATGACATAACTATCACAAGGTATTTAGCGAAAATAATAACAACCTGTGATTCTTATCTTACCGAAAAATTGGTTAGCCCTGAATCCGTCATTGTTGATTCTTCTCAAGGCTATGGGGACATCAAGATTCCCTGGAAAGCCACCATGAAAACTAGGGCATTCTCGAACCCATTCACGGCAATTCTCAGTGTTTCTGTAAGTTTGTTCAGGAACTTGAATTGGTCCACTACCACTGAAGTTACGTTTTGCGGGGGGTTCCTCTTCTGGAAATCCAAAAATGCTCCTTCGTTTCCCTGTGGAAGTTGACTGTTCACGGGCTTTTCCCCAAATGGCGCCCGGATGATCAGGATACTAAAACAATAGGTCTTGACTTTAATAAATGCATTTCAAAATCATCCCAAAGAATAATACTCATACACTTTTCAAAACAAATTACAGTCTCCTGGGAATATTACTTTTTGATAAACAAAAAAGTATTTGAAATGGTTTGTTCAATGTAATGCAAGCTAGCTATATTGGGTCAATATTATGAAAAGAATCAATATATAAAAAAAGTAAAGTATCTTCTATGGACAATAAAGGGTGTCTCAAAAAGAACGCCGGATTTGAAAAGCCCGTTATATTTATATATTTTTGTTGGCAACATTATTTTTACATATATTGTTATCAGTGATCATCGATGTTATGTTTTGATACTTTGTTTTGTTTTCCAGGTCAGAGTTTGTGGAGTATCGTCATGGAACGATACAGTACAAAACACCGAGTGTTGATTGTTAGAACTCACTACAAGAATGGTGAAAGTTTCGCGGAAACTCCGTACGATTCTTGGAGACAAAAATGTACAAAATTGATCCACTGTTAGTAGGTTGATCAAGAAATACGAACAAACCGGTTCAGCAATAGACATAGAAAGTTCTGGACTCCATGGAAGTGGGAGTAAAGCAAATGTTGTGCGTGATTCTGTTGCTGTGATTCCGGGAAAATCATGTCGCCGACGTGTTCAACAAATGCAAGTGTGTCCAGCAACAATGCACAGATTCTTAACAAAAGATTTGCACTTACACCCATACAGAGTCCAGCCAACACAGGAATTTAAACCAGCTGATCATGGAAAACTACGGCAATTTGTGCAATTGATCCTGGAAAACGAACGAGAGAGCCATGGTTTCAAAAAGTGCATCATTTTCTCACAAGATACATTCGCGAAGTGTAACCCTAGGGATTCCTGTAAAATTGATTTAAATGCCAATGTGTATTGCGCTAATTTTAGCAGACAATAAGGGTAATTTGCATATTTATGGGCTTTCATATATATATCTGGAATTCAATCATACCTACTATAACGCTCGGTCACAAAATTGCTTTTAGTTTCTTTAGAACTATCTGAACACAAATGTGGGTATATACAAAACACATTGGATCAAGTACTGCTTCTCTGAGACTTGTTACCCACACCGACCGCCATCTTGGCGTACGGTTTGCAAGGTATTGCATGTTAAATGAGAGGCACTTTGCGAATATTCAACCAAATAGAAAGTTGTGCAGGGCCACGTGTGTATTTGTAATCTTTTACGTGATTTATCGTTGACGAAATATTCTCTGAATGTAGATACATACAGACACGCAAACGCAAATACAGAAATAGTAGGTCTTCACCCAAATTTGGTCGTTTCTAGATTTATAAGAGGCATTTTGACCCTTATACAATACTTCCTTGTTATAGTATAACATGGAAGTAATAACAATCACTCACAGAAATGTAATAAGATTATGACACCAGTGTTGTAAAGAATTTGTTTATACATACAGTACTTTTGCAGTCAGGAACTGTTTTGAGTTGTCAACATCAGAAACGTAAGCATAACTGATATTACTCTGTAATGTCTATTCGCGAAGAGCCTGGAGGGATTTAACATGCAATTCCTTCCAAACGGTACAAGCTACGATAAAATTAACTACACCTGTGAATTGCCGAGAAAATTGTACATGAATTTGACGTGTCACTTGCACCTATTTCTATTTGAAAAACCGAAAGTTGAATCCAGTATGGTGGATGTAAGATGGCGGCCAATGTGGGTAACACGTCACAGAGAAGTAGTACTTGATCCAATTTGTTTTACATATGCCCACACTTATGTTTAGTTACATCTAAAGAAACTAAAAGCAATTTTGTGACCGAGCGTTATAGTAGTGTATGATTGAGTTCCGGATATATGAAGGCCATAAATATGCAAATTTTCCGTATGGGTCGCTAAAATTAGGACAATGCACATTGGGCCGCGGACAACTTTGCATTTAAATCAATTTTACACAAATCCCGAACGGACACTTCTCGAATGTACCTTGTCAGATGAAACTCAGATTTAAACGACTTTGTGAACAAGCATAATTGTCAAATGTGGGGACCAGAGAACCCAAGAGTAATTAATGAAAGACATGCATCCCCAGCGAGTTTATGATTTGGAGCGGGGGCTTAATCGGTCCTTTCTTTGTTGAAGATGAACAAGGAGGGGCTGTAACGGTGAATGAAGTTCCTTATTGTCACTGCTTCCCTCTGGCCCCGTTTGGATCAAATGAACATCGACAATTTATGGTTTCAACAAGACGGCGCAACTTACCATACTTCAGGAGGCAGAATCGCTCTGCTGCGTGAACAGTTCCCGAACAGATTAATCTCGTTACGAGGAGACCAAACCTACCCACCTCGATCTTGTGATCTGACTTCTTCCTATGGAGGTACGCTAAGTCACGAGTTTACCAGAACAAACCCTGTAATCTGTTGGAAATTAAACGAGAAATTCGACGTTTCCTCGACGAAGTTGATGGTTAATTTTACGGACTGAACCATCGAGTGTAGTGCTAGTAGGGGGCTAATATGCCCGATATTGTATTTCAGGTTAAACTTCAACACCTCCTGAAGAGAATGGTGGATTTTGTTTTTTTCTTTCAAAAATAAATAAATAAATTCGATTTATAGTAGCTTCAAATCCGGTGATATTTTAAAGATACCTTTTATTATTTTCTTTTCAATTTAAGGAAAATGTCATATTGTCTGCACAAAGCTAGGACTTTGAAATTTCTCTTTCTTCTTAAATTAAAGTATTTGGTTTATTACTACAGTAGGGCGTCGATTATCCGAACGTCGGTCAACCGAACGACCGCTTAACCGAACTGTGTACTCGCTCGCACCTGTTACTCTCCCACCCTACCGTCCATCATCCCCCTCACTTCCAAACCAAGTTTCCCACAGTAGTCGCCGCACTGAGCCACCGCTGGCGGAACATTGCTTCTAATGGGGCCTTCATAAGGCGCTGCTGACCGGCCAAGCCGCCAGTCGCTGTGTTTCAACAATCAGCACACTTCTTTATATGAATAAATTTACTGTACAGTACTTCTTTTTGGCAAATAAACATGTACAGTTCGATTATCCGAACAAACCAGTTTTCCGAACACCCATGTCCCCCAATTACTTCGGATAATCGACGCTCTACTGTATTTCTACTCCGCAAAATAATGCCTCCAACGCAAGGCAACTAGCAGTAGTGTACAGACAAGTCTTTGTTCATATTCAGAGAAGACTGTAAGTTGGAACATCTTCTTGGAAATTTAAATAATCAAAATTGGGTTTAAATCATAATAGAAAAAGTCATTAAAATATGTGAAAGTATGTCAATGATATGTGTGAATATATCTGCAGCATATGAATTAAACGGATTGAACTGTAAACCTCCTTCTTTTGCTGGAGTAGGTTTAAAATGAAAATCAAGCAAACATAATATTATTTAATTATAGTTTTTCTCCGCGCTCAATAACATTTCAAGGGAGCAGTACAGGAATATATTGTTGTGGTATGCACAATAGATATAAACTGGACAAATAACAAAAATACAAAAACAAATATGCTAATTATGAATTTTTATATACTGGGAAAAATTCGTTATCCGGTATGCAGTATATTGTACAAATATACGGAATCCATATGTTTACTCTCTAAATCTGCACGAATCATACTTATCCATAATCTACATACTTTTTCTGCTTAGGTGTTACACCATGCCGTTACAGAATGTCTGACATCTAACAGTCTTCCGTATATTACACACGTATACGGAAGTGTCGCATGTATCAGCTAATTATATGTTATATACATCCATCTCTTTGTGAGATCTTTACCGCCGATACAGAGTTCTTTGTTTCATACCGAAAGTGCGCATGGATATAACACTTATCCGGAAAGTATTATAAAACATACGTTTTCAGATATACACTGTTAAAAATTGTTTCTTAAATTCGAGAAAAAAATCCTCGTATATGAGAGCATCCGTTTCTTATCTTTGCACCGAGCAATACGTTCTTAAAAGTGAGATTTCGACTTTCTCAAATCCTTTTGAAAAATAATGACTCAAATCCGAGAAATTATGTTTCATTTCTGAGGGTGCAAATGCTTTATTAAATAAACATCTACAGTTGTATTATTTAAAATATAACACATTTGAACCTTCATTAAGAAAACTAAGTTCCTTAATAGCAAAGCGTTTGTTTTACAACAACAACAACAAAAAAGCAGGTGAATGCTGTAAAAACTGCCAAGAAACGAACGTCCACTTTTTCACTACACCATTATTATCCATCTCTATCACTGTCTTCCATAGAGTTGGAACACAACCTTAGGGCGTTAAATTAAAGAAAAAAAATGAAATCTTTGGATTTTACGTCCCACAGTTGTGCCGGGTAGGCTAAAGGAGACGATGATGGTAAGAGTAATTGGGATAGTGGAATGAAGAAAGTAGAAAGAAACGGAAGAATCCTGGGAAAACTCACACACACTGTGATTATCCACCATAAAGCCGCGAGCTGGGATCGAACCAAGAGCATCACGCACCAGACGTGAACTCTCTACCACCTTGCTACCGCGGCCCCTACGTTAAATTAAAAACAAATGAGTACCTACTATATGCAGTGTGCGAATTAACGGAGGATGCCAGGGATTTCACCCCAAAGAAAAAAAATTTCGCCCATGGAGAAGAAAATTTTCATCCCTGGCAGTGATAACTTTAAAAATTATATATATATAGTGTACGTGTGTGACGACTGGATGCGTATATGGGTGAAAGTCTTCCCTCCCCCTGCGAAAAATATTCGGTGCAGATTGATTATAAGAATAAACATACTTGTAAAATTTACAGAAGAAATTTGTAACAATATTTTAATAGAGTAGTGTGTAAGTAATCAAAATATGGTGTGTTCTTACCTGTGAGATGCGTATTTGCGTGAAAATATATTAATGAAGGTCGTACATGGTATGCACGTATTCGCCCATAAGGTAGATAGTGATAGATTAATAAAGGACAATATGACGTGCGACGAAATGTAACGAGCAAATGATTTTAACGAAAAGATATCTTTGCATCGTGAAAGCAGTGGTTTTCCATAATTATTGTTCACGAGTATACCCACCATCGTTGACGCACCTGCCCTACGGACGCACCGTCACGCGGCGCCATTCTGCGCTCATGCCTTGACTAGGTTAGATGGGATTCGTGCTTTATGCTGCCCACCTAGCACACGTTGGTTGTTGTGTTTGCACAAGATATCTTAAAGTGAATCTGTCCCGGGGAATGTATGTGCACACCTAAGTGTAACAAGCAAATGACTTTAACAAAAATATATTTTTGCATCGTAAAAACAGTAGTTTTCCATAATCCTCCTTTGCGCGTATATCCAGCATTGCTAACAAGCCTGCATCCTACTGACGTATCCATGCGCAGGCCTTCTTGCTGCACTCATGTTTTGACTCGGTTAGGTAGCATTCGTGCTTTATAGCGGCTATCTAGCAAAGGTTGATTGGTGTTTTTGAACAAGACCTCTTAAAGTGAATCTGCTCCTGGGAATGCAAGTGCACGCCACAAAAATGATTAATGAAGGTACAGAAAGTGAATTCAGAAAGAAGTATATATGCCATGAATTTCTGTATTGATTCGTATAATGAATCTGCAGGAAATATATTGGCACAGTGACTACATGCCACAAATAACCTGCTAACGTACGTCATTAAAAAGATTACTTGTGAGGAAAAAAAGGAGGTGCCAATCTATGCTAGGTGATCAGTACAAAGTACCTCTGCATTACAATTCCATAGTAATAAATCACACTTTTTCAACGCTATTTCTAACTACACCAATGACATATTTTGTTTCCGTACATAAGGTTTTTCTACCTTATAACGAATGGGAAAGGTTGTAAAACATTAACATTGCTCCCCATTCTATCTATTGCTACATAGCAAAAAGGGTGTTTACAGTAATTGACCCATCTATTCTTTACCTGTTCCCTTACTGTAAACTCGGTTCAAATACTACAATAGTGTTCCACCATTAAACTATACGAACTTACATTACAATATTAATCTTAATACAACATACTGATAACTTCCATGAATCTTGTCTGATCAAGTCTACATGTTTATTTTCACACACTGACTTCCTCGAATCTCATAATGGTATGGATGGTTACTCATTCACCACCTCACCATACTGCGTACTCATTCGCACTCTGCTACAACTGAAATACTTTATTTCGTTTCCTGAATAGTAATTAAGCCCTAACAATGTTACACCCTAGTAAAACACAGCAATATTATTTCGGTAAGATTTTACTGTTACTTTTTAATCACCTATTATATTACAAATCACGTACTATTTCATTCTCCTTTTTAAGAAATGAGAAAATCTCATAAATGGGAACCTGAAAAATTTGCCTTGTGCTCAGAAATGGAAACACGTTTGAAAATAATTAGACATTTTGTCTCAAATATGAGTAAAAATTACTTATTTTGATTTGAACAGGCATTTTTCTCATATGTGACGAGGAAACTTTTTCTGGTGTCACACGAAATGTGGAATGAGACTATGGTCAATCGATTTGTGTTAGTGAACACGAAAATCCATAGGCGGAAAAAACCCTCGAACGCAACCATTCCGTACTTATTAGAATGGGAGAGGCACTGCCAACAAAACACGTTGAGAATAATGAGAAGAAATATGGCTCGAGTTCAATGAAAATATGCATAGAAGCGCAGTTATACATATACTTCAATGTGACATTACATTCAACAATACTCTGACAAATGAGGGTAGATGCGTAGCATATAACGACAGAAGAGGGGGCTGATAAGCGCAAGTAAAAATTGTCATATAATTAAGGAAAACGAAGAAGCACGATATTAGGGGAATGGTACAGTAATAATACATGGTCAAGTAATCAATCACAAACTGTAAGCAGCCTGTAGAAGTCAACATAAAGTAGAAATGGAAGAAAGTGAGCTACGGAGGGGATTGACCGTAGAGTCCGGATCCCCTTTGCTCGTAACGTCCGATGTGTATAAACTGTTGTATGCATGTAGGCATTCATTTTCATATGTTTATGATGATGATGACATAAAAATAAGAACAATATGTACCACTGTGTATGTACCGCAAAGTCCAATACACCATTATGCATTGAAAGCTCAGTTTAGGAAGGTGGGGGCCAAAACAACAATTTCCCTGAAGTCTAAGTTAAGATAGCGACTAGAGAAACGAACTCAACTGCATTTGATTACGTATCGTGTTGCTTTGGTTTCCTGTGAACTACTATTTAAATAATAGTTGTATTTTGTTTGTAATAACAAAATACTTTTAACATACAGTTATTAAAATTAAATAATAATGTTATTTAAAAAGTAGTTCACAGCATGCCAAAACAACATGATACTTCATCAAATGCTGTTGAGTTCGTTCCTCTAGTAGCTACCTTAACATAGATTTTTGGGGAATTGTCTTTTTGGCAACACTGCGATTTCTATGGATGGCAACACTGAAAATTCTTCAGGTTCATATTTTCTGTTGTAGAATAACATTTCTATGATTGTGGTAAGTTGCATTTAATTACCTCTTTTCACAAATGAATAAACAAACAAAAGAAAAATGGTAAATTTTGTATTATTTTTAGTAAGGCAGGCTCTTAAGTCCAAAAACTACAGGAAATGCACATGCTGCCTACGTTTTTACGTACGCTACACAGTCTTTTTCTCTTTGTACAAATTTTGCTTTCCACAAATCTAATATTTTTTTCTTAGCTTGATAAGGGTCCTTGTTGAAATACGCCAATACTCGGGTTTTAAAAAAGAAATACTTAGCGTAGAAAGTAACATAAACAAACGGATATAGAATTCTGAGGCGGAAAGAGACACATAACCAACATATGTAACTATATTTATCTTTCTTCAGATCAACAACACTTAATATAATAAAGTTATTGTATTCGACATAGAGCTTCGAGACAAACAAATTTCTTATTGTATTATCGACTTGCGTTTGGATTTATTATCCAAATGATGTATTTAACCCGATACGTTTAGTATCATGACGATTGAAGTTATGATAAAGGAGGGAAAATAATACCGAAGAATCCATATATTAAAATGCTAGATTTATATGTTTGTGCTGTAGAAAAGTTTATATGCTAGTGGCCAATCCTTACGGCAGTGAGTTCCAGCGAACCATAGGCTCTAGAAGTTTGCCGTTTTCACTGATCGATTGCACATTTTGTGTAGATTGCACAGTTATAATTGAATATCAAAGAAAACATGGTAGTTAGTTCTTTATGTCACTTTTAGGGGTACACTGGAAGTGTAGAATGTATGAAAAAGTAAAGCATCAAATCCTACGAATTTTGCGTTAGAATATCATATATTAGTATACGGGATTAGTATATATAAATCTCCGGAGTTTGTTTTATGGGCAAATGATAATAAAAAAACGAAGGACAACCATTTCTCAAATCTAAGATGAATCTTTATTGTTTGGAACGTTTTGCCCAATGAACACTATATATATCACTATAATTAATTGTGTGTGTAATGTATTTGTTTATTACATACTACATGCAAGAAGAGAGGAAACACTGATCTTACATGAATTAGGACTTTCAACGGGAAGTAGGCTCAAATCTTGCAAATGGTGCGAGATATTGAAAAAATAATCAAAAAATCTCCCATTTATGATACCCCTTGACGAATTTTATCAAGACTTCTTGCACGTGTGTCTGAAAAGGGACATGTACAGATGCTGTGAGGAATGACGAGATTCATGCTCATATGAGAATGATGCGCTGGGTAGAGAGCGCAGGTTCAGCTAGTTAATGGAATAATAAGTAAAGAGAACAAAAAATGAATCAAGAAAACTCGACACGAAACTTCAACAAACTACCGTATCCGAAAGTGAAAATTCCAACTCTATCACCGATTTCGCATTATTTCTGGACTGAAATGACAACTAACACCAAGCTCTAAAATTAACAATAAAATTTCCAATTCCTTTTTAGTGCATCAGAACAGCGCTTTGAAACTATGAAAAAAAAAAATAAAACTCACGTTTACTGCAAGGGATGAAGCATCTTCATTATCAGACTCTTTAGGTAACGTAGCATTTTCATTACCAGACTCTTTAGGTAACGTAGCATCTTCATTATCAGACCCTATAGGTAACATAGCGGCTTCATTATCAGACTCCATAGGTAACGTAGCAGCCTCATTATCAGACTCCATAGGTAACGTAGCAGCCTCATTATCACACTCCATAGGTAACGTAGCAGCCTCATTATCACACTCTTTAGGTAACGCGTTATCTTCTTTTCTTTCGTTTGAATTGTCCTTGTTGTCGTTACCTAGGGAAGAAAAATATGACAAGAAAATTAAAATACGTGGGTCGATCAATATATGTTTCCCTAAGCTGTAAAAGAAAATACTTTAAGATACAATTGTAATCTATACATATATATGTAGCTGGTTCCTTCCTCACCTCTCCACATAATACCCATTGAGATTGAGGAATACCCATCGCGCCAACTTGTAAAAACCTTTTACAAAAAAAAAGAAAAAAAGAAAAAAGAAAGAAACAGAAAAAAGAAAGAAAGAAAATCCTCTGGCTATTTAGCACTTTGCTCACATTCCGTTTCACTAATTCGTCTGTTTCGAATCGTTCACCTTACAATGCAGACTTTAACACGAAAAAAAAAATATTTAAATAACTCGGCGCTAAATCGAGGCTACATAGAGAGTTCCTACACTACTTTTTTTCATTTTTTTGTCTTGTTGCGTGCTGAGTGGGGGCGATCGTTATGCCCATGAAGAATAACACAAGTTGACAGGAGGAGGGACTAAGTCGCTCATGTCGAACTTGAGCTCTTCTTCAGAGAAACGCAATCCGAGATAAGCAACTCGGTCTCTTCATTTTGACGATAACACCCACTCCTACCCAGAAGGCAAACAAGACACAAAATTGAAGAATGAGGGTGAGGACTGCTGCCCCTCTCATTATACATCTCAATTTAGCGCCTAGGTACTTCAACATTTTTCCTGTGTTAATGTCTGCATTGCAAGGTGAACGTTTATAAACAGACGAAGAATCAAAGCGTAATGTGAGGACAGGGCTAAATAGCCAGACTCCCGATTTTTTGCAAAGGTTTTGGACATATTGGTGCAACGGTGAGACAAATTCCTGTATCGCAACGGGGATTATGTGAAGAGGTAAGGAATGACCCACCTTCACATGTATGCATAGTTTGGAAACGTATCTTAAAAATTAAATATTTTACAGCTTTATGAAACTTATATATTGAACGACCCATGTACATTCAATTTATTTGAATAAAATAAATCATTGTTATATAAAATAGTTGCATTAATTGTTTAGAACTGGAAGTAAATACTCACAAATTCACTTTACATGTACTTATATCCATTAATATTTTGAATTGTATATATTACGGAATTTTATATAATTATTTCAGTTCTTCTGCCCATATAGTGATAAAGATTGATAGAGCGATAATACACATTGTAATATCCCGTATGGATGTGTTTACAAAAACCCGACATGTGTTTCTATTTACGAACACCAACTATGTGTGTCTTACTACGGAGTACTACAACTGCAGGCGACGGAGAGGGCAGCGGCACCACTGGACATGTAACGATAGAGGAACAGCAGCGCCACTCTCTCACCTTGAGCATCTATATAACCGAGATGATTTTAGAGACAGCCATCAGTTGAGTTGACTCTGAGTTTAACGTCCCGTTCAGCAGCGAGGCTATGTGAGACGTGGACCTACTGATTAACGTGGATTTCGAACCACATGAGCTCCCGCCGGGAATCGAATCCGAGTCTCCCACGCCAAAGGCGCGTACGCTAACCGCTCAGCCACGAATGAGCTCAAACAGCCTTCAGTTTCGAATGGTCCAATCCCCTTCCTTGGTTTGCAGTGGAGCCTTGGAAGTACCTCGGATAAACTCAAAAAATCTTGCTTACAGTGGAACTCTTGACTGTCCTTCCTCCTGGCTTGCAATGGAGCCTTGCGGGAACCTTACTTTTCTCTCCGCTTGCAGCGCATCATTGAGAGATTTCTTATCATAACACCGGCCTAGCTTGCAGTTGAGTTTTGTCGGACTCTAATCCCTTTCTATTTGCAATCGATCGTTGAGTGTTCTATCACTCCTCATGTAGCTCGTTTAGTGAGGAATCCTTCAAGACACCGTCAGGTCGAAGGGACACCTACTTTTACCTAAACGTTAGAGAATTTGTTTCTTTTGTATTATAGTAGAATTTGCAATAAAATCTGGTAGTGGGAGAAAACGATTCTGGACTGTAATTTGCTCTTTCTATGTTCTACCAACACCTCCACAAGCAATAAAAATGAGTAGGAAATGTAATTTTTTAGCTCAACGCCCCACGATTACACCCCTTAGATTAAGGAGGATGGTTGATTGATGAAAAGTGAACATTTAGTAATTTCTGGAAAAAAATCAGAGAGGAAACAGGATATATACAGTCGCAGAGTTGCCCACCACAAACTTACTTGGCCAAGGGATAAGAAACAGCAAATTTGATCACTCTACCACTAAGCCAACGTGCCTCATCCACAGTTACCTATTGTTATATGTTATAACGTATGAATGTGAAGACTGAGTAGGAGACGCAAATGGTTTTGTGTGCTTGGTGTCTGGTTCATTTCAATGCTTGCCTCAGATACAAATCCTAGTATTTGTATTGTTGTCACTTTAAAGGCCTGACATACTAAAAAATAATACAAAATTTGCCATTTTCTTTTGTGTGTTTTTCATAAGTGAGAGGAGATAATGAAATGCAACTTACCACAATCATAGATAATGTTATTCTACAACAGAAAATATGAACCTGAAAAATTTTCAGTATTGCCATCCATAGAAATTATAGGGTTGCCAGAATAACAATTCCCCCGAAATCTAAGTGAAGGCAGCGACTAGAAGAACAAACTCAAAAGCATTTTGTTGCGTATAATGTTGCTCTGGTATCCTGTGAACTCCTTTTTAAATAACATTGTTTTCAACGAACTTAAAAAGTTCGTTACTTAATTCTCTGGAACTTATGTAGAGTCGTTCTGACGCGTGATTAGCGCCATACTAAAGAGTTTGATTAACATATCTTTCCTGCAGTAGTCATGCATTTAGTATGATGCTAATCATACTTCTAAAGAAATCTGCATATGGCCCTCTATGTCTGTGTGTCTGTCTGTGTGTCCATCTGCTATTTGCGATTATTTCAATGTTGAACCCTGCATTCGATAGAGCAACAAAATTTATCAGAGAAAGTTATGAAATTTTTCGCGTCTCTCTTACCGTTCACGAGATAATGGCCAGAAAATGTCCGACTTTCAGAGATTTATGGAACCATATGTCGGGAACCGTAAATCATAAAGAGATCATATTTGTGTTAATATCTAAAAGGATAGTAAATATTCTGGTACCAAATAGTAACCGGTGGCTACTGTCCAACTGGTCACTGATTTGGCCAATGGGACAGTTGGCCAGTGGCCGCCAATTAATATCGGTACGAAAATGTATACCTTACTCTGAGGTATTGATTAACACCAATATAATCTCTCTATGACTTACCGTTTCCGTGATATTTGAAAGAAAGTTCAAGTTTCGGGAGATTTAAGGAGCCAAATCTCGGGAACCGTAAGTCATAGAGAGATGATATTTTGCGATTTTTTGCGAGAAAGAGAAGATGCGGATAAAATATGTTTACTTTTACATGTAGGGATAATCACAGATATCCTTCCCGCTCCATCTCTCCATTCTTTTTAAGTTCGTTCTGGCAATACTCTTGGTGTATTCTCAACTGGTTTAATTTTAATAACTGTACGTTAAAAATATTTTGTTTATTACAAACTAAATGCAACTATTATTTTAAAAAAATAGTTCACAGGATACCAAAACAACATGATACGTAATCAAATGAAGTTGAGTTCGTTCCTCTAGTTGGTCCCTTAACTTAGATTTTGGTGGAATGACTATTCTGGCAACACTGTAATTTCTATGCATGACAACACTGAAAATTCTTCAGGTTTATATTTTATGTTGCAGAATAACATTTATGTCTGTGATGAGTTACATTTCATTATCTTCTTTCACTTACGAATAAACAAGCAAAAGAAAAATGGTAAGTTTTGTATTACTTTTAGTATGTCATGCTCTTAAGGAGGGGAACGTCTCAAACTGACTCTGTACTGAAAGGAGGTCTGAAACTACAAGTAACCAAACAATCACTAGCAAATAAGAATAATCTTGTAATATATTGAATGGAAAATAAATAAATCGTATTGTTATTGATACCTTTTATATTTTATAACAGCGTGTGCGATATAAATTCTTGGTTCAATGTGGCAAATTGAACGGCAAACCAATGATATTTAATAATAATAATAATAATAATAATAATAATAATAATAATAATAATAATAATAATAATAATAATAATAATAATAATAATAATAATAATAATAATAACAATAATAATAATAATAATAATAAATTGTAAATCTTAAGCATTTATGCGTAACTTACTGGAACCTTCGGTGGACGTAGACGCGTTATCGTTTGTTCTCTGGACGTCTCTATCCATTCGAGAGTTTTCTAGAAGAATAAAGTGTCTTCGTTGCTCAGGTGGAATATCCAGTCGAGAGTCATCTCGAAAAAGAAAGTACTTTTGGGGACGGCGTACAACATCAGCTCTTCTGTTGACATTCTCATTGGTGTTGTTATGTGGCTGAGGTGTAGATCCATCATCCCTCAAGCCAGCGCTTGCTAAAGGTTCTCCTTCTGGTTTCCCTGTGAAACCTGGCTGCCCGTGACCTTCTCTCTGATCGATGTTAGGAACAGGACGTCCCTAAAAAATTTAACATTGATATTAATCACCTTTAAAAAAAAAGCTGCACTTAAAATAATAATACAGCGGGGTGTTGAGACGACTGGTACATTTCAAACTTGAATATTGCGCAAACGTAATAACTTACATGGGTTGGCGGGGTGGGAACCGAAAGAGGAAAGAACACCATGTTATTTGAGCAGTCGTAATGGAACATTGGAGCACAGAACATCACTTAGGTGGGAGCTATTACGAAACTAAATTTGTGCCAGAAGTGCAAAGTTCTTTTTTTATTTTTATTTTTTTTAGACGAAACTTTAACGTGGGTCGACATTGCAAGGTTCCGTCTCAGAATACAGTACTGGCTTGGGTGAAGAAATTTGAAGAGGCTGGTAGTGCGTTGGACATGAAGCATGGAGCTCCAAGAACAGTGCGCACTTTTGAGAACTTGAAGAAACCAAGGTTAAAGTTTCGTCTACGATCTACGAATTTCGAACTGAGGTAATATGATGTTCTGTGCTCCAATGCTCCATTGCAACTGATCATATAACGTGTTGTGTTTTCGGGGGCCGCGGTGGCTCAGTGGTAGAGCGTTCACCTCTGGTGCTAGGGGTCTCGGGTTCAAACCCTGCTCCCGCCAAGTGAACTTTGTGGTGGACAAACACCGTGTGCGTGGGTTTTCTCGGGGTTCTCCCGTTTCCTCCCACTTTCTTCATTCCACCATTTCATTCATTACTCATTATCACCGTCTCCTTTAGCCTAACCGGCATAACCGTGGGACGTAAAACTCAAAATTTCATTTCATTTCATTCCAGTGTTGTGTTTTCCTCTTTCGGTCCTCACCCCACCGACCAATATAAGTTTATAACGCCTGCGAAATATTCAAGTTTGAAATGTGTCAGTCGACTTGCACCATCCTGCACATAGGTAATTCACTCCTCACAACAAAGTACAGCGTCTTGGAAATATTACAAGTAATATGTACGTAAAGAGTATGTTTGTTACTCTTAGGGAGAGATAAATAACTATTAATTCTGTCCGCTAGTTAACAATGTACAATATTTACATATATAGAGTATATAAACAAGTAAAAATTTATGCTAGCAAAATGGGAATTGTTCCATTATGTATTTTTTTAACTTTTTCTACGGCTTACCCGTCTAAAGGGTTGCGTCCTGTATTGTGGAGGCTTAAACAATTTTGGTTGGTCTAAGGGATATTTCGTTATTCATTATTTTAAGGACATTAACATGTATACATTAGAAATCGACTTGAACTGATGACATACATAAATAACAAATTAATAACAACAGAAAAATAAGATGTTCATGGAGGTGATTAGTAATATGAAACAAGAAAACAACAAAATTATTGTAGTGCATAAAGGCTGAGGGCGTGAATATAACAACCAATATGAAAAATATTAAAATGGAATAACAATTCATAGCAAAAGCATAACAACAGGAATAATAGAACTCATGGAAATAATTATTTGAAATGATAATGAAATTAGGATGAATTGTACTGAACGCCAGAACACGAGGTTATGTTAGTGAACAGATGTGGTTATTTTCTGTTCCTGGGGCTATTTAGGAACTGATGGAGACAGAAGAGACCCATGTTAGTGGGTAATTACTGTGCATATAATGAATATATGGAATATGACAGATGGCGTGGAGGATATATGTCAAATACGTCTGGGTCTCTGTCGGTACTTTTTTTGCGGCAGAAAAAATCGTTTCTTTCAATTTTCTTGAAATCCACACGTGAGAATTTACCCTCAAATATGTTGCTTTATTCAGGTCGATGTGAACCATCAACTGATATCTAATGTACTTGAAGAATGTTTTCGTTTGACAAAAATTAAAATTAAAATTAACAGATATTTTTAGGCAATAAGTCATATCACGTTAGCTCCAATAGGGCAGCGTATGTGCGACATAGTGGGGTCAAATAATAAACTATTTTCAAATGACTGAAAACTATTTAGTCCTCACAAGCACAAGAAATTTGGAAATAAGCCAAACAACTGTTGGTGTGTAGGTACTATAAACATATACAGGTATGTGTGTGTTGTATGTGGAGGTAGGTTCTTCCAAAAATTTCCACATTATCTCCATTGAAATTCAGGCATTTGTCTCACAGTTCCACCAACTTCTCCAAACCCTTTGCAACAGATCTGGGCTCTGGCTATTTAGCACTCTCATCCCATTTCGCTTCACGTTTTCATCACCAGTTGACAGGAAACCAGGTCACTTATGTCGAGCCTGAATTCTTCTTCATGGAAACGCAATTCGACATAAGCGACCTACTCTCTTCTTCTTCTTCTTCTTCACGATAACGCCCACCCTCACTCAGAACGCAAACAAGACACAAAATTGAAGAATTAGGGTGAGAACGGCTGCCACATTCTCCATATAGTCTCAATTTAGCACCACATTACTTCCATCTTTTTTCTGGTGTTAAAGTGTGCAATCAAATGTGAACGTTTCGAAATAGATGAAGTGAAGTAAAGTGAAGTGAAGTGAAGTGAAGTGAAGTGAAATGTGAGGAGAGCACTAAATAGCTAGAGATCTGATTTTTTTGCAATGGGTTTGGGTACGTTGGTGCTATGATGAGACAAATGTCTGAATCTCAATGGAGATTATATGGAAAGGTGAAGAAGGACCTACCTACACATCTATGTATAGTTTACAAATGAATAGTTTACAATAGTTTACAAATCTTTTTTTTTTAAATAAATATTTTACAGCATTGGGAAACTTATATATTGAATTACCCATATATTATGTTCGACATCGAGCTTCAAAACAAACGAAACTGGCCTTCTGGTATTCACTTGCAGTTTTATTTATGAACAAATGCAATCTTCAACATCTTACTTTAGTGTTTTGAAGACTAAAGGTTATGAGAAAGGGAAAAAATCAATATGGAACAAATATAAGGGAGACAATGAGTAAAATAAATTATCAATATTTTAAGAAAACTCACATACGTTCTAGTTCAACAAAACCACAATATCTGAAAGTAGAAATTAAAACTCTACGCATCACATGTGAACACACTAACATCGATTTTCCATGACTTCTAGTTATAAATCAATATCCATCAAAAGGAAAGAGATTATGTTTGTCACTTCATACCCCTTGAGCCAGCCGACCGATCTCGATCAAAGGACCCTGCACAATCGTTATAGAAACTGAATTTCCGTAGAATTGCTTTAAACTGTGATATGTTGTATATATTGTGATTCTGAGAAAAAGTCTCAATGAGCACAACCATTAATCACTGACTGTTTGGCCACTTAATTGAAAACAGACGCAGATGACGATATTCGTGATTTCGGTGAAAATGACAGAAACCGTAGATCTTGTGATCCTGAGAAAAATTCTTAATGCGCACAACCAGCAATCATTGATCGTTTGGGCACTACAGGACCACTTAAAAAAAACACACATCCGAAGATAATGGTATTCTGGATTTCGGAGAAAATGACTGAAACCATGATATGTAGTAGATGTTGTGATCTTGAGAAAAAGTCTTAATGGACAAAAGTGGGTGGTCCTGTAGTGATCAAACGGTCGGTGATTGGTGGTTGTGCCGATTAAGGCTTTTTACTCAGGAACAGAATATCAACAACATATCACGGTTTCAAGCAATTCCACCGAAATCCAATTTCCATAAGGATTGTATGAAGTCCATTGCCTCATAGATGAGGTTCCGCCCTGGAATAGCTTTTATAATTTCACTTTGACGGTGCAACTTAAGGGAGGAGGAGGAAGAGATACTTAAAAATGGCTGAAAATGACCGATATTAGTGTCGATTCTAAAGTTTTCGGAGTCTCTGTGATGAACAGTAACATTTCCGATGCCGTTTAAATCCAAATTTACCCCTTTATGTCGAAAATGAAACGTATTCTCCCCATGCGAAGAACATCTGCTAGTCAAGTTATAAAATTAATAATTAATATTAGCTTTTTTTTCTTTTTAGTGTATCAGAGCAGCATTTTAAAACAGGAATAAAAGTAAAACTTACGACTATTATAAAACCTGTTGGAATCAGAACGTCATTATCATCCTCGCTAGATGACGTGCTATCTTCGGTTGAATTGTCTTTGTCGCCAGCACCTATGGAAGTAAATTCAAGTAACAAGAAAATTGAAATTGATTTATGTTGAATAGAATAAATCATTATTATCTAAAACAGTTATATCAACATTTAGAACTAGAAATTAAGTGTCCACAAAAACAGAAAATGAATTATTTCAGTTTAATGTCCCACGATTGTGCCCTTAAGGCTAAGGAAAACCATGATTAAGAGAAGTGTATGTTGATGGAAGAATTGGTGAAATGATAAAGTAGGAGAAAACGGGAGTACCCCGAGAAAACCCACGGACACGATGTTGTCCACCACAAACTTACTTAGACGGGAATCGAACCAGGGACCTCGCGGACCAGAGGTAAGCTCTCTATTACGGAGCAACCGTGCACCTAAAATGTCCCTGAATTTACTCTATATGTACAGTCAACGACAAAGTTTTTTTCCATTTGTTAAATTATATTTTGGGAATATCGGTGGTTGAGTTGATATTTAGTTTAGCGTCCCTTTCAGCAGCGAGGCTATATGAGACGTGAACCTACTGATTAACGTGGAATTCGAACCACATGAGCTCCTGCCGGGAATCGAACCCGGGTCTCCCACGCCAAAGGCGCGTACGCTAACCGCTTAGCCACGGAGGAGCTCAGGAATATCGGTGGTATAGCTGGAACGTACAATGGTGCTATGACTGAAACGTACAGATAATTACATTTCTTTTAATTTAGTGAAAACTGTACTTAAATTATAGAGATGTTCTCGAGATATCTGCCAGGTGAAACCCGACAATAGATTCGACGTTTCAAGAACTGACATCGTTCTCGTCTTCAGCGCGATTATACTGAGACCAGTTCGTGTGTACTATATATAGGAGAGGAAAGTGGGCGGCGATAAGAATTCGTGTCTCTGATTGGATGGTCTATAGCTTGACGCTGATTGGTCGCATTTATATATGCGTTCTTTATGACTGGTGTCCATATCTTGCTGAATTGAAATCCTGTATCCCTGTTGATATTGTTGGGTTCTTGTAGTATGGCAAGAGATTCTTTAATTATCCTATCTCAGTGGTTTGGACTCTTTACAATAATGTTAGTGTCTGAAAATAAAATTCTATGTCCTTCCGATGTACTGTGTTCTGCCAGGGCTGATTGAAGACTGTTTACAAGAGTTATGAGCGATTCAAAAGTGGCAAGGAGTTGGTTGAATACGAGCAACGATCGAGACGTCCTTCGACGTCAAAAACAGATAAAAACGTGAAAAAAAGTGACACAAATGATTTGTTCAAACAGGCGAATGACTATTTGAGAGCTTTCCAAAGAGCTGCACATCTTGTAGGGGTCCGTAAAAATAATTTCAACCGCCGAGTAAATGGACAAGTAGTTTCCCTTTTCATCACGACAATGCGCCGTGCCACACCTTGCTTTTGATCCACGAGTTTTTGGCCGAAAAGAATTTTCCTGTCTGTTCACATTCTATGTGCTCTCCAGATATAGCACCATGCGACTTCTGGCTCTTCTCAAAAATTAAAACTGTGCTTAAAGGAAAACGTTGTGAGCCCATTCCTAACATTGAGAGGGCAAGGACAGAGTAGCTGGATGCCCTTCCACAAGAAGCCAAGAACGTTGGGATAACTGCATTGCAAGCCGAAGACAGTACTTTGATGTAGATTAAATCAAATTCCATGTAAGCTCATTACTTTGTTTCCAATAACATTAGTCACCGTATTTTTTGATCACACTTCGTAATCCCTTGTACTGTAAAATTGTAGAAATGTTTAATTTTGAAAATACCATCCTCAACTGTCCTCTAAACATACCAATCATTTCATTTAACAATACATATGAAACAATGATTTCATTTCATTGCATTTTCATCCATAAATCAAACATGATGCTCGAAGGAAGACGAGCGTATGAATCGGACACGTCAGTAAGTAAGATACAAAGAAATACATACATACATAGACACTATAGACACTAAAAAAAAAAAAAAAAAAAAAAAAAACGACACAAAATATGAGTCATGCTATGTGAGACAAAATTACACTATACAATCTACAAGCTGCATTTAGCAGACAGATATTCAACCACTGATTAAAAACAACTGTCTAATAGATACTTCTTTGTAACTGATTTAAATACATTCGTTGATTCATTCTAGATATTCTAGATGATTGATTATTTCTAGATATTCTGTAAAGTATTGCGAACATGTTCTCCGATCGAAATCGATGTATATTTTAAATTACTGAAATTTGTACTACACACGTAACTATAATTTCTCTTCTCCCTTGATTAAGTTCTTCTCATCATATTTAAGCAATCGTAAACAAAATGTTATCTACACAGAGTATAAATCAACTGAATATATTGTATACTGTAGTATTTTAGAGGGTTCCAACCTAGGCTTCTTATTGCTCCCTTAATTCATTAATGAACTTCTTGATCATATATCATTAAGTGACAAATTGCTCTATGATGATAACCTCAAAATATACGCTAGGATAAAGACCATCCGTGATTCTCTCAATTTACAATCTGACATAGAAATTAAAAACTAAATGTTGTTCTCTTAGTAAACTTAGAGTAAGCATAAATAAATGTAACATTATATAATTTACTAGAAACTAAGAAACCAATAGAGTTTAATTATTCAATGAATCCGATTTTATTAAATAGAAAAAAGTCAGTAAAAATCTTGGAGTCACATTTGATACGAAACTGACATTTAATAACAATGTCGTGAACATAGTTAATGAATCTCTAAAGGTGTTAGGGGTCATAATTAGAACTGGAAAGGGGTCTAACAATATTACCACACTAACAAAAAATGTATTATTCCTATGTCCTATCAAAACTGGAATATGCGGAGGTAATCTGGAACTGATCGCAACAGCAATATCGACACCAACTGGAAAATCTCAATCTAAATTTATAAAATAACTAGCAGCGTTCACCCCGCTTCGCTGGGGTCACCCCGGAACGCAATAAACTTTGTTACTTAGATAATTTTTACTTTTTCGCTTTCAAGTGATATGATAAAAACCATAGAAGATTGCAGTAAATGTTAACATTATATCGCCTGTCATTTATGTTAACCCGCCGAGTGACACGGTCATGTGGGTTGCATATAAATACGGTTAGATTTACCTATGATGAGCTAACAAAGGATTTCTACGTTATGGACACTTGAATGGTCAATTATCTCAAGACACTGGTAATTGAAAATTAAAGTGATATGATAAAAACCATCTAGGGTCCAAATCTTAATAACCCCCCAAAAATGAAAGAAATTGGTTCAGCCGTATTAGCGTGATGAGCTAACAAAGGATTTGTACGTTCTCTTTTATATATATAGATTAGCATTACTAGATAACTAAAACCTAACCATCTCATGGAAACTATCTTACACTAATAGAAAAAATTCTGTATCCCCACACTTGAACAAAGACTAAATATGATAGGCCTGATTTTCTCCATAAAATAATACAAAACGAGCTTAACTGTATGGATCTGATATCGATAGTAAATTTTCGTGTCCTGACACTTAAAACTTGTGTTTACAACTATGGCTTGTTCTATTGTAAAGAAGCAAGGACCAATGCATTATTGGTCATTAATATGGAGAATATGCTCTTCCTGTAACAAAATATGTGTCTAACATAAATAAATTAAAATGTGTAATATGAACTACCATATGTTTAAGAAAACTATTGCAAATTTATTTTGTAAGACACTAACACTGTATTTGAGCTATGTCTGTTGTGGCATTTATTTATATTCACAAATAAATAAATAAAATACTCTTAAAATATATTAAAAGTACAATTATTATGTTGATGTTGTTGAAATGTCAGTTTTAACGTCTACTTGGAAACTCACCTCAAAAGCACAACAATGGGATGAACTAACATCACATGTTTAATTTCTAAAAGTCAGTACACTTTTAGAAACAGAGTGGGTTACCCTTACAGTCAAGAGGCAGTCCGTGGTTAAACACGGTTGTATGAAAGTGCATCATGAACACCACACAATTGCGAGATAATAACAAAATATTTACCGATGAAATATTAACCAGAAATATCCCCTTCCCAGAAAAATCTGACCGTAGATCTTTTCAGGCCAAATGAATTACATCATACTAAGAAAATGGAAAATTATTTATGAAATAGAAACAAAATCGCCTTAATCACTTTTGAGAAAATTGTCCCAAAATAACTTACCCCCAAGAAAGAAGTACTCCTCGCAGATCTTTTCAAGCCAAATTAGTTATACCATATTGCTAGGGTTTTAATAAGCTATTTATTTACGATGAACAAAATCGCTTGAGTAGTTTTGAAGAAAATCATCCGAAAAAATCACTATATGAATAAACTGCCCTTAAAGATTTCTCAACTTAATTAAGTTATCTCATAGTGCCAATTTATTAATGAAATGTTTATTTTTGGAATACGAATAAAATCATCTTTTTTTCTTAGGAAATAGTCCAAAAAAAGGTAATAGTATACAACAGCTCCTCATCGTGTTCCGTACTCGAGGATAGTTCTTACTCTTGCACCACATACAGAAATGGTGGTATGTCATGTACAAGTGGTAATAGAACACATAAGAAACCCAGATCATGTTGTACTCACACTGGAATATGCAGTATGAGTACACCGTGATCTGCGTTTCTTATGTGTGCTATTACAACTTCTACATGAAATACCATCACGTTTGTACGTAATGCAATAGTAAGAACTATCCACGAGCACAAGACATGCAATATGCGTTCAAGTCCCCCCCCCCCCCCCCACACACACATAGTGAAATATAAAGTACAAGGGTACTACAGAGGCGTACATAAAGTGCACCGTACTCGAGGATAGTTCAAAGTTTTGCATCACGTACAGAAATGGTGGTATGTCATGTACAAGTTTCAGTCGATAAGTAAATGAAAGTCGCTTTGTTACCCCATTTTCAAGTTCCTAGGTCCTCAATGAATAATCCGTAAAAGACTGAACTTCGTGAGTCCTCGGGAAATGATGAGGACCTGTTGTATACTATATCCCAAAAAAATCTCAAGAAAGAAAGTAGATGTAAATCTTTTGAGACAAAAGGTAGACTGAATATAAAATCTGTGCTAAGTGGCAAAACGAAAATATTGAGTAAACAGCCGAGATGTTACTTCACAACTGATAGAACATAGTATTCCCACGCGCATTCCTCTGGGTATTATTTAAACTACTTGGACAGTGAATACTAGATAGCCTGTTTTACAGTAAGCAGTGATAGGCTCATAGGCCACTTTTTTACATTAAACCGAACTTATCCATTTTTGGCACTTAGCACGGATTTTATATTCAGTCTACAAATGAGTTTTGCCATGCTGTCGGGTTATAAATGATATATTTATTTGTTAAGTATCAACAAAATCACCTGACTCCTTTCTGAGAAAATAGTCGGAAAGTATTTTAAAAAACTCACCTCAAGAGTAAACTACAATTTCTCGACATTATGAGTGGGCACGGTGGTTCAGTGGTAGAGCGCTTAGGCTTACCTTTGGTGTGTCTGGTCCCTGGTTTGATCCTCCTCGAAGTAAGTTTGTGGTGGATAATATCGTGTTTGTGGATTTTCTCGGAATACCCCCGTTTCCTTCCACTTTCTGATTCCATCAATTCTTCCATCATCATTCACTTGCTTTAATCATCGTCTTCTTTAGCTTAAAGGGCGTAAGCGTGGGACGTTAAACTGAAAGAATTCATTTCATTTTTGCACTTTTCGACTTTTCCCAGATAAGTGGCTCATACCACTATGTGGGATTGTGAATAAAATATTGATTTACCGGAATGAAATATAAACAAAATCGTTAGAGCCGATTTTGACAAAATCGAAATGTTTTTTTGATTTTCGCTTTTCAGTAAACTACCCTCATTTTAGATGTAGGAAGAATAAAACGAACTGAAGGATTCACACAAAATCTTTAAGTTTAAAATTTGGTATCGACACGTTGACCTATATGGCCTCTAGTGAGTCTATATCAAGAAAAACGGACGAAAAAATCAGTTTTTAGTCATCTATGAGCCATGAATATCTACATCCGTTGAAATCTTGAATCCTATTTTTTTTTTTTTTTTTTTTTGCAAGATCAGATTTGTCTCCTTTCGCTGCTCGAGATCGAGAGTAAATATTGCTGCATTCATTTACTTAATACATAAAACAAAATATAATGATGTTCTACGACCTATATATTAAATTGCTAGATTTATGTTTGTCTCCAACAGTTTCGACAATAAGATCTCGAAAACCACAGGTGCTAGAAACATGTCGTTTTCACTGGTCGATTCCAAATTTTGTGTACATTGTCCAGTTCTAATTGTATAATTAAAAAAAAACGTAGCAGTTATTACTTTATTACATTTTTTAGGGGTACACTGAAATGTTGATTAAAAAAACAAACATTGCATGCTATTAGTTATACATTCCAACACATCATAGTTGTATGCTGGGGTTGTATATCTCTCGGGCGTTTGTTTCATCCAAAATTGTAATGAAAAACGAAAGATAACCATTTCTCCATCCTAAAATGAATCTTTATTGTCTGTAGTGGTTTGCCCAAGGAACACCATATATCAGTGACAATATAATTAATTGTGTAGGCAATGTACTGTATTTGCTTATTACATACTGCATGCAAGAAGAAAGAAATACTGATCATACATGAATTAGGACCTCCAACCGGAAGTAGGCTCAAATCTTGCAAACGGTGCGAGACAGTGAAAAAACAATGGAAAAAATCTCCCCTTTATGATACGCCTTGCCGATTGTTATCAATACGTCCTTTACTTATGTCTGTACAGAGACATGTACAGGTGTTGTAAGGAATAACAAAAAGATTCATGCTTATATGTAAATTTTTCGCTATGTAGAGAGCGCAGGTTCGATTCTTTTCATAATCCGTATTATTTTCATTTACGTACTTCTTCGAAGCTTGTTAATATCAATTCTGACTTACTTTAGTTCCAAACATTTTGCATTAGATGACCATCCCCATTTAGATGACCTTCGACAGCAGAAACGAACGGAATATGCTAGACCTACGTCATTTACCAAATAATAACAAACTGTATTTTATTTTCAGCATATTTGTATAACTTACCGGAAGCTTCGTTGGTTTGTAATCCCTGATTGTTTACTCTAGAAGCGCTTGTATCCCTTCCGAGGTTCTCCCGGACATTACCGTTCCCTTGGAAAGCACCACGATTACCAGAGGGTCCTGGGACGCCTTCATTGTTATCTTCATTGTTGCTGTAGCGTTGTTGAGGTTTCGATTCGTCCTTCTTCAGGTTACCTCTTGCGGAGGATTTCTTTTCTGGAATGCCTGAAGTGCTCCTTTGCCTTCCTCTGGAAACTGACTGCAAACGAACTCTCCTCCGACGAGTGTTCAGTCCACCAGGACGCTGAAAAATTAAACTTTGACTGCAACACACATGTTTTTTTTTTTTTACATCTGCTTAAAAAAACAATGTTATACACGTTAGAATAACAATTAAAACACTACAAGAATATTAGCAATTAGGAATTTCCAATACATTATTTTTTCCTTTTTTTCCCTTTCCGATCAGTGTATCTAGTAGAAATAGATTAAAGATATAATTTTCTACATCGAACTTCAACACACACAAAAATATATCTTATATTCATGCATATGAAATCTTTACCATTGTACGTTTGCCTTTTCTAGGCTAAATGTTATGCCAAATGCAAGAAAATATTATTAAATCATTAATGAAATCGTAACTGAAGAGAAACGAGAAAATCTCACAAAAGCTAGTGAACACGTTTTTTCAATAATGTCACAATGTATATAAATGGAAATTAGAATTCAGTGCAATATTTCCCATTACCGAATCTCTTTGATAGAAATGAAGTAATCATGAAGCGTAATAAGGAATTCCATACTCACAAAAAGAAAATTGGAATCACCAGTTAGCATAAATAATTCATTCGTTTTGAAAAGACTATATTTTCAAAAGTATTACATGTACACACATGTAAGTTATGTGAAAAGAACCATAAAATCCACCAAGTTTGTACTGCGTGGCAGCACGAGTTCATTATCTCTCCGATTCAGTGTGGAAGTGTGACAGTACGAGGTTAGTACTTATCAAAACCTGAGGTAAAGCAAGAAAAAAGTTTTTGTGTGCTTGAATATACCAAATGTTCGTCTGTTATAGCAGTGCAACGCACTTTCAGAAGAGAATATGGAAAAGAACCGCCATGTAAGCAAAGCATTTCAGTGGTATCGGCAATTCAAGGACACTGGTTGCGTGTGTAAAGGGAAAAGCACCTGGCCTCCCAGATCTCCTGATTTAAAGCCCTGAGACTTCTTTCCGTGGAGTATGTTAAGGACCTCGTTTGCGTACCCCCACTACCGCAATCCGTGGTCGAACTCAAAGAACGCATCAGTACTGCAGTGCAGACAATTGACAGGACTATGCTAAAAAATGTATGGAATGAGCTCGAGTATCGTCTGAACATGTGTCGTGTCACCAAAGAGGGCTCATATTGAACATTTATAGAGTGTGTACAAACTTGGTGAGTTTGTGATTCTTTTTATATATCTTTCAGATGTGTACATGTCATAATTTCGAAAATATAGCCTTTCAAAATGAATGAATCATTTATGCTAGCCCTGTACTTCTTTTCAACAAGACCAGAAAAATCATTTAAATCTACACAAGTATATACGTAAAACTTACGTTTACTTCACGGGATAAACCAGCTTCATTCTTGTCCTGTTCAGGTGACTTTTTCTCTTCTTCTTTTTTCGGTATATCTCCTTTGTCACTTCCTTCTACGAAAAGAAACGTATTTAACGTGGACATTGAAATCAACTCAACTCCATTCAAGACAATGAATGATCAACATTTGGTTGATATAGATCAAAAATAGTACTCGTTATACTTTTAAATTATTAGAATTCATAATCAGAAGTGGTAAGAACTTCATTAATATCACAACACTCTTGAAAATATATTATTCATATATACGCTCCAAGTTGGAATATGCTGTTGTGATTTGGAACCTCTCGCAATAAAATTATCGCCAACAAATTGAAAGAGTTCAAGCAAAATTTCTTAGATATTCGATATACAAAGTAACTGGAATTTATCCCTCACTTGAAAGTCATAGTACACTGATAGACAATTTTAATATTTACTCATTAGAACAAAGGCGAAATATTGCCGAACTGGTATTTCTCAAAAAAAAAAAAAAAAGTTCAAAATGAATTGCTCAAATTGCTCAAACTTTATATCAATATTATGCCTCCATGATTCTTCCGTTAAAAGTAGAACTAATAATACAGGTCTCTTCTATTGCAAAAAGTCAAGGACCAACATAATGCTGAAGTCACCAATCCGAAGAATATGTTCTGTCTGCAACAAATTATGTTACAAACACGATAAAATTGACATATGCACGATGTCCTGTAAACTGTTGTAATAATATATTGTACTATTATTCATTCTAATTGGGTATCTACCTGTTGTGTTGATAAATAAATAAATAAATAAATAAATAAATAAATAAAGAGAGTAAAATTTACATGTTCTGTTTTAAATATTTCGAAAAGTGAACATTGTTTCTTATGTAATAAGAGCTATTTACAATATCTGGGCAAGAATGTTTAAAGAACTGAAACAAGCTTACTGTACAGACCTTAGATACGAAATATGTCAAAAATTACAAACAATGAACTTGCTCCTCTTGTGCCCTGAACAACCCAATACTCACTTCTGATGATCTTATCAAAATACCTAAAATTAATAGGTATGCAACCCAAATCAAAGTTGAGATATGCGGGTTGCATATTACATACTTGTCTATGTATCTGTACATAAGTTTGCCTATCGGTACATTTATACTGTAACATGTTCCTGTGCTGGTAAACTTTTCAATCTGTTAAGAATTACTACAGCATAAAGTCGGAGGTATGCAACCCAAATGAAGGTTGAGATTTGCTGGTTGCATAGTACATTCTTGTTCTTGTGTATGTAATATACTTTTGCCTATCGGTACGTTTATTACTATATCATAGTAAAAATAATACAACATGTTCTTGTTCTGGTAAAATTCTGACAGGATTTTTTAAAACTATAATATATCAAGAATTACTATACCGCATTCATACCCTCGGTAACAATGTTATAATCTATTATTGCCTATCCTGAAAAAATATGACAGGACATTTAGAACTATTGCGTCCGTAAACATTTTTATTGTTTATAATACATGAGAGAAATCAGAATTATTATACAATTTTATTCGAACTTCTGACAGACCCTAAGTCATATAATTGTATGCACAAAGATATATTTTACACACATAGTAGAATGTGTTAGAACTTTGTATGGTTTACTCATCATATTGTATAATTTTATGTAATTATTTTCACTTTCCTGACTACAAATATTACTTGTTATCAGTTACAATGTATGTGTTATAAAACACATGTGCATTAGGTGACTCCTTCATGCCTAGGTGATCCGCGAGCGTGGCTTATCTTAGATAAGTCCTGATTTGTTTCTTTAGCATTCGAGTAGAAGTAAGGCCCTAACTTTAAAGAGCGGTTCTTAATCTCTAATATTACTTACAAAGAAGGTACTTGGGCTCGAACGGGCGAATATGCACTAAAAGGAAAGCATGTGTAATGTTTGCACACGGAAGGAAACAGCGATGCCTGTTTTAATACAAGATGATGCAAAGGTTCGCAAGAGTAGGGCAAAGTAAAGCACATGCCGTAACTACAGGGAGTCTATAAAGTTTGAATCCGGACCAATTTTGAGAGAGAAACGTTATGTGAATGGAAACATCGGCGAACATATAGCCCATTCATTATTTTTAGGAGATCACATTTTGAATGTAAAGGTTGTGTCCCAGGGTTCCCCGAAGGGTCCCAGACATTGTCCAAATAAAATCGTCAAATTTTAAGGGGTTCAGGTACTATATCGTTGGAAAGGTATTGCGAAAAGAAACAAGATGAAGCAAGTCTCGAGTCTTTACACTTACCTTGTACAAAATGGTAACAGTCCATATGACAACACAGTTGTCATGAAAGAGTCAGACCTTATGTTGCACATACAGACTAAGGACTTGTTGCAGATTGTTTCTTTTCACAATAAATTTCAAACGATATACTAGTTGAACCCCCTTTACCATTGAAAAATTGTGAGGTGGACCCTGTCTGGGACCCTCTTGGGAACCCTGGGGCAATACGTTTTCATTCAACGTGTGTGCCCCGAAAAATAATGAGATACGTGTGCATCGATGTTTCCATCCAGCCAACCGTTTTCACAAAAATGGCCCGGAATATACAGACGCCCTGTCCGTATAGCAGGTGCTTTTGCCGACGTTTAAAAGAACTTGCAGAAAAATGGACACCACTGTTTGCTTCCGGGGTGCTAACATTACACACGCTTTCCTTTTTGTAGGTAATCACCCGTTCAAACCCAAATACTCTACTTCTTATATTTAAGGAAGGATATTATGTTGCAATTAACCATTAAATGAAAGTACACTAGAATAATTTAGTAATATATTGAATGCTAATAAATAAATATTATCATGAATTCTCTAATATTTGCGTGTACAACTTAAATTCGTGGTTAGATGAAAATTAATGACGTAAGTCAAACCTATGGCATTCAAGCTAAACGGAAGTGTCATTGGTTCTCTTTAAATGGATAACTTACCCATAGTTAAGTTTACCGTGGACTCGTTGCCTCTAACTTCTACTCGGACCTCAGCGTCTCTTTGGGAGTTAATCTGAACGTCAATGGCTCCTGCTACCCACTGAATACCACCATCAATTTCCGCAAAATGTAGTTCAAGGACAAACGTTTCGTCTTCTAAGTCACTGCGTCTGGAGGATCTCTCTGTTACAAGGGCAGTAGTGCTACCTTGTTGATCTTCTGACGCCGGAAAACGAAAAGCTCTTTGACAGATAGTACAGTGAAACCAGACGTCCTAAAAAATAAAAAAAGGCTTCAACACGCATTCTATTTGATCAAATAAATACGTCTTCATTTTATATGAATTTCTATTTTCTTATTGTTATAAATTTATAAATAAACTAGTCTTTGGCTAGCTTGGTGCTCCGCCCCCCAGACCCCGCATTTGCTCGGCCTACAGTCTCGTACCTCTTAAACCTACAATTCTGTAGAATTTCAAGTTTATTTTCCTATTTCAACTATCTAAGGATTTTGTATCCGAAGAAAAATGCTCATTTAAATAGCATAAGAATTTCTTCACCCCCCCTTTAGACCCCTTAAAAACCAAAAATATTCACTTTTGGCAATTGTCCTGTTTCTTAGTACTGAAACGCTACAGTCATGTCAAATTTCATACTTCTGTTTCTGCTTTAAGCGCCTAAACATTTTGGGGTGTAGAAGATGTCCCATTTAAATAACAGGGCAAGATTTTTCAGTTTCCTATGAAACCACTGTAAAGTTGGAAATTTCTATTTTTGATAACTTCCTTAAGTAACACTCACAAAAACGTACAAGCATACCGAATTTCAAGTTTGTATTCCTATTCTAAGTATTTAAAATATGAGATTATAGATATATTATAGATATATTTAATATGAGATTATAGATATATTTAATAATCAGAAGAACAATGATGACGTTAATTTTGATTTACGCGCAATTGGTAAAATGTTACAGGGAAATTAAATATTGTTGCAGCATATGTATTAGTCCTTTAACAGGATACAAGAAAAGCAACGAAATGGCGTGCAAGTACAGCATCAAACAACTAACATTGTAACGCCACCATTGTATTTCTGATTAACTTCTAGCCCGAAGTCATCTATTGCCTTACTCTATTCCCATTTAATTTTGTGCTGGTTAATGATAAAGCAAAAATGGTTATACCGTTGGATTTATGGTAAAATTTGCTATTAATAAGGTGTCACTGTTATGCGTTTTGTTTAAAATTTTTGTCTGATTCAAAATGGTGGATTTGAACATGGCCGCCATTAAGGCAACTCTTACCATAGACCTAATATTTATCCACCTGCTTTTTATTTAATTATTATCATTAACACAAAATTCACAAAGTGGGATAAAGGACTAATACATATGCTGCAACAATATTTAATTTCCCTGTAACATTTTACCAATTGCGCGTAAATCAAAATCAACGTCATCATTGTTCTTCTGATTAAATTTGCGCCCTAAATCATGTATCACATGACCCTATTCCTATTTTAAAAAACTTAACCTTAATTCAAAATGGCGGATTTCAAGATGGCCGCTGTCAGGTATACCGTTACTATATGACTTCCCCTTAGTCCTAATATGTACCCATATATTTGTTATTCACCTTTTGTCGTTACAAGAGGTCTTACAGAGCTTTTACCTCCAACTGTATGAAGACTATTCTGTACTTCCATGTGATGTTCTGGTAGCTGTATCTCCTAAACCCCTGGAGCTTCGCACCTACAACTTCACTGAAATACTGACCACATTTAGTACTACTTTCTTATATGTGTCTCAGCCAGCAACTCGATTCACCCAAACGTAAGGTTTACTTGTCAGGCTCTCACGAATGTAGCTGAGCACAAAAGAGATCTTTATAATTTTGTAAATAAGTATAATAAATTATGTGTAATTTTCTCAGAGTGAAGCGAGGGCCGCAGAGAAAATAACTCAAGGGCTGCATGTGGTCCTGAGACAGCTATTTGCACATGCCTGTTTTAAATTATAACATATTTTATAATTTGTAGCGTGAAGGTAGTTCTCACTCACTAGATACATTATACGAAAAAGTTATATTAACCGACAAACATCAAACAATAATAAAATCGCTTGAAAGAACATATTCTATTACTATAATCAAGTAAACGCACCAGGGTGTAAAATATTTTTGAATTTGTTTCAAGGCAAAGAAATTAATGACAATATCAGCTATTAATTTGCTTGGCTTGACACAGATTCCAAAATGTTTTTCACGTTGATAAAAAAAAATGAAAACGGTGCTATCGGAAAAGTATACTCTATAACCACGTTATTCTCACCAGCCTCATAACCTACCACAAGCATAATGGATTAAACTTAACTAACTTATATATGACTTAAATACTCGTAAAAATAAAGGGTCACACACTTGAATGAATTAAACGCTTCCATAGACCCACGAGGTATCCAAAGTAGTGAAATAAATATGGTGTTAGTCATTAACTTTTAATTGAAAGAAATATATTATTTTTATCCCTTTTGCACAGGGGAAGCTAGTTTTCAAAATGCGGAAGTCTAAAGATGCCAGATTTAAAATTTGATTAACAAGGCATTTTTTAAAAGAACAAACTCATACTTAGATTGGTGGATAGTAATTAGTTACAGTAACGAAATTTATCTGTTTTCCTTTTAGTCAAATATATATTAGAGTATTTCAGAAGTTCTTTCGTTGTGAGTATTAATATGGCACATGAACGCTTAGGCAATAGGTGACATCAAATTGAACCCATATTTTAGTAGTTGTGAATAAACTAAAATGGCTGCATGAACCAAAACCAAATGCCAATGCGCAAAAACAATTAAAGTGGGAAATATATGCATATATGAGTAACTAATGCTAAGCTAAATGTTCTAATAAAATCTCCTTAACTTTAACAATATGTTTAATAATTATAATTATTCATACACAACTACTAACGACAGAAAAGTAATATTCTTTGGCTATAGAAAGAAAGTGGAACTACAACTTACCAGGCGCTAGGATCAAGTGAAGCATTCTAGAAAATAGCATGGCGGACCACCAATTTCCCATCATGCCTCAATTGATAACAAGCGATAATTGACATTCGTAACCTTTAGGTATACGAATGAGATAACTAATAAACCAAACCAACAGAAAAATAATAAAAATAATAATAAAAGTAGATTTCTGAAGATATTACTACCCTTTTAAACAAACAAACAAACAAATAAAAAGGATTATAAAAATTGGTGCACTTTTGCCAACGTTACGCGCGACCATGCCTATATCGTATGCATAAACGCGTTAAATTGAGAGCGCTCTCCAGTTTTTTTTAAATTCGGTTAAAAAACAGTATCCACTGATATTATTATTGTTGCTTATTGAACTTTAGCGTCAATTTTTAGCATAGAAGAAATATGAAACGTAACATATCCTGCATTAAAGACGCGCGCGCTACTTACTGTACCAGAGAGGAGAGACACTTCCTGATATTAACAACTGACAGCTCCGGACTAAATAACTTCATAACAAGATGACTCGAAATTTCATATCAACCTTTAACTTGGAATGGCAACGTATACATAATAATAACTACTCGAAAAATATATTTAATAAGCAGGGAAACGAATGCACTTCGCACATATCCGATTCTGTTTTGTTCTTATAATGGCTGCTCCCGAAATGCTCTGAAATAATAGCCCTACGTTAAAAGACACAGTTTTGTACATTTCTATCTTCCAGGTCATGCTACTTACGTTACGTTCTAAAACAACATGCAATATTAAGCAAATACTAAAATAATTTCACGAAATATTACCTCTCACTTTACCAATTACTAGCTCCAACACCTTCTTCTTCACGCACCTACTTCGTAACTGACACTACGTAGCGACGAGCACTCCACCTTGTGTTCCCGCGCTCAGAATTGGCCGTTTTCACTCTTGATCAGCGTTGCCAGGATAACAAAACACAAAAATCGTGCTCAAGATAAGAATTAATCGTTATATTGTCCGTAGGACCATACGAAATAAAATTTATTATGGAATTTCTTTACGTGTACTTTTTAAACACACATATTTTTATTTTATATTTTGCTGTACTCAAATTGTCCGGATGGTGAGAAGCATGGTGTTATTGACAAATTAATTAACAATATGACGCTTAATCGCGCTTTATTTTCGTTTACTAAAATAAAGATTATGTATTAAGTTTTTCTTTTTAAAAAATCCTACGTTTCTTATCATTTTACGCAATCTGTCTCTATGTTTAGCAAACGTCTCAATGTTTCTGAGTTTGGGAATATGTTCCTACTGCTGGCAACGCTGGTGAAGTGATCCTGCTTCTTAGCTTGGATTGCGATGTTGTCGAGTCACCAGTAGAGGCGCTGAGGAGGAAAAATGTCCACTTTTCGAGTTGAGACACAGTGCTGCCGCACCCAGGAGGTCAGAGTCCAACGATGAGTAATTTTATGGCGGAGTTGCAAACATCATAGATGTCGTTAGATGTCATAGATGTCACGGTTTGAAGCATGTTCTAAAGCCTGGTAAAACGTGTATCCGTAGGCGGGAAATTTTGGCGGGCTTTATTTATCTCTAGTTGAAATGACCGTTATTCGCATGGAAAGGAGATACATGGAAAATGTTTAAAAGGTATTAGATCCTCTCCTTTCTTAGGATGTGCATTTAAATCGAAATGAAACTATAAAACCCAGCTCGACCCAACTACTAACTCTATTGGAAAATTCATTTCAAACGGTTCAACCGTTATTCTTTGCGAAAATTATAAGCCATCCTCGCTCTTAAATGATTTTCTTTCGGGGGCTGCGGTGGCTCAGTGGTAGAGCGTTACACTCTGGTGCATGGGATCCCTGGTTCGATTCCAGCTTGCGCCAAGTGAACCTAGTGACCGAGAAATATAGTGTACGTGGGTTTTCTCGGGGTTCTTCCGTTTCCTCCTACTTTCTTCATTCCACCATTTCATTCATTTCTCATCACTACTGTGTCCTTTAGCCTAGCCGGCATAAGCGTGGGACGTAAAACTCAGAGATTTCATTTCATTTTTATTTTAAAACACTTATTTCAATCATGAAAATGAAAATATAATTAAATAATTCAGTTTAACGTCGCACGTTTACGCCCTTTAGGCTAAGGGCGACGAGTGATTATGGAAGAATTGGTGGGATGGTAATGTGGAAAGAAAAGGAGTACCAGGAGAAAACCCACGGACACAATGTTGTCCTTCACTAACTTACTTAGGCAGGGATTAAACCAGGGACTCTACGAACCAGAGGTAAGCACTGTACCACTGAGGCACCCTGCCCCGTATTTCAATAACAGGGTAATAACAAACTGTCAGATTGATCCAAGTGCTACCTTTAAAAATTAAATTTAAATAGTTCAATTGTTTCATCATCTCCTTTATTTTATGAATACCATATAAAGTGGGAAATTAAAATACGTGTTGAATACGGGACTATAGAAATTGCCCCCTGCCCTTTAGAAATGAAATTCTCGACTACCTATTTTACGTACCGAATATCGTTTGCTTAACTTGGAAGTAATGTGAGATACTTTATTTTTGGCTTACATTTTTTAACCCTCCCTCCTTAGGATAGGCATTTTTAATGGAAGGGACATCACAGCTCAAGGCGAGTGACAACTATCATTTCAAACAGCTCAATCCCTTTGCAGTAGTTATTATCTTTTTCCGTTTGATTTAGTTTAAACCCCATGGTTCACCCGGGATCACGTGAACCGAAGTCAAGCTATGTAGTCATTATGAGACAACGTCAACATCAATTTTATATAAATAAGTAGTTTTTGGCTAGGTGGGGCTCTGTCAAACCCCGAGACCCCTGCCTTTTGCATCAAGAATGAATTTTATCTATTTGCTGTTAATATTTCCTAAATTTGGCCAGCTGGAGGCTTTGTCCCCAAACCCCCACGTTTGTTCAGCTTACAGCCTTTTACTTAAACTCACAATTCTACCGAATTTCAATTTTTTTCTATTTCAACCACCTCAAAGATAAGATTTTGTATCTTAATTAAGCGTCCATTTAAATAACATGGCCGTTTCTTCATTTCCCTGTAGAGGGGGTGCAGTGGCTCAGTGATAGAGCGTTCACATCCGGTGCTTGGTGTCCCTGGTTCGATCATAGCTCTCGCCGTGTGGACTTTGTGGTGGACAAACACCATACTCGTGGATTTTCTCGGGGATCTCCCGTTTCCTCCCACTTTCTTCATTCCACTATTTCATTCATTTCTCATCAGCACCGTCTCCTGAAAATTTTTGCATACATTTTAAACCGTTTCCCCTAACGATATGCATTTATTGAGGGTAACATAACAAAAAACTGGCTCTAAGTCAGTGCTAGCAATCTTCAAAAATTCATTTCGAAATTTTCAGCCGCCTTTCCGTGATGGTGAAACACAAATTTGAACTCCAGTTGGATATGTATTTTCAAAATTTGTTTCTTATCAGTTGCTTTTGGAACAAAATAGAACATTCAGTCCGAATTTCACGTTTCTACCCATAGTAGCATGATTTAGATAATAATAATAATTCACGTAGTTCCTAGGCTATCGTCTTTGGTGCGAGCGGTCCTGCTTTCGTTTCCCAGTGGGGCACTCGGTCGGAAAAGTGTAACAGCTTTTTCATCCTGAGTGTGTATTTTCATGGGTTTCCCATACCCACACCAGCCAAATGCCTGGATGGTACCAAATTTCACATAAGTAAATCCCCACGCTAAGCGGGTTTGCATATCCAGGCTCCTAACTATGAAAATATTTACGATCACTCCAACCCCAATCATTTCACAGATTCAACCTGTTGTATATAAGTTATTAGGACGTACAATTGAATGTAATTTATACGAAAAACCCTTTTATGCATTGCAAGACCTGTAACGTCCAAATATTCACCACAAACTTATAGTTGTATCGACATAAACAAACAAACAAACAAAAAAGTGTGGAGCAGGAAACCACTTTACACAAAAGTCAAAAGAGGTCATTGAAGACATACGAACTGGTCGAGCGGTTTGTGTCACTAGTCTATCAATCAGAAGTTTCTGTGTTCAAACCCTGTAGAAAATATTCGTTTTTTTTTCTGAAACGTGTGTTCCTATTTCCATCAGAGGACTGAGAACATTTCTTTGAATAAATCTTTGGAAACTACTTTTCTCTCAAATTCGATTAGAAGCGAACATTATATGAATTGAAAATCTAAAATCCACAGCTGAGAACAAAATATTAAGTATGTTCAATATGTCATTATTATCCTTTGATTTGTAGTGAAAAACTAATTATAAGCATTGACAATTTCAGAAGATTCTCCCCCGGTAATGGTCAATATATGAATGAGAAAAAACTGATAAAACGTTATTAGTCCATTTGAGCATGATCGAAGATAACTTATGGCCACGAAGGGGAAATTTATGTCGACAGGGTCTCAAATTCTCCGACAGGTCATGCCCTAAAATCTTAACTGTTTGAAAGGTATCCTTAACAAATAGGATATTACATTTATTTCTCCTTCTACGTTTTGAAATGGAAAAATCATAATTTTAAATAGAATTATAATACGATAAGCATAAAGATTTATACAACTAATGAAGTAAATATTCTTGTGTAAGCTATCGATTTCTATTCGGATTAAAACTCGAATACTCGTTTGCATCACACTTTAAAGTAATTCCTCTCTCTATATATATTTCCTACTGGAAAGCATGTTTAACTCCAATTACTTAATCAATATTTTTAATAATATATTTTTATTGTAATACTCTTACTATTCAATGTTGTATGCACTTAATTTCTCAAAGCAAAACCTCACAAATGTATAATTGACTAGTAAATATTATCAAATAAATTATCATTTAGTTTACGTAAACATTGCATCGCCTGATTTGAAACTTCGTATTTTAAATAATAATAATAATAATAATAATAATAATAATAATAATAATAATAATAATAATAATAATAGTAGTAGTAGTAGTAGTAGTAGTAGTAATAAAATCATAGCCATATCTTTATCAGAATTTCAGGCTTAGTCAATAAATGAATTCAACATAGTCTCTATTCCAAGCTCTATTTAATCGAATCAGATAGAAATACGAAGAGGAACTTCGAGAACAGGCAAAAGAAAAATGTTACTTTGGTGGGTTTGGAAGTAACTTTTAAGAGTTTTTTTTTTACAAATTACAGACAAATGCCTTGGACACTTTTTTCTTTTCTTTAAGTTAACTGATTCACCGAACGTATCTGACATATGAGTAACTTGTCTCTATTTTCTACTCGGTTATACACGTTTTACACTCTTTTCCATTAACCTTGAACGACAAGAACACGAACACAAAAACATCCACATAGGTATGACAGTTAAAATTCCTAACTTCCCCCACGGGGAATCGAACCCGGGACCACATACACCTGAGGCGCACGTGCTAGCCACTAGACCAGCGGGAAGAGCAAATGAAATATATTTTGTAGTGTCTGAAGTTTATAGCTATTTCACCCTGTTGTAGTATGTCTATTGATTTTTTAATGTTTACCGTATTCGTTACTTTGAGGAATGATATATATTATTGATATAGGTTTTATTACATATTCGGCCATAAATATTATATAAATTATCAGAATTATTCATGATCTTCCATGGAAATTCACTGGTGCATGCGCAGTAGAAACAGAAGAACACAACTTTCTGATGTTGGTCAGAACACAAATTTCTAACAAGATGTCTGAATTCCTTGGTGGAAAGCAGTAGTTCCCAACCTAGGGACCCGCAGCTTCCTCCTGAGTAAGCATGAAGAGCGAGTAAGGTGGCGAAAGCTACTGGCATAAAAGAATTGTGCAATAAATAAATAAAGCACTACTTATTATGACTTTCAAATTCAGCTTGACAATTTTATAATTGCCGTTTTACAAAAACATCATATTGCGCTAGGAGGGTATGCAAAAGTCTTGCTGGAAATAAATATAAATTCCTGGGATTATTATTATTATTATTATTATTATTATTATTATTATTATTATTATTATTATTATTATTATTATTATTATTATTATTATTATTATTATTATTGGTCTCCTACTTCTTGGCCAAGATGTGAAATATTCACTACCTTCTTCATACCGCTAAATCAATTTCTTCACTGTTTTCTCGTCACAGCTCATACCCCTAGCTATCTGAATGGCAATTTGTCTAATTGTTGCTCGACCTATGATTTTCCCTCGCATAGTAACAGATAGTTTTCTACAGCTTTTAGAGCGAGGTATTTTGACAACCTGTAGAAATTTGCATTGTGATTCGTATTAGCAATGACAGTAAAGTGGATATTTCTGTTCCTACTGTGCATAATCAGTATCATTATATCAGAAGTATTCCGCCATTACCAGCGGGTCACTTACCGCAGCTGAGAAGCTGCCATGCTCCACGATCTTCAGTTAACCTCTCCATCTTCACATACGATTTTTCTGTTTTGATATCGTCAATAGCCTAATTCTGTTTTTATATAGTCTAATTCGTCCTCTCCCTCTCTTCCCTGCCACCATATCCTCTAGCACATCCGTCATGATACAGTTCCTTCTTAACAGTTTCTACAGTTTCGTCCATGTTTATGTCCTATAAATACAGTAAAATACAGTAAACGAAGCATTTTATGAGTCTTTTTCTTTACAACTCTATTCGTGGTCCCCTCAAAATACTATTTCCTCCATCCTAAAGGCTCTTTTCGCCATTTCTATCCTTGCTTTTATTTCACGTTCGCATGTCATATCATCACTAGTAATAGTACTCAGATATCGAAAACTAATCACTTGTTGTTTTTTCCCGCTCCTACTTCTATATTTCACACCGATCGCTTCGTTTCAATCACCATGGATTTTGTCTTTCTAACATTTATTTTCAGCCCATATTCTTCACAAGCCTTTCTCAAGTTTTCTACACCTTATTAATTTTCTTTTTAGATTCTGCAACAACAACCATATCAACCAGAAACCGTATACACCTCACCATTCTATCTTCCACGGAAATTCCATCTTCATTATGTAGACTCGTTTTCGTTATCTCTTCTAAATAGTTATTAAATAAAATATAATCGGCGGAATATATAACCTCTGTTGAACTCATCTTCCAATTACACTGTCTGTCTACTGTGCATGCACCAGTGAATTTCCATGGAAGATCATGAATAATTCTGATAATTTATATAATATTTATGGCCGAATATGTAATAAAGCCTATATCAATAATATATATCATTCCTCAAAGTAACGAATACGGTAAACATTAAAAAATCAATAGACATACTACAACAGGGTGAAATAGCTATAAACTTCAGACACTACAAAATACATTTCATTTGCTCTTCCCGCTGGTCTAGTGGCTAGCACGTGCGCCTCAGGTGTATGTGGTCCCGGGTTCGATTCCCCGTGGGGGAAGTTAGGAATTTTAACTGTCATACCTATGTGGATGTTTTTGTGTTCGTGTTCTTGTCGTTCAAGGTTAATGGAAAAGAGTGTAAAACGTGTATAACCGAGTAGAAAATAGAGACAAGTTACTCATATGTCAGATACGTTCGGTGAATCAGTTAACTTAAAGAAAAGAAAAAAGTGTCCAAGGCATTTGTCTGTAATTTGTAAAAAAAAAACTCTTAAAAGTTACTTCCAAACCCACCAAAGTAACATTTTTCTTTTGCCTGTTCTCGAAGTTCCTCTTCGTATTTCTATCTGATTCGATTAAATAGAGCTTGGAATAGAGACTATGTTGAATTCATTTATTGACTAAGCCTGAAATTCTGATAAAGATATGGCTATGATTTTATTACTACTACTACTACTACTACTACTATTATTATTATTATTATTATTATTATTATTATTATTATTATTATTATTATTATTATTATTATTATTATTATTATTATTTAAAATACGAAGTTTCAAATCAGGCGATGCAATGTTTACGTAAACTAAATGATAATTTATTTGATAATATTTACTAGTCAATTATACATTTGTGAGGTTTTGCTTTGAGAAATTAAGTGCATACAACATTGAATAGTAAGAGTATTACAATAAAAATATATTATTAAAAATATTGATTAAGTAATTGGAGTTAAACATGCTTTCCAGTAGGAAATATATATATAGAGAGGAATTACTTTAAAGTGTGATGCAAACGAGTATTCGAGTTTTAATCTGAATAGAAATCGATAGCTTACACAAGAATATTTACTTCATTAGTTGTATAAATCTTTATGCTTATCGTATTATAATTCTATTTAAAATTATGATTTTTCCATTTCAAAACGTAGAACGAGAAATAAATATAATATCCTATTTGTTAAGGAAACCTTTCAAACAATGATAATTTCAGGTCATGACCCGTCGGAGAATTTGAGACCCTGTCGACATAAATTTCCCCTTCGTGGCCATAAGTTATTTTCGATCATACTCAAAGTAGACTAATAATGTTTTATCAGTTTTTTCTCATTCATATCTTGACCATTACCGGGGAGAATCTTCTGAAATCGTCAATGCTTATAATTAGTTTTTAATTACAAATCAAATGATAATAATGACATATTGAGCATACTTAATATTTTGTTCTCAGCTGTGGATTTTAGATTAGCAATTCATATAATGTTCGCTTCTAATCGAATTTGAGAGAAAAGTAGTTTCCAAAGATTTATTCAAAGAAATGTTCTCAGTCCTCTGATGAAAATAGGAACACACGTTTCAGAAAAAAAAACGAATATTTTCTACAGGGTTTGAACACAGAAACTTCTGATTGATAGACTAGTGACACAAACCGCTCGACCAGTTCGTATGTCTTCAATGACCTCTTTTGACTTTTGTGTAAAGTGGTTTCCTGCTCCACACTTTTTTTTTGTTTGTTTGTTTGTTTATGTCGATACAACTATAAGTTTGTGGTGAATATTTGGACGTTACAGGTCTTGCAATGCATAAAAGGGTTTTTCGTATAAATTACATTCAATTGTACGTCCTAATAACTTATATACAACAGGTTGAATCTGTGAAATGATTGGGGTTAGAGTGATCGTAAATATTTTCATAGTTAGGAGCCTGGATATGCAAACCCGCTTAGCGTGGGGATTTACTTATGTGAAATTTGGTACCTAACTTATAAATTCCAGGCCACTTCCTTCCTTCCCTTTCCGCGGATAGTGCGATCGCCAAGGAATGTAATCCCTTAAAAAGGTGACGGGCTAAATGGTCTTAAATGCAGAAAGCCCAGAAATCTAAATCCCAATACTAATTCACTTCTACTATTTTATACATAAGGTGCCTGAAAAGTTCCTAATCATTTCTGAGAAGGAGCACTTACATTCAAATGAAGTGTTTATAATATCAAAGAAAACCCCGTAAGTCAGCAAAATCACAGCATTTCGACATGACCACACTATCTTAATCTTAACTATAACTAAAACTACATGAACTGACATAAATTAAAGGAGTACTTCCGATTGACATGGAAAGTTCAAAATTGGCATGATTATAGCTTTCCGGGACTAACCGATTGGAAAATTGCCGAAAGTGGATATTTTTAATTTTTATGTGGTTTAAAAGGGGGATGAAGAATTTCTCCAGTTATTTAAATGGGCCTCTTCTTGGGTTTATTATCTCATGTTTTAGGTACTTCGAAATAGAATAAAAACTTCACTTTCGGTATGCTTGAACGTTTTCGCTAGCATTAGATAAGTAAATCAGTAAAAATAAAAATTTCCAAATTTCCAAATAAGGATCTGAAAAATCTTTCCTGTTTTATTTATATGGGACACCTTTTACACCCCAAAATTATTGAGCGCTTCCTATAGGGTTACAATGATTAAATTTGACATGATTGTAGCATATTGGGGCTAACCGACCTCAATACGTCTACTCGTCTCAAAATTAACATGGCACTTCTAGATATTTTCTATCTTCGCACTTTACCCTTATTTATCTCCCACCCTGTATACGGTCTGGAAATAAGCACCCTCTTTTTCTCTGTTTCTTTTGGTGCTGAATCCAGTGCTGAATCCAATCATTTTCAGCAATTCAATTCATCAAAACGGAATGGTTCCTTGTAAGAAGCAGCATTACGTAAAAATAATTCGAATCAGAAAAAAAAATACCGGATGTTGTGTGCAACTAGTTGCTATGTGTTGTTGTCATCAACGAAGAAGGCTTCTGACCAAAATGGCTGACACGACTCTCTTTTCCTTCTTCCACAGCAATGATGACGTCACATGGCGTCAACGAAACCAAGAAGCGTTGATGAAAAACAAAAAAAAATCCTCTGTTGTTTGCGACCTTTTTTCGTCCCTATTCAGAAATGCATACTCAAATATGAAATTGAAATATACTTTGAGTTGATATTTAGAAACAGTTTTCTAACCATATATGAACATTTATCCTACTTCAAATTAAAGAAATGTTTGCGCCGCGAACGGTGGCTCAGTGGTAGATAGCTTACATCGAGTGCATAAGGCTCCTGATTGGATCCCCGGCCAACTAAGTTTGTGGTAGACAACATCAGGTCTGTGGGTTTTCTCGGAGTATTTCCCATTGTCTCCCATATTCTCATTCCACCAATTATTCCATTATCATTCACTTGCTTCAATTATCGTCTTCCTTAGCCTTAAGAACATAATAATGGGACGTTAAATTGAAACATTTCATTTCATTGTTAAAGAAATATTTGTTTATGTGCTGCCAAGTTTGATGACTCGCAAATCATTTGTAGGTGCAACATGTTAACAATGGTAGCTCTTGATAGGACTCACATCAGCTAAAAAATTGGAATTTTATCGCTACAAGCTGAGGGAAGTAAGCTTTATACAGCTTCAGGAAAGTATATACAACCAGCGAAAGACAGTCGATGAAAGTGGCTGAAAGCTCTTGGTTTCCAATATTTCCGAACTCTTCATCTGTTCCCAAGCGGAGACTGTCTCTGGCCGAGGTCGGCCAGCAAATATAGCATTTTTTCCTTATAAATGGGCTATTTTCCCACGAAATTTTGTTCAGATTCGGCCATTAGATTAGTGAGAAACGAAGTATCACACACACACACACACACAGAGAGAGAGAGAGAAACTACAAGTTCGCGTGTGGTTTCAACGGGAGCTGAAAACTCATATGTTAGACACAATTTCTTCCTTTCGCTTCTGACAACGAAATTTAGATTATATTGAAATAGATTTTCCTCAGGAGCTGCCACTACAAATTAGTAAATAAAGCAGAAATAACAATTAATTAATCTTCTCAAAATCACAAGAATTCCACTTAATCGGATATTAATTTTAATTTCGATTATTAGCTCCCGGCTTGAGCATACGGGAACTTATGTTTTAATGCAAGGTGTATGTGTGTGGTACTTTATTTCTCGGTAACTACTGGCTGGATCTGAAGCAAATTTGGTGGGAGAATAGCCCATGCCCAAGTAAATAAAAACGCTATATTTTGTGACCGGGATCACCCATGGACAAGCTGATTCCGGTCACCAAATCGACTTACCTTGTGTGTGGGATTATATTTCTCTGTAACTACTGGCTAAATCTAAACCAGGTTTGGTGAGCAAATATCCTATGGCTAAAGAAACAAAAGTATTAGATTTAGTGGCCATATTTGGCCAGGGAAAGGTGGTTTGGGTTAATAACAGCATCTGAGCTTTTGAGTTTGGGTAACTTTGGCTTTTTTGATTATTCATTTGTATGGGGTTTATTGCTCGTTTAATGAAGAAGCTATGTCAGACATGGATTCGCATCACACACACTCTAACCGAAATTCAAACCCAACGATAGGAAAAAACTGAACAACCATATATGGCCTTGTAAAAGCGATACATTACATGTGAAGGAAGAGCAGTTGGACAATTTCTTTTTTGTTAGGCTGTGAGCAATCATTATCTTACATTTATTCATGGGATAGTCTTCAATTTATTAAAGGGTTTGGTTTATCAAAAGACATTTGTTTACGTACTTCGCCTATCCTTTCGGAAAAGAAAAAAACCTCAAAAATTACTTGATCGATCGGATCCCGTAGTGGCTCAGTGTCAGGATGTTCACCTCTACTGTGTGGGCCCCGTGGTTCGATCTCGAGCCAAGAGGACTTTATATTAAACAAACAACGTATCTTTATGTTTTCTGTTGGGGTTATTCTGCTTTCCCCCATTTTTCACTTCACCATTTCATACATTCAATAGTAGCAAGAAAGTTTTCGACCAGTTGGCGCGTAGTTGGCTTTTGGTTTTCTACGCTTGCACTTGAAACGCATGCTTTCATACAATCTGCCTTTTGTTGTACTTGCAAGCCATGCTTTACGTTATAGCATCACTGGCCGTTCATTGACTATTGACTTGACTTGACTTGTAAAACACTTGCGTCAAGCTTGAATTGAACACTGAAAAGTTGCCTCCATGTAACTTCGTTATTGTAATCCAATTTGCGGTATGCTTGCACGTTTTCCAATCAAGCTAGATGCAAGCTTGGCCGACTTGCAATTGAAGCTTAGAGCAAGCGCTTTGCAAGTTGTCTTTGCTACTAGGGTTCTTATCATCGCCGTCTCTTTACCCAACACGGGATATACGTGAACGTAAAGCTGAAAGATTATATTTTATTTTCATTACTACTTGATGAATCGCTATCAATATTATCCAGGGTGTAGAAAGTCCAAGATTAGAAATATAGTCTGTTTATGAAAATGATCCATCCAGTTGGTAGATATGGACAACTAAAACTCGGCCCCTAATTCATAATATGGACCGCTTAAATGCAAAGCGGTATAGCTGCAAACACAGTTATATAAAAGTTTCCCTTCGTAGTATGCAACCTAACTGAATCCAGATATCAACTGGTTGCATACCGTTCAATCCCATTCTATATAACCTAACGGTTTCGCATAGTGTACACACGACATTGCTAATTGTTTATTTAGTTGCAATCGCGAGCAAGATGGCCAGCAATACAGCGCTCACCTGGGCTTATCTGGGTTTATTGTGAACTGCATCGGGTATCTGGCTTTTTTGGATGTTGTATCTCATTTTCCCTTTCACCCGTATTAACATCATTTATGTCATAAACATTAAATTTAATTAAGCATCCTTCTCCTTTACTTTAAAAACCATGATCATAGGACGTCAAATTGTTTATTCTTATCTTATTATTGTGTTCTTGGTCTACTACGTGGACCTTTTACATCGTAAACAATGAAAAAAAAAGGCAGGTACATCCTTCCAGTTTTCCAGTAAGGCTTAAAGGTAACGTTTGAAATAATTGGTAAAGATGATCTACTGCGACACTGCCGGCATATACCAGGAAAATCATTCCTTCCATCACCGCGTTCGCACTAAACTAAGCACAGAAAACAATTTCGAATCTAGAATGCTATTGACTGGATTCAAAATGTTGTTTAATTCTTTAAATTTTAAAATGAACTATATCGAAAGGTACATCAAAATTTTTATAGGAAAACCGATGCGTCTGTAAGTTTCGCTAATTCATACAATGTTACGCGAACTACAAATCAATTTAGAGTTGCGGGTTGCATAACTATCCAGACGAAACTTGTACATTCTTAATTGGCAAGCCGAAGGTTTTGGCGGGGATCGACAGGCATGTATTGCAATAAAACCGATGTTAATTCGAAAGTCAATTGGTAACTTATATCCATAGACGACACATTCGCACTTTTTACAGTTTACGTTAACTTTGAACATTAGGTAGGCACATTGGCTCAGTAGTGGAATTCTTATCTCTGGTGAATGAGACCACTGATTCGAAACCCGTCCAACTAAGTTTGTAATGGACAACACAGTGTTTTTGAGTTTTCTGAGGGCACTTCCGTTTCCTCCTACATTCCATTACACCAATTCTTCCATCATGACTCACTTCGACTTAATGATTCGTCCTCCTTAGTATAGACAGCATAATCGTAAGACGTTAAACTAGAAGATTTTATTTTGAACAATACTGCAGTAGACACAGAGAAAAACTTTCAAATAACCTGTATAGTCATAATAGGCGTAGTTTATATTTGTTGTTTGCATCTTGGTTTTCTGTGACGTCACTGCCTCTCACTTCTACTCCAATTTAACGCAACAAGAAATAGTAGAGACAGATATACCCGTTGTCAAAGCAGTAGTGGAGAGTGCACAATTTGGAGACATGATTGTCTTTTACGTCTTCTCTTCGTGGGTGCATTACTACTTGTACACTGACAAAACGATTTAACTCTTACAAACCAACCATTCTTTTCCTTCCATGACTCTTAATAATTCATCAGTAGTCATTGGGGTTTTAGATACTCTGCTCGTTGATTTCTGAGTACTTTATACTGCCAATAGTTCTTAACTCTTACCAAATGCCCAATCTCCACCGTTCTTGCCTCTTGCTGGTTCTCACTAGTTGTCGCCAAGTGAAACGTGAGATTTGTACAGAAAATTCATTTTGTCATTAACGTAAGAGATAAGAAAGTTTTTTTTTTCTTTTGAAAATAGCTACATATTCTTTTTCTCAAGAGTAGACCATCTCATAAATCCCTGAATTTAGAAAAATAAATTGCTATTAAAAAATAACTGAAAACGTGTTTCAGCGTATATGAAAATACTGTTGCTAAGGACAGAACAACAATGTTTTTTATAATATTAAAATATCCCAATATGTATTCCCGCAACCTCCTTCCTTTCCAAAAATGGGTATTTCAGCTATAGTAGAACTCACAAAAGACTTTAACAAACAACAATCATAGTCGGGACAGTCTATCATCTACAATTGTGAAACTATACTATCCTCACAGCTATTGGGGAAACTATTACACAGTTGATTTTAAGGACTAAACATGTCAATACAAATTAAATATATGAAATTATTCTTTCTGAAACATTCGGCAGGTCATTTTGAAACAGTCCCTTTAAAATAACAACTTTATCCTGGTGTGCTGAAAGGCATATAACGTAGAGTCGTTTTATTGTCTGTATTAAGGAATTTGGTTTACCAAGAAATACTCTCTTATATAGTTACCCTACTGGTCCATGTATTCGTCCCTCCAAGAGACAACCAATCCCAAGAACTACCTGATGGATCATGTTCAATTTTAATCTGGGTATAGAGGATCAAAACTAAAGAATCGAGTTCGTTAATAGATGGGATCCATCTAGTTGTTTCGAAGGAATGGCCACACATGTTTTTACATATATTATATGAATTGCCCCTTGGCAGTATGTAACCCAACTGTACCTCAAGGTAATGATGGTTGCAAGCCATTGAATTAGATTCAATATTTTAACCAAACTTCTGCACATGATGCACACGTGAAACTGATGGAATGTGGATATGGAGGGTTAAAGTAAGGAATCGAATCCGTTGAAAGAGGTGCTCCATTTAGTTGTTTCGAAGGAATGGCGCGGGCCGCGGTGGCTCAGTGGTAGAGCGTTCACCTCTGGTGCTAGGGGTCTCGGGTTCAAACCCTGCTCCCGCCAAGTGAACTTTGTGGCGGACAAACACCGTGTGCGTGGGTTTTCTCGGGGTTCTCCCGTTTCCTCCCACTTTCTTCATTCCACCATTTCATTCATCTCTCATAATCACCGTCTCCTTTAGCCTAACCGGCATAACCGTGGGACGTAAAACTCAAAAATTTCATTTCATTTTTTTCGAAGGAATGGCCACACATGAATTTACATATGAGGTAACGAAATAAAATTACCCCCTGACAAGTATGCAACCTAATTTTACCTGAATGTAATGTTGGTTGCAGATCATTCAATTACTTTCAATATTCTAGAGCAGTGTTTCTCAAAGTGTGGGTCGCGTGTTACTTTTGTGGGTCACGAGAAGTTTTTCCTTTCGATTATGAAAATTTCATTTTAATGGAGGAACGTATGTTGTAAAGTACTATTCAGAAAATGAAAATTGGAAGCATTTGTTAATGAGTTGAAGAGTAAGTGGTTATTCACAAGTAAACCTTACGTTTGGGTGAATCGAGTTGCTGACTGAGACACATATGAGAAAGTAGTACTAAATGTGGTCAGTATTTCAGTGAAGTTGTAGGTGCGAAGCTCCAGGGGTTTAGGAGATACAGCTACCAGAACATCACATGGAAGTATAGAATAGTCTTCATACAGTTGGAGGTAAAAGCTCTGTAAGACCTCTTGTAACGACAAAAGGTGAATAACAAATATATGGGTACATATTAGGACTAGGGGGAAGTCATATAGTAAGGGTATACCTGACGGCGGCCATCTTGAAATCCGCCATTTTGAATTAAGGTTAAGTTTCTAAAATAGGGATAGGAATAGGAATAGGGTCATGTGATACATGATTTAAGGCGCAAATTTAATCAGAAGAACAACGGTGACGTTAATTTTGATTTACGCGCAATTGTTAAAAAGTTACAGGGGAAATTAAATATTGTTGCAGCATACTTTGACGCGAGAGACCCGGTTACGATTCCCCTTTTGAAATTCGTGTGGATCGGATCGCACGTTAAGCTGTAGGTGCATCTCTATTATAGCCTCGCTGTTGAAAGAGACGCTAAACTGAAAACCAAGTCAAGTCAATCAATATTCTTGCCAAACATGTTCATGTGGTGTATACTTTACACCGTTACTTGTTTTTTCTATGTCTGTAGAGATGGTTTTGTTTTTCACTTTTAATTTTCTGGTTGTGAGCATAATACACATAAAACTACTTTCAAATGAACGTTGTGTTTATGTGTATATGCATGTGCATGTGTGTCATAAAAGGGTCAAATAACAAAACTGCAATATTCACTTATTTCAGTTTTAACATCTCGCGATTATGGTCGTTGGGCTAAGAGTGGCTGATGACTAATTCAAGTGAATGATGCTGGAAGTATTGGTGGAATGTTAATGTTGCAGGAAATGGAAGTATAATAAGAAAACCCACGGACACGATGTCCACCACATTGCAATATTCACTTATTGGCTAAGTGAAAGAAAGGTAAGTTTTTCGCACGTTAGAATAAGCTTTTATTAATATCACTAGCCTTTGGTTAGCTGGAGGCTCCGCCCCGAAGCCCCACGTTCGCCTATGGTCTCTTAGCTCTTAAACCCACAATTGTACCAAATTTCAAGTTTCGTTTCTATTTCAACCATTTAAAAGATAAGATTTTGTATCCATTGGATCCATTAAATAACATGGGGATTTCTTCATCCTCCCTTTAGACCCTCTAAAACTAAAAATATTCACTTTTTTGTAATTTTTCTGTGGGTTAGTCCCGGAAGGCTACAATCATGCGAAATTTCATCATTCTAATCCTGCCGGAAGTTCCCAAACATTTTTGGGTGTAAACGATGACCCATATAAATTTCATGGGAAAGAGTTTTCAGTTCCTCATAAAACCACTCTACATTTGATTTTTATTTTTTTTTTTATTTTTGGTTATTTATGTAGGTACCGCTTACAAGAACATACATGCATACGACATTTCAAGTATTTATTCCAATTCCAAGTACCTAAAATATGTCATTATATGTCCATAACAGGGCCCTTTTAAATAACATGGAAATTTCTTCATCGCCCGTTTAGACCTCCTAAAAATTAAAAATATAAAATTTTGGCAATTTTCCTGTCGGTTAGTCCCGGAAAGCTACAATCATGCCAAATTTGAACTTTCGACGTTAACCGGAAGTACTTGTTATTTTATGTCAGTTTATGTAGTTTTGTATATAGTTAGGATAGCTGAAAATTTGAATGATTTAAAAATTGTCCTCTTTCCCCTTCTACAAGAGATATTTTCATAAACGTTACAACACGTAATGAAGATTTTATATGCCGAATTTTACACCTGTAACCTAAGCTAATTCTCACATTGTGCATTTTTTCTGGTTAAATGGTTGGAATACCAGTATGCGTCGACCGTGATGCAAGCTAACTTTACTCAAGAAACTACATATGCTTTAGATTAAAATGACTATTTTCAAGATATCGCTACTGAGTAACTGACGTCAGCAACGCCCAATTACATATAGTTACTAGATATGACATACACAAAAGTCCTAAAAAGTAAATGTGGGAGACCATCGATGGTAAGATATGAATCCCATCAAACTGTGTTTTTCCTGGTTTCTAGGTCGACTTACTGACTGATTTAAATTGTTGTCATGTTTCCGACTAGCTAGAAGTATGAAATGTTGCACACTAATATGGAGTAACGTGAGTACCTCTATAAAATACTAACATTGCAAGCACCACTGCTAGGGTCTACAAAAAGTGCGAACAACCCGCAGATGAATGGAAATGGTCACTTCGAAATCATAGAAATTAAAGTAACTAATAATATCAACAGCGCCAAATTACAGACAGTTAATAGGTCTGTTTTAAGGGGAGAGTGATACAAAGCAACTAAAAGGGTCGGAAAATTTTGCAAAACTAGTGAAAATATATTTTCGGACCCCAAAGGAATCGACACACACGCTGTTATCCAGCACAAAGCCTACATGGCACGAGCCAGGATTGAACTCGGGACGCCACGCACCAAAGATAAGAGCTCTAAAAGTGAGTCTCTCTGATACCTTAGTTTACTAGTAATGGCATCTTCTACAAAACTGCTAAATCTTAAATGAAGGGGCTCATGGGAGGTTGAGATATAAACCCCTCAAAATTTCATATTTAGTGTAAACTGTGGATTAGATCGAAATGGTCATTCGCAAGACGTTTCTGCTGACTAATTAGAAAACTAAACAACTATAGATATCTTCACGTTATCGTTCCCCAGACTCTCTAATGAAAGGAATTATCTTCACGATTATTTATCTATACAAAACTTTGCACATTGATAGTGGGTAAACACTTACATATCCTGAAAAATTCCAACACTGAGTTTCACTGAATGGGGGATACAGCGTCATCAATCTCCCTGAGTACCCCTTTACTAGAGTCGAAATAGAAAGAAAATATGAAACTAATTAAAAAAATGAATTTTTGGTTTAAACTCTTCCAATCAACATATTAAAAAAATATATATACACAAATATAGTCAAGCTAAATATATTTTTCGGCTACCACCTTGAAGACATGGTGCCAAAATTAAAAAAATATATATATAAAACATTTGCTGTACTAAATTCCAAGGAATTTAATGTTCAACGGATATGTTTTTTTTTTAAGTTATTTTTCCTTAAACTATTTACTGCAATGTACATTGAAATAGGGTTTATGGTGTACAGCAACCCGTCAAATTATGTAAAGTTCTGATATCCCAGTCGAAAACACTTAGTGTTAAAAAGGAGTCAAGCTCCGAATAAGTATAACAAAGTAACGTTAACTATACAGCCAAATTCTTCAGTCAAGGTAAGTTATGATACTGATTTTACCAAGCTACTGAAAAAAATGTCTTCATTCTGAAGGTATTTGAAGAGCTCGGCTAACTGGTTACGTCATCAATACAGACAAATTATTCACCCAATGTAAGTTAGGATCTTTATAACCAGTTTGTCAAGTTCAGGAAATAATTTCAGAACAATGAAATTTATTCCAATAACTTGACACAATAGATAGCATAATTTGCCTTGGTTGAAAACTTTAGCTGAATTGATTACTTTTTATTTTTCCAGACGAAATGTTTTAGATTAGAATTAATCTATTTTCTATATATACAACTGAACCAAACTCAAAAGTTCGGTGGGAGCACTCTGTCGAAAAAGTGTAAAACCCTTTTTCAGGTCAGCCACCCTGAATGAGGTTTTCCTGGGTTTTCCTCATTCACACCAGGCGAATGCCGGGATGGTACCTAACTTACAGGTCCCAGGCCGCTTCCTTTCTTTTTCAATCCTTTCTTCCTTCTCTTTCCCCGGATAGTGTAGGAACATCATCCCTCATACGCGACGGGCTAAATGGTTTTAGATGCCGAAAGCCCAGAAATCTAAAAAAAAAAAATCCTAAATCCTAATCCAAACTCAAGAGCTCTCAGAATGAAAATATAGCCATGTTATCAAATATAGCGATGTTTAGTTCTCGGCGATGAGCAGCTTGCTACCGAACTTTTTGTAAATCAAGACACTAGTTACCGAGAAATAGAGTATCAGATTCTAGACGAGCTTGTTTCTGGCCGACCCTGGCCACAAGATGTACCAATTTTTATTCCTTGGACAATGGACTCTTCGCTCATCAAAGGGGAGACGGTGACTCAGTGGTAGACTGTTTCGATACCCGCCCAAATAAAGTTTAGTGGACAACATCGTGCACGTGGGTATTGACCTTTCCTTCTGCATACTCATTCTATCAATTCTTCCACCATCATGCACTTGCTTTGATTATCGTCTTCGTTAGCCTAAAGGACATAATCGTGAGTCATTAAACGAGAAGTTTTCATTTTTTTATATTCGTTGATCGAATTTGGATTAGATTTGACCAACATTTACCGAGAAATAAAGTGCCACGTACAATGCAAGCCGAGCAGAGTTGAACCTGTTCCTGGCCGAGCTTGTCTACCAAAATAGCGATACTTATTCCGTAGAAAATGGGACATTCACCCACCAAATTTCGTTTAGATTAGGTCAGTAGATACGGAGAAAAGAAGTACCTCATACAAAACGAGCCGATCGGAGGAAATTTGAGCCTATTCCTGGCCTAGCCTGGCCCCCAAATGTAGCGATCTTTATTTCCTACACAATGGGCTACCTGCAAACCAAATTTCGTTAAGATCCGAGTAGTAGTTATCGAGAAATAAAGTACTACATGCCTTTCCCTGTCCAAGCCTGGCCACAAAATATAACAACTTTTCTTCTCTAGACCATGGACTACTGTATCTGTTGGACAAATTTGGTTTCCATTTAACCAGTAGTTACCGAGAAATACAGCACTGGATTATTTAGTTCAAAAATCGCTACATTCCCTTACTTTTAGTTAAAAGTTTAATTACCAAATTTCACACTTCCACCTTATTCGAAACTTTACATTGTGCACTTTTTCTATACGTTATTCATTTCCCCCTTCGGAGCGGAAAATTTGAAAAGTTCTCACGATTCCTCATTAAATATATCTATTGAGAAACTTAATACCGAATTTTGTCTTAACCTTAAGGATTTCTATTGTTTAGACAAGAATGCCATGCACATATTTATTGCTGCTTTAGTTGAAATGCACTCTATTTAAAAGAATGATTTTGTAAAGTAGCTAAACTGAAGAGAACCACAACGCAAGCTATTTCATAATGTTTTATAAACGTACTATGGTTAGGGTATGCAATATTTGTTTTCTATTCCTACTGCACAAATACTACAGCCTACCTACACCCCTATAATATACATTGGACGCTGCCATAACTGTACATTGAATCATTCGACGACTGTTTGTTTTTGATGTAAGATATTTTTATGTGTGCATTCCTTCCGTTCATCCTCTGGATTGCAGCACGTACTAAAAGCAGAGCTACCAACATCTGAGGACTGAAAAGCTATACGTTGAATACCAAATTTACGTTTAACTTCTTCGACAGTATTTCAGTCACTAACTGAAATATAATGTACTAGCTAATATACCCGTTCTTCGCACGGAGAGAATAGATTTATAGAAAACATTTGTACCCTCTTCCCCCTTAGGATATGCATACCAATGAAATCCTAACTATATATCAAACTACATGAAAGGGACATAAAATAAAAGGGATACTTTCAGTTGGCGTGGAAAGTTGAAATATTCTATGATCGTAGCCTTTTGGGACGAACCAGTAGAAAAATTGCCAAAAGTAAACATTTTTGAGTTTTAGGGGATCTAAACGGGGGATGAAGAATTTCCCCATGTTATTTAAATGGGCGTCTTTTGGACGTATAATATCATATTTTAGGTATTTGGAATTCGAAATTCGGTGTGCTTGTATATCTTCTATAGGATTATTTAATAACATCACTAGAAAAATTTCTTACTTTAGAGTGGTTTTATGGCGAACGGAAGAATCTTTCCCATGTTATTTATATGGGACATCTTCTTCCCTCCAAAATGTTTAGGCACTTCCGCCAGGGTTAGATTGATAATATTTGGCATGATTGTAGCATTCGGGGCTAACTCAAAAGAAAACTGCCAAAAGTGAATATTTTTAGTTCTTTATAGAGTCTAGAGGGGGGATGAAGAAATACCGATGTTATTTGAATGGGCGTTTTCTTGGGAAAGAAAATCTAATCCTTTAGATAGTTGACATAGGAAAACAAACATGAAAGTCAGTAGTATTGTGGATTTAGGAGGTGCGAAGACCGTAGGTCGAGCAAACGTTGGGCGAGACCATAGGCCGAACTAGTTATCCAAAGGCAAGTTGTAATTATAAAAATCCATCAGACACTCTATTTTGAAATCCTCTAACATTTTAGTACAAGCCTGTGAATCAATCTGACAAGATAATAACCTAGAGACAGAACTAACTATGCTCCAAGATTATTTCAAACGGATAAGTTGTTTTTCATAATGCAATCACAAACAATAGGCAACATCTATTTCAATATGGCTAAAAAGAAAATGCACCTTCCCCCTCCTCTGAACCCTAATTTTCGAAAATGCTGAGTCATGTGATTGTTTGTAACTAGTTGAAATATCAATACTTCGCTTGAGTCAGATAAAATATCTATCTAACAAACTGAACAACGAAAGGAAAAAATATAGATCGTTTTCTACTACTTTTACATACCCCGGTAAACGCCCCCTGAGACTCCCTGATTCGTATTTTGATGAAAAAAAACGCCTCTGGCTCCCAGCCGATAGGGGCTGTATTTTGAAGTCAGCGCTTGAGGGAATATCACCATTTATCTCACTGACCGCAAAAACGATCTATTTGACACTAATATCGGACCTTCCCCCACGCAGGTGACTCCCGGATCGCATACAATGGTAGCTGAATTTGAATGTCTTCGCTAATGAAAGTGTCACCATTGATCTCAGCGATCGCGAAAACTATGGATTTGACACTAATATCAGTCATTTTGGATTATTTTTACATGTCTTGGTATCCCCCTCCCCCCGGTGACTCCCGAGCCGCAGCCGAGTGAGGTGTATTTGGATGTTAATGCGATCGGAGTTTCATCATTGATCTCAGAAACCGCGAAAACTATGAATTTGACAATAATATCTGTCATTTTCTACTACTTTAACAAGTCTCGGTAAACTACCCCCCCCCCTGAGACCCACCTGGTCTGAATTTTGGAAAAAGTGCTTCGTCTTGGTCTAAGGCCTGGACGAAGGTACTCGTGACCAAAATTTCGTAACTCTCGGTCCACTCGCCTGGTCCCGAGGCCGTACACAGGCAGACAGACACACAAACAAACTTCATTTAATTTATATTAGATTAGATGAGGAGTGCATATATATATATATTTATTTCATCTTCCTAACTTGAGGGACTCAATATACAACCTATTTTTGGCATTAATTTTGAACTCAATACTTCTTTAGGATACGCTCTTTAATAAAAATGATGACTGGAACCTCGTTATCATTATAGGTATTGAGCCATTAACGGCAGGCCACTTGCTGCAACTGAGAATCTTCCATGCTCTACGGTCTTCCGCTAACCTCTTCGCCTTTAAGTATATTTTTTTTCTGTTTTTATATCGTCCATTAATTGTAGTCTTCTTTGCTCTCCCCCTCTCTTTCTTACCGCCATACTCCCTAGCACATTCTTCATGATACAGTTCCTTCTTAGCCAATGTCCCAATCAGGTTCTCTTCGTCTTCTCAATCCTAATACTAACTATATATAAAACTACATGAACTGACATAAAATAACGGGTACTTCCGGTTGATGTGGAAAGTTGAAATTTAGCGTGATTGTACCCTTTCGTGACTAACCTACAGGAAAATTGTCAGAATTAAATATTCTTAATTTTTAGGGAGGTCTAAAGGGGGATGAAAAATTCCCCATGTTATTTAAATGAGGTTTCCTTTTAAGCTATAAATCTCGTTTTTAGGTACTTATAATTGACATAAAAACTTGAAGTGAGATATGCTTGTACGTTTTGTTTAACAAAATCACTAAAAATGAAAGTTTTCAACTTTAGAGTGGTTTTATGGAGAATTCACAAATCTTTCCCATGTTATTTACTATATGGGACATTTTCTACACCCCAAAACGTTTAGGCACTTCCGGAAAGATGAGAATGATGAAATTTGGCATGATTGTAGCCTTTCAAAACTAACTTACAGGAAATTACCGAAAGTGAGTATTTTTAGTGTTTATGGGGTCTAAAGGGGGAATGAAGAAATACCCATGTTCTTAAAATGGGACTTATTTGGACACACAATCCTCATGTTCTACGTGCCTGGAATTGGAATGAAAACTTGAAATTCAGTATGCTTGTATGTTTTCTATAGCGTTTCCTAAGCGAATCATGAAAAATAAAAATTTCCAAATTTATAGTGTTTTTATAGGCAGGGGTGCCCACAAAGGGGGGCTATGACGCAAACTGCGTCATTGAAATATTTGGGGGGTTAAAATCTATATAAATATGTTTGATGGGGGGGTAAAATTAATTGAAAAGATTTTTTCATGGAAGAACACCTACGGATAGACAATTGGGGGGTGCGTCATGGACATAAGGGGGGGTGGGCATCACTGTTATAGGAATCTGAAAAATCTTTCCCGTGTTATTTATATGCCACACCTACAATATTGTTAAACTGCGCGGTTAATGCTATCTTATGTTATCAATATGGTAGTTACTGTTAAGCCAGTATTAAGAAGCAAAATCTGATTTATATGAGATGAGAGTCTGTAGGCTGAGCAAAAATTGGGGGCTGAGATCGAAGCCTTTATCTGACCAAATGATTGTTTCAGATAAAACCTCCAGTTAAATCATAAACGGCTGTAGATATCAAGATCAGACAAAAAAAAAAAAAAAAAAAAAAAATCAGATAGGAAAATGCCGTACAGCGCAAGTAACGGAGAATATTGTTTTTCCCACATTAATCCCTATCATGGGGCACTTGGAAGTCACTCGAAACTTTAAATGTGAAAGTATACTATTCTATATATCATTGAAAAATTATTTAAAAAATAACTTCAGTAGGATTTTTTTCCTGTGAGGTATTGTTTACGAAAAGGCTACAATTTAAATGTGAGTTCTTGCACAGCCAGTGTTTATAAATTATGAACGGCTGAGAGCAGAAAATGAGATAAAATATGAGGTAGAGAATCGTCTACGGCGCATTCAATGAGAGGTACAGTTGAATCATGGACCACTCAGGGCTCATTCGAAGTTTTAAATAGGGAATTATGTAGGAGCCTGCTTTCGGTTGGAGTTTCTAATTCATGCATGACCAATGTTTTTTTCTCTTCTTGCATGCAGTATGGAATAAGCAAGTGGCCCAAAAGTAGATATACAGTCCCGTCCCATATTTTATATGATTTTTATTGTTATCAATTGGGTAGATCTAGTTTCTTTATTATTTGTTCTTAACGTCTTTTTACTTATAACTTAAGCCCGGAACAGTCGAAGCAAATAAATCTATAAACTAGAACGTTATACTTGATCAATGCATTGGTGTATAACTACTTTTGGGCCACCCTGTACATTTCACACACAATTAATTGAGGCACTTACTATCAAAAGTTGCCAGATTCTTTTTTTTAACCGAAATTGAGTTATATATCGCTTATTATATATTGATCTAAAGGAATTTCGTGGAAACAGAATTGTGTTTAAAAGCTTAATATTTCATACTAAACGACTAGTTCAAATATGGGACTTTGTACGCATGTATATGGAGCTTCACTGCACGTTTAGCGAGATTACTCGAAACTAAGCGAAATGAATGTGGCGGATTTTGATACTAGGCACCTCAATTATAATGTCAGCCATATACCGGTATGGTGTTCATTGGGCAAAACACTCCAAACAATAAAGATTCACCTTAGACTGGAGAAATGGTTATTCTTCGTTTTTCATTATCATTTGGTCAAACACCTGACAGATATGCAACCCCTGAATACAACCATGTTGTGCTGGAATGTATAACTTATATGATATGATGCTTTACTTTCTTTTTTTAATTTCAACACTTCCAGCGTACCCCTAAAAAATGTAATAAAGGAATAACGGTCATATTTTTTTAAAATATTCAATTAGAGCTTAAACAATTCACAGACGAGTTTGAAATCGACCAGCGAAAACGGCACGTTCCTAGCACTTGTGGTTTTCGAGATCTTGTTGTTGAAAGGTTTAAAGACAAACATATAAACCTAAGATTTTAATATATAGATTAGGTGGTCAGCTATATAGTTGATAAAAATGATAAAGAAAACAACGCTTCTTAATGGCAGTTGTTTCTGTAGGGTACCGCTTATAAAAACCTCGGAGACCCAACAGTTCATTTGTTAACACATGGATAAGGCAATTGTCTTTTTTTTTTAATAATAATAATAATAATAATAAGTACATCCATTTCTTTGGGTAGCCGATTACTTCTTAGTTTTGTGATTCTGTTAAAGTCTACTTTCAAACTTCATAAGTTGTTACCTTAATTAGAATAAACAATGGAAATAAAGGAGAAACGTAATCAATTTAGAGATTATATTCCAATTTCGGCGGAGCCCATACGGTCTAATGTATGAAATAAATTGCTGGTAGGAACATATGTGTGCCTTCCGTGTCAGTACTATTATTTTTCTCTTCCCCACACGCATTTCACTACAGTATGTGCACTTATGATACCCTCAATGCTTTATTATACAAGCGGATACAGAGAAGTTTTTAGTTTTTTTTTTTTTTTTTTTAAGAAAAAAGTCAAAGTTGAAGTTTTATGATGAATTTACTCAATATATTCCCCTTATCAATTTGATGCATATTTTGCTTTGGCACTGTAGTTTGTTTAGTCCCTATGAAAATGAAAGATTTTTGTTTATGCCAAATCATTCATTTGCAACTGCAAATGCTTCAATAGTGTTGATGAATTTTTGTCCATCCAGGATGGTTTAGGGTTTAGATTTGTGGGCTTTCGGCATCTAAGACCATTTAGCCCGTCACGATTTGAGGGAGGAATTCCCTCGTCGAGCGGACAATCCGGGGAAATGGAAGGAAGGAAGCAGCTTGAGACCTATAAGTTAGGTACCACCCCGGCATTTGCCTGGTGTGAATGAGGAAAACCCAGGAAAACCTTATTCAGGGTGGCTGGCCTGAAAAAACGTGTTACACTTTTTCGACCGAGTGACCCCACCGGGGAATCGAACCTGGGACCGCTCGCACCGTGTAGACCCAGGAGATTTATATATATATGGGAATAGGTGGTAGTCAGATAGAGCTTAGTCAAGTGAACAGGGTCAGTGATTCAAGGTTTGGAACCCTAATCAAGCTAATTTGTTAATTGTAACATTGATCTTGTGAGGAGATGCCTCGTCATAAAGACAGATAATTTTCTTTCTTTCGGTTTAACGTCTCAGATGATGCCCTTTAGGATAAGGGAGGAGGATTATTAAGGCAAGTGAATGATAATAGAATAATTGGTGGAATGATAATATGGGAGGAAACGTAAGTACCGCGAGAAAACCAACGGACACGGTATTGTTCACCACAAACTTAATTGGTCGGGGACCGTACCAGGGACCCCACGAACAAGAGATAAGCACTCTACCACTGAGACACCGTGCCCCCGAAGGTGGGCAACATTCTGGAACAATCTTCACCGGCCTTTTCTCCTCAACTCTGAGCGAAGGCTACACTCTCTCTATATATAAAGGACCGGATCCAGGATTTTCTGAGGTTGGTACACCAATAACTATCAGTACATTTGAATCAAATTTATTTTTTTTTAATGCCTTTAGGCATCTGTAATGTGTATGAGGAACTGACTTAAACTATTGTGTTTATCAAAACCACTTTCTTTTAAGCCCGAATCGGAAACATGACATGAAATTTTAAGAAAGTATTGCTATTTCCACTGCCAGTTTCTCACTTTAGATAGTGTATATTCAGAACGGAGGGGGGATAGCACGTGCTCTGGTGCACCCCCTAAATTCGGCCCTATATATATATATATATATATATATATATATAGGTAAATGCAAAACAAAGTGGGAATATGTTTGCCAAACCTCTATATAAATCAGTTTACACCTACTAAGTAAAATTACTAATATGAAAGTGTTTAAAATTGCATTTTTATCAATAAAAATATTATATTGTCTTATAAATTTACTTTAAATGTGCATAGAAAACTGCAAATTTTGTAATTTAATCTAAGGAAATGTATATCAACTTACAAAATAAAAGGTACATTGATATTTGGAAATTTAAATACAGATTGTTTTTCCAGTGTATCTAGTAATAAGGTGAGCTCGGTCATGGTGTTACCTTGCTGTAAGCAAGCAACAATGGTTATCCCGTCCGGATCCCAGAAACAGTAGTAAGAAAATCTCGACACCCGAAACTACTTTAATCTGGTTGAACCACTGTGACCCTATTACTTTATTTGTCCTTTTATCTTTTTTGATCGTACAAACAGATCCACGTTTCATCATCTATGACCAAACGCGAAACCAAATTAATGGTATTGTGCTCGAAACGGCCCAGATCTTCTTTGGAAGCAAGCACCCTAGCATCAGTGGCGGATCCAGGGGGGCGATCGGGGCGATTGTCCCTCCCAGAAGAGGAAAGTTTTTTTTTTTAATTGTATATATAAATTAAACCCATCCCTGAGTTTGGAGCTCTTAAAAGTAGCTCAAACTAGTAGTATTACAACTCCCAGAAGTCCGTCCTGGATCCGCCCCTGCCAAGCATGCCTCGTAATTTAATGTAGTCGTTTGGGCACCCACTTGGCAGAAACTTTTCTCATGTCAAGATGTTCAGTATTAATGTCAGGGATGTGTTTAGAGGAGATACCTAGATCGTGTGGTATCATTTTGACAGAAATGTTTTGGTCTGAGATAAATTCATGGATACCTACCTTTCAATTGTTTCGATCACAATCACTATAGAGGGTCTCCAAGGGCAGGATTCATCTTCAGTATCTAAATGTTCTGTCCTAAATTTGGCAATCATGTTGTTTACAGTAGCATAGCAAGGGCGTAGAACCGCGTTGTTTGAAGCATTTCGTTATGAATAATCTTTGCAGATTTCCCTAGCAGGGGGAGGAACCTGATAACTACTCTAGTTTCAGCATCATTGAACTCCACTTGCTGACTCACCTGCGAGAAGAATAGGTCCATTAGTCCCGGTGCTTTGATTTTGATTCACAAATATATAGAAAAGTGTAGTTTACAAAGAAAATATAATTTATTGAAACCATATATTGGGAAAGGGAAAAGCTAAAGACTATCCAGCACCAAGGGCGCTGAGGGCCCCCCAAAGCTCATGTGGGCCCACCTATTTTATTTATGAATACATAATATTTGGCATAATTTGAGTGAAATTTGTCTTTAAATCTTCACATACATACCTTCTGCATCTGAATGGGACCCCCAAAATTTACAGAGAAATCGGCGCCCTTGTCCAGCACCCCCTAACACATCATATCACGTGATTTTTATTTCACTTTTTGCGTGATGTTTCAGAATTTTGTAATATCTGTTTTGGATTATTATATTACCTATACGTTCTTTATTACTGAGAAAGATCTTACATTTGAATGGATGATCATTTCATAAAATGTGCCATACACGAAAAGTAAAATACACACTTTTTCTGTCTTTCTTCTACTTTGTCATGATATACCAAATGACATACCTTTTCATTTACCGAAGGCAGTGAGAAAAAGAGTACTCTTCATGCAATGCGCCCTCTGACATTTTTCTTTCTCAGTTTTCCTTTAACCGTTTTATTATAAGCGTTGGGCGTATCTGACTGTGCAAGAAAATCATTCTAAATTGTTGATCATTTTGTAAACGGTGCCCCCACATGAAAAAAAAAAGTCCAACAAAATTTCTTCAAAGTTTTAACAGGAAGACCAATGGGAAAAACGAACATTAAGAAGACCTAGGTGCAGATGGGATGACAATATTAAGATGTATCTCGCAGGAATAAGAATACAAAGTAGAAACTGGATCCAGTTGGCTAACGATAAAAGTCAATGGAGAACTTTTGTGAACGCGGCATTGAATCTCATGGTTCCATAGACCATAGGGTTAATTAGTTAGTTATTTAGATAATTGCACAGGGAAAGAAAGATCTCAGCATTCAGAGACTGAGAAATTAACAAATTTCCATCATTTGGCATTAGATTTCGAATCTCTCGGCTATGAATTCACGAAGTTAAACACTCATCCACGAAGTATGCTACTTGGCGAAGTATATTTTCCTCTCATTATCTCAAGAATGGCAACAGTTTCGAGACATGAAATTCCATAATATACGTTTACTTCAATTAGCAATAGTTATTTATTTTAAATACTCAAACAGGCGTTTGCAATGTGTAGAAAACATAACATATAAGGTGCATAGTAGGCGAGAAACTTCAGCGTCTTAACTACAGTATTACAAGATCTAATAACCAAACGTTCTCTCCCAACAATCGGGGATATTGTTGGAAACATGACATATATTCCTGAAATACTAACCCGGATTGGATAAAATACACAATCCGATAAAAGGATCAAGAAGCTAGAAGGATTTATAGTTAACACTGTAATCTACGCAAAGTTTTATTTGTGCGTTAGTCTCGGTCTTTTAACAAGCTCTTCTTACTGGTCTAGTGGCTAGCATGTAAGTCTTTAGTGTATATGGTCACGGGCTCGATTCCCAGTGAAAAGTACAAAAATCTTCGAGTCTAATGTTCAACGATTATGTCCTTTAGGCTGCTACTACTACTACCACTAACACCACTACTACCACTACTACTACTACTACTACCACCACTACTACTACTACTACTACTACTACTACTACTACTACTAATAATAATAATAATAATAATAATAATAATAATAATAATAATAATAATAATAATAATAATAATAACTTACTCTATGGAATATGGAACCCGGAGGTTCAATACCCAGTATTCATAAATGCTCTCAATTCACTTATGTCCTTCGCCAACTGGATCCAGTCTCTACTTTGTATTCCTATTTCTACTTGATCCATCTTGTCCTCCCATCTGCGCCTAGCTCTTCCTAATAATCGTTTTCCGTATTGGTCTTAAAGTTAAGACTTTGAAAGCGTTTCTACTTTCTTCCATTTTGGCTACATGACTTGCCCACCTCAGCTTCCTAGACTTGATGACCCTTTGAATGTTTGGTAAACGTTATACGTTATGCAATTCTTGGTTATGAAGTTTCTGCCATTCCCCATTCCCATTTCTATTGGGTCCAAATATTCTTCTCTGGATCTTAATAATAATAATAATAATAATAATAATAATAATAATAATAATAATAATAATAATAATAATAAGAAGAAGAAGAAGAAGAAGAAGAAGAAGAAGAAATTTATTCTCACTTAGAATACTCCAGACGAACAGAATAACTGATTGGACAAAATCAACAATAATTTTGAATATCTAATGTATTTTTAAATAGCATCGTTTTCTTGTCAACCAACTTAAAAAGTACGTTCCTGCATTTTTTACATATATATATATATATATATATATATATATATATATATATATATATATATATATATATATATATATATATATATATAAGTGTGTGTGCCTGTCTGTTATTTGCGATTTTTTTAAATTTTGAGCCCTCCATTCGATAGACCATCAAAAGCTATCTGAGAAAGTGATGGAATTTTTCGCGTCACTTTTACCGTTCCCGAGATATTCCCCCCCCCCCAAAAAAAAAGTTCCGATTTCGGGAAATTTAAGTAACCATATCTCTGAAACCGTAAGTTATAGAGAGGTCATATTGCATTTAATATATACCTAAGAAGATGGTGAACGTTTTAGTACCAAATAGTAATCGGTGGCTACTGGCTTCCCCAGATATTGGCCAAAAATTTCGAATTTCAGGAGGTTTAAGGAGCCATATCTCGGGAGCCGTAAGTCATAGAGAGATGATATTTTGCGAATTTTTGCGAGAAAGAGAAGAAGGTGCAGATAAAAAGATTTACTTTTACGTGTAGAAACAATCACAATTATCCTTTCCTCTCCATCCCTCCATTCTTTTTTAAGTTCGGTTTGGTAATGCTCTTGGAGCATTCTCAAATAGTTTTTTTTTTTATTTTTTTCACACTTGTGCCCTCTGTACAAATAAAACCATACATTTGCAGGTCCTTTCCATCGGAACCTTTATTCTTCTTCTGAGGGCAGAACATGGTGGGGCAGTATAAACAGGGGCAATTTAAGGCTTTTGGGGACCTGCAGCCGCCTATTTCAAGGGGGACGTATGTTACGAATAATTCTAGCGCATAAATTTTATTTGCTGCCTTCCACAGCCTCATAGGCTTATCAAAACACCAAGAACTATGCTGTAAAATTTTAATGTGTTCCAAGTTTACAATAATTAGTTTAATTACATTCATTATTAATAGTTAAATGACCATAGACGCCAGTGTAACATATAAATGCCAAATACAAGCCAAATGGTCATCAGTCAATGTAAAAACACTAATAGAGTAAAGGAGATTTGGAAAACCTCCTAGATTCGCTCTAAGTAATGACAGAGATAATTCAAAGAAATTGTCATAAGCTAATAATTTGGTTTGTAATAGAGGCTCAAAATAGCTCACTTCCTCACAAAATACGTATTGTGAAGATACTAGTGGTAGAAGCTTTAACACAAGCGATACAGCGAGCGGAAAAAAATAGCTTGGGTCATGAGTCTATAACACTATAATATAATAAGTTGATTGCTATGTTTTAGTATTAAAGAGAGGGAAATTGGGGACCCCCGATCCTGGGGGCTCTGGAGCCTGGGCTCCATTGGCTCCGTCCTTAATCCGCCCCTGAATATATATACACTACAATGTTACTTACTTTGAACTATTAACATTGCATTTTCTTTTTCAAATGCCTACAAGAAACTGATGAAAAATATTGTATTATCTCTTTACAATGTAGTTGTTCCAGACACAAAAGGAAGTTGGAAAATAATAATAGTAGTCAGCTCATAAAACTACAAAACTTTCCTAAAACTTTTTAATAGTAATCAATTTCGAAGGTACGAAAAACAAATTAATATCATTTTAGAAAATATCGACACAAAGTTCAAAATGCAAGAGTAGAATGTAAGAATTTTTAAAATTTTACACCCACGAAGACCATTCTATTATATTGAAGCCAATATCAATTGAATTACTAAAGCATGTTATTTATTTCAAATGTTAGACAGTGGTGTAGAAATGTTATCTGATACACTAGTTACATGTCTAGAATTTTGCGTGTCAATCAATATATTTCTGCATTTCAATATTCAGTTTTTAGAACAAAATTATATGATTTTTGGACCGAAAATGGCGTACGATGTAGAATTAGATGCAAGGCATTGCGCTGACTCTTAGTCGTGTCTGGAAGTAGTGCGCGTTTTCCGTTAATAGCTGCGACGTATCTCTCCTGGTACTTGGCGAAGACAGAAAACATCGTTGAGAAGAGCGCAGTGAAGCCTACACAATTACCCACTGTTATATTGAGATTTTCTGTGGTTTGAGCCCTGAATTGTAAGTATATTTGTATTCAATGTACGGTAGATATATTACCAGCATTTATGCATTTTGTAGTTTTATTCAATTAGTTTTTGTTTTGACATTATTTGATTTTAATTGAAAGGTAATGATGCAGCTTAAATTTAACTCGTAACAACATGTCCGTTTCAGCGATATATTTTATTTACTCAATTAACTAGCAATTCATGAATTAACAGAGCACTATGCCTTAAAAATTTGTTAAACTTAACAATTTAAGACTTAATTATTTTTTAAAAAAAACTATAAACATATGTGTGAAACGATTTCAAGTAGTCCACATTTTACGGTACCATTTTCCCTTGATATATGGGAAAATATCTTGTATACATTTGAGTTGGTTGAGTGTAAGAAAAGGCAAACATAGCCTTAACTCTGCCGTTAAATAAATAAAAATAAATAAACAATTATAAAAATGACCATTTTAGGATTGGAGTTCAAAACCAAAATTATTTGTTTTCTATTTTTCGCTTGTAACATAAAATGACGGCCATGTTTATGTCGAGGGAGTCGCCATTTTGATATGTGTAAGCCTCTACGGAGAGTGAAATATTTCAGACTGGAATTAATGCATAGGAATGTAAGATAATTAGTGTTGATTTATGAATGTATCACAATATATTCATATTGCTTCTTTTATGGCTGAAATTAACTCTAAATTGTATTTTTAAAATACAAAAGAACAAAAAACTCAACAAGGTGTTTCACAGTAAAACAGATAAGTGCACAGTGTTCTTTCTTTTTCAGAAAGGCAAGGTGCGGTAGTAGTCATCTTTACTGCTGTCTACTTTTGTACTTGAAGGTAAGGAAAATAATTTTTCAGTTTTTAGATAATTTTGAGGCTTAATGTCTCCAGTCAGAAAGAAGAGACAAGTGAATAGTTTTTTTCTCTTTATGAAACAACACATGTCAGAAGAAACAAGTTTTGAGAAAAATGAAAAAAAATATACTACATACTATAATTTCTCTAAAAACGTCTATTTATTTATAATATACCAATTGAAGGCAACAGCTTCACAGGTGCGGATATCTCACAAAATGTGTATCTACGTGTAGCAAACACAACATTGTTGTTAATTTTGTGTGTGGCAAAACATGACGTGTCATTTTACAAAAAAAAAAAAAAAAAGATTCAACTGCAAACACACTCAAACTTAAGTTCTATAAAATAAGTAGCACCATACAAAAATACAATTTCTAAATTAACGGGACAACTATCCTACAGTCACTTTATATATGTGAAATAAGCAAAAAAAAAAAAAAAAAAACTGTGTGAAGTATCATTATGTTATAAGTTATATAGAGAATAGTTACGGTGTGTAGGTTATGAGGCGGATAGTTCATAAGAGAAAATGTTTATGATATCATTGGGAGAAGGAGAATGTGCGTGTAATAGTAGAACGCTAATAAAACTAACTGACACCACAGACTCAATACTCTGGAATCGAACCAACGACCCTTAGTACCAAAGCCATCGTTCTCTCTGAAAGGAACAGAGAAATTAAATTATTCATATTTAATTACTATTGCCAGCGGATGTATGTATTTAATTTCCAAACATATGCATATCTGGAGACGAAGCATAGGACTATATATGTTAGCCAAATTTAAGATATATAAAAGTTATTCTTAAGCTTTAATTAGATATATTTCTGGTATTTCTAGTTTAATCTGACCTTGCAAGCTGAATTTAAACATTGTTAGTTCAGTACAAGTTAAATAAGGTTGAAATTTTGGTATACTTCAGTTATAACCTCACTGGAAATATTCAGCCTTGCACTTAGGCAAAACAAAAAAAAAATGTTTTTTTTTTTTTTTTTTTTTTTTACATTCACGAGAGAAGTGGAACTAGCATAAATACTAGTTTGATATCACTATTACTGCACAATTGAAGACTTTGGGGCAAAAACCCGTCATGTCCAAAAAGTGAAAGTATAAAGGAGATAGCGTCACAAGGGTTTCTCGTCATCCGATTTTCTTCAAACTTGGCACATATATACTAGACCGAAAATAATTCGACAAGTATTTTTCTTTTGTTTCTTTCGGAAAATAGGTTAAGAAGAGCAAAGGACCCCTTTTCAAAAAAGGGCCACTTGATTAAAAGGGCCACTTTAAAGAAACTAAATTCTGCTGATGTAAAGATGGCTTTAAAGTAGGAAATACGAGTTTTGTCGTTTTAGCCAGAAAAGGGTTGCAGGGGCAATGCCCCCTTCGAAACGCGCTCAATCTTAATTGAAATTGGATTTCGATGGAACTGCTTGAAACCGTGATATGTTGTAGATGTTGTAATCCTGAAAAAAAAGTCGTAACAGGCCCAGCAACTAATCAATTACCGTTCGACCACTACAGGGCCACTTTAAAAAAATAACAGAAAGTAACGGTATTCATGATTTCGGTGGAATTGCTTGAAACCGTGATATGTTGTAGAGATTGTAATCCTGAAAAAGAATCTCAACAGGCGCAGCCACCAATCAATGACCATTTGGCCACTACAGGACCATTAAAAAAAAAGAACAGTACGTAACGGTATTCTGGATTTTGGTGACATTTCTTGAAACCATGATGTGTTGTAGATATTGTAATCCTGAAAAAAAAGTCCCAACAGGCGCAAGGGCGCCGATTTCTCTGTAACTTTGGAGGAACCCATTCATAAAAAACACATATAACAAAAGAAATACATATAAACTATATATCATAAAAATAAATGTGGTCCACATGTGCTTTAGATTGCCCGGGGTCCCAGACCTGCCAGGATCGGCGCCCTTGAACAGGCGCAGCCACCAATCAATGATCGTTTGGCCGTCACAGGGCCACTATTTTTCTTTAAGAAAAGAACAGAAGATAACGTTATTCTGGATTTCGGTGGAATTGCTTGAGACCGTGATATGTTGTAGATATTGTGAATCTGAGAAAAAGTCTCAATGGACGCAATTACCAATCAGTGACCATTTGGATACTACAGGGCCAACTTTTTTTAAAACACTAGAAGGTAAAGATACTCTGGAACGTTGGCAGAATTGATGAAACCATGAAAAGTCGTATCCCACAACCCAGAAAGGGTGGGAAGAGTAGCGGCCAACATCATTTAAACCTAGACAATATCCAGATGTTCATATTGTGGGACAAACGAAAACCCTGGAAATTCCTAGACAATTCTTCTCAGGATCACAACATCTACAACATATCACACTTTCATTCAATTACACCGAAATCAAAAATATCGTTATACCCGGCTATTTTAAAAAAATTTAGACCTGTTGTGGCCAAACGGTCATAATTCGATGGTTGAGTCAATTAAGATTTTTTTCTCATGATGAGAAGATCTTCAACATATCTCAGTTTTACTCAATCTTACCGAAATCCCGAACATCGTTATACTCGGCTGTTTTCAAGAACGATTGGTGTAGTGACCAAACGATTGGTGGTTTTTGGTTGTGTCCATTCAGACTTTCTCTCAGGATGACAATATCTACAACATATCACGGTTTCTGTCATTTTGACCGAAATCCAGAGTATCACTATCTTCAGCTCGGCTGCTTTCAAAAAAGTGGCCTCGTAGTGGCCAAACTGTCAGTGACTGGTAGTTTTGCTCATTAAGACTTTTCCTCGGAGCCATAATATCTACAACATATCACGATTTCAAACAATTCCACCGAAATCTAGAATACCGTTAATTTCTATTTCCAAAAAAGGGACCCTGTAGTGGCCAAATGGTCAGTGATTGGTGGTAGTGCCTATTAAGACTTTTTCTCAGGATCGCAATATCTACGACATATCACGGTTTCAGTCATTTTTACCTAAATCCAGAATATCGTTATCTTCTGCTGTTTTCAAAAAAGTGACCCTGTAGTGGCCAAACGATGAGTGGTTTGTGGTTGGGTCCAATGAGAGTTTTTCTTAGGGACACCATATCTACGACATATCACAGTTTCAAGCAATTCCATCGAAATCCAATTTCCGTAAGGATTGTGTGGAATCCTTTGTAATTTCGAAGGAGGCCATTGCCCCTATAACCCTTTTCTCACAAAAACGACAAAACCCGCATTTCCTACTTTGAAGTCATCTTTGCATCGGCAGAGTTTCGTTTCTTTACACTGTCCCTTTTAATCAAGGGGGGGCTTTTTTGAAAAGGGGCCCTTTTACCCCCTTAACCTATTTTCTGAAAGAAACAAAAAAAATCGTGACGATTTATTTTCGGACTGGTATATATGTGATAAGTTAGAAGAAAATCGGATGAAGAGATACCCTTGAGAAGCTATCTCCTTTACACTTTCACTTTTTGGACTTGACGGGTTTTTGCCCCAAAGTCTTCAATTAAATCAAAATGAGACCAGATTCTTACCCCTCTACTTCCATAGACCATTATTGTGAAATAAATTGTTTAAATCACATTTATTCACAATTTGAGAGCGTATTCTAGGCATAAATTTAACTCATAAAAGACGTACCTAATTCTCATCTTACCTTTCATATATTATATGACTAAGTTTTCATAATGCCTACATAAGACTACAGTATAACATAACAGTTATTCTTAAGTTCTAATTAGATATATTTTTGGTGCTTCTAGTGTAATCTGACCTTGCAAGCTGAATTTAAAAAAATGTTAAATCAGTACAAGTTACATAAAGTTGAAATTTTGGTATACTTCAGTTATAACCTCACTGGAAATAATCAGCCTTGCACTTAGGCAAAACCCAAAAAAAAAAAATGTATTTTCTTTACAACCACGAGAGAAGTGGACTAGTATAAATACTAGTTTGGTATCACTATTACTGCACAATGGATCTCTCCATTAAAAGCAAAATCAAACAAGATTCTCCCCCCTTCACTTCCATAGGCATTTACTGTGAAATAAAGTGATCACATCACATTATATTTACAATTTGGGGGCATATTCCAGGTATAAAGGAGCTGTTCCAAAAGTGCCCAATTTTCGTGTTTGCGTTGCGCGCATACAATTTGGTGTGGAAAGAGGACGTGGCCTTAGACCTTCACATATAAACAATGGTGGTCATAGCTCATCGGGAGCATGCCCAAAAACGGGCCAACAATACAATGGAAATGCCCATAAGGCGCGCATTTCTTGATTTTTTTTTTTTGTATATCTCCCAGAAGAGTTGGTACACTCCGTTGAGATTCAATGGAAGTGAGACTACACATTGAGCTCTGCAAGCACTGTGAGTGTCATCGCACTCGAGCCTTTGGAACAGGGAAATAAATCTGGTGAAAATCAAGTGACATACCATCTCCGATGCTCCGACTTTGTTGAATTGAGACAAACATTTTACCCTGTTTGTGTACATAGCCACTCAAGGCACAGTAATCGGTAAAGTACTGCACTTTTGTTTTATACGATCTTGTTCCGGATGGGGACGATTACATTATAGGATATTTTTGTCAATGTGCAAATGGAGCACGGATAGTTGAATGTTGTGCACATGTCATGCTCATTATTTGGTAGATAATAATAGGTGAAGCAATCGCACCACGTAAGAAGTCATCTGCATTCTTGGATGGTTTATTTTATTCACAAGAAGATGTATCTAGGCTCTTGAGCGATTACGATGAACCATTAATGTCAGAGGATGAGAAAATCGAAAATTGAATCCTTTTGCACACTTACGTATAACACATTACATCGCTCATAATAACCAACCGAACTGCCATAGCGATACTGGGAGTAAGGAAAACCCTGTAGTTCAGCTCAGGTGGCATATCTATCATTTTGTACATTTCAATACCACGTGTCACGCTAGTGTCATGGTCAGTTTTTTTTCTTTCTTTTTGTGAACATCCCTGCTTTTACTTTACTTTATTTTTTTAAAGATATGGTGCACAATGTACACAATCTTAACTACCATTCAATTCCACATATTTCATCTATAGCATTGCTCCTCAGCGGAAATACTACACGGCTACGGCATTCTCTTTCAAAAGGTTTGCCACATATCAAGCCAGTCTGAGCATCGGAGATGGTAACTCGCCTAATTTTGACCCGATTTAATTCCTTGTTCCAAATACTTGAGTGCGATGAAACTCATAGTGCTTGTAGAGCTCAATGTGTAGTCTCATTTCCATAAAACCCCAACGAGCGCGCCCCCTCTTTTAGGCGATATACAAAAAATATGTCAAAAACATGCATTCAATTTGGGGATTTCCATTGCAATGTTGACCCACTTTTGGCCATGTTCCCACTGAGCTATGGCCACCATTGTTCATATGTGAATGTCTTAGGCCACGATCCGTTCCCACACCAAATAGTATGCGCGCAACGCAAACAAGAAAATTAGACACTTATGGAACAGCTCATTTACTTCAGCCTTTGGTTTCTATTTTAATATTCATGCATCCAAAGCGGTAAATAAATAACAAAAAATGACTTTTCGATATTAATTTGACGTCCAAAGCATATATACGATTCATCTCAGCTGTTATTTTTTCTTCTGCGGTAATAATTATAATCCTAAATAGCGAGAAGCTGCTCTTGATATGGGTTCATGTCCGAAGAACAAGTTTCCCTTCTGATCTTATCACGCTATTACAGGATTAATCAAATTTATTTATCAGACACTTATTTTATAATTCAGTCCCCTTGCTCTCACTCATTCTGACAGACCCGATTTGCAATAATAATAATAATAATAATTATAATAATAATAATAATAATAATAATAATAATAATAATAATAATAATAATAATAATAATAATAATAATAGTTTGTATTTATGAAGTTTTTAGTTAAGTAGAAATTTTGGATAGCTATTGGAAACGCAAAACGTCAAACATCTTTCGTCTCTCAAGTATGCAAAAGCTAAATCGCAAATGTTTATTTCAAGTGTTGTATCATTCATAATTTTTGAGTTTTTTTTTTTTTTTCAGTGACTCGTGCCACACTTGCTTACTCTTCACAAATCGGAGGGAGCACGAATACCAGTTTGGGAAATACTGCTCTATTGCAACCAAGAAAAAACTGACCTATTCCACCTTATGCAGAGTCGTTTTGACGTATGATTAGTGTCATTGTAAAGGCCTGACTACTGCAGGAAACATATGTTAGTCGAAGTCTTTAGTATGGCACTAATCACGCGTCAGAACGACTCTGTATAAAGCCCACTATGTCCTGTTTTGAAAAAAAAATATGAAGTTTCCAAAACTACCATAGTTTCAGAATTTAAAACGAAACCCCATTGTTCACACTGGCATGTCGTATCTCCTAAAACGAACAAGAAGTTACGTTTATTGCCTTTTCGTGCTAGGGCTTTTAAGAGTGGTAAAATCAAAGCGGTACTTCATTATATTTGATGTTTTTTTTTTTTGTAACCAAGTAGCTAGGCTAACATGTACTTTCCGAATGTGGTCCTGCGCTCGATTCCCATTATATACTTACGTTGGATACAAGTCCAGTATTCATTTCAATCCCGTCCTACTTTGGGACATGACAACATAGTCGAAAAAGGGGGCACGGTGTCAGTAGTAGAGCGATTTCATCTGATGTGTAGGGTCACTGGTACTTGGTGGCCAGATACGTTTGTGGCAGATATAGTCGTATCCGTGGGTTTTCTAGATATAGTTCCTTTCTCTCCAAACTTCTCATTCCACCAATTCTTCCATCATAATTCACTTGGATTAATAATCCATCTCCCTTAGCTTAAAGTGGATAATCGTGAAAGCTAAACTCAAAGATATGATTCATTTTCATGTTTTTCATAGTCGAAAAGGGACGAAAAACTACCCAAGTCAATCATTTGAACTATGAATCTCATAGTTCATTTGATTGATTTGGGTAGTTTGCCGTCCCTTTTCGACTATGAATTTCACCAATCTGTATCTCTCTCTTCCACCTGTACTCAGGTTGAAAAGTTTATTGTGTGAAGTTTTAATTGATAATTTATGTTTGTTTAAATGTCGACTGAGAGCAGGGAATTTGTGTTATTATTTAATTCAAAATCGTTTGTCGTTGCGAATTCTGTCGAGGAATTTGAAGCTTGAAATATATAAAACGTTAATCATGACTATTGTTCTTTATGGTTGTGAAACATGGTCGCTTGCTCTCAGGGAAGATTGAAAGTATTTGAGAACAAGATAATGAGACGAATATTCGGACCCAAGAGGAACGGAAATGGGGAATGACAGCTACTCCATAACGAGGAACTACATAATTAGTACAGTTCACCAAGCATTGTTAGGGTCATCAAATCTAGCAGGCTCAAGTGCCCAGGTCAGGTAGCCAGGATGGAAGAAAGTAGGAACGCTTTCAAAGTCCTAACTGGAAGACCAATCGGAAAACGACCATTAGGAGGACCTAGGCGCAGATGGGAGGACAATCTTAAGATGGATCTCGCAGAAATCGGAATGAAAAATAGAAGCTGGATCCAGTTGGCTAAGGAGAGAAGTCAGTAGAGAGCTTTTGTGAATGCTGCATTGAACCTTCGGATTCCTTAAGCCATACAGTTATTTAGTTTGTTGATTTTTATCACAATTTTATGTGATTTGCAGTATTTTTACTAACATTTTGTATTCGAAAATATTTTTATTACACACATCAAAATTAGTTTTTACAGTCTTTTGATCCCATTTATACAATTTACTACACGAACAAAACTGTACCTGCTTCAACATTTCAAATTAGTATTTATTACACTGTTGGGTATGATGTTTACCTTTATTATGCGAAATATGTATTCTTGAAACATTAAATTCCATGTTATTGGAAAAAGTGGTTACCAATAAAATAATCTTTGTGTTAAAGTAGAAGAAAAACTACTTTCTTTTTAATCTTTGCCCTTTATTTATAACAAAATGAAATGCAAATTCTTCGCAGGTAAGAGATCAAATATCTTTCTAAACAAACTGAACAACGAAAGAAAAAGATATCGGCCATTTTCTTCTATTTTTTACCTATCCCAGTACACTCCCCCTGAGGCATCTGTTTCGTTTTAAAAAAACGCCTACAGCCACCAGACGATGGGGATTGTATTTGGAAGTCAACGTCTGTGGGAGTATAGCCATTCAGTGACCGCGAAAACTATGTATTTGGCACTAATATCGGTCATTTTGGATTATTTTTACATCTCTCGGTAACCCCCCGCAGATGGTCCCTGGCCCGCAGCCAAGTGGGGTGAATTTGGAAGTCATCGCTAACGGAAATGTCACCATTGAACTTAGCGACGGAGAAAACTGTGTATTTGGCACTAATATCGGTCATTTTCTACTACTTTTACATATTCCGGTATACGACTCCCTGAGACCCCTCTGGTTGGAATTTTGAAAACACGCTTCGACTTGGTCTTTGGCCTGGACCAAGGTACCCGTGTCCAAAATTTGGTAACTCTCGGTCCACTCGACTGGTCCCCAGACCGCACTCTGACAAGCAGACAGACACACTCGCAAACGAACTCTTTATTTTATTTATATTAGATTTGCTTACGAAGTGTAAATAAAGGCCCCGCTCATCAACTGAGTTCAGTGAGTGCCTTTCCAGAGAACAAATAAAACGTCTAATCCAATCTGCTGCAATCCCAACCACTAAAGCTTATGAGAGCCTATGGCATACCAGACAATGCATGTTCAATACGGTATTGCGTGGCCAGCACATTCACATTTAACACAATTATTTTGTGTTCTCTAGCAGATATCAACAATTCACAATTCTGCTGGTTCAAAATCAACAGTTGATTACAATCAGCAAAATGAAATCTAGTGAGTTTTACGTCCCACGCTTATGCCGGCTAGGCTAAAGGAGACGGTGATGATGTGAAATGAATGGTGGAATGGTGGAATGAAGAAAGTTAGAGGGAACGGTAGAAGCCCAAGGAATCCTACGCTCAGAGTGTTTGTCCACCACAAAGTTTACTCCCCAAACACTAGATGTGAACGCTCTACCACTGAGCCACCGCGGCCACTATTATCAGCAATTTTGATGCATTAATTTTCTGCTTGGATCCCTGAAAAAATGCGCATCTCACTAAATTTGAAAGACATAGTCACTGTAAAAAAGTACTTAAAGAAAACAAAACACACTACATTCAATTACTAAATAATAAAGGAAAATCAATGTTTAAAATTGTTTCTAGATACCGCTGTATTCGTTTCACCACTATAATCACCTACTAATCCTTCAGATTGTAGTGAGAAAATTCGAACTTTTATATCCGCGACTTTCCTTCAGAACCGCCACTAATGTAAGGTAAAATAGTATGCGTTCAATAAGTTGCCTCCGCCAAGTGAACTTTGTGGTGGACAAACACCGTGTACGTGGGTTTTCTCTGGGTTCTCCCGTTTCCTCCCACTTTCTTTATTCCACCATTTTCATTCATTACTCATCATCACCGTCTCCTTTAGCCTAACCGGCATAATCGTGAGACGTAAAACTCAAAGATTTGATTTCATTAAGTCACGTGACTCAAAGGTCTCGTCGTCGAATGGAATGCGTCAGTGAATGTGGCGCTATTCGTTTAATCACGCCTGGAGGTATGCGATTACATAAGTCCAACAGATGGCGTTGGTGAACGTGTCAGTATATCATTTAATCATGTCAGGAAGTAAATGGTTGCAAAATATTTTTGTAAATAACATATATTTTTTCTGTTTATAGGAGTAAGATCCGGCACTATTCTTGAACGTGGAAGACTATTTCAAACGTAAGTATTGATTATCGTATCACATTTTCAACGAACTTAAATAGTTCGTAACTGAATTCTCTATGTCTGTCCTCGTGTGTGTGTGTGTGTGTTATTTGCGATTCTTTTTTTCAATTTTGAGCCCTCCATTGGATCTTCTTCTTGTTCACCTCAACCATAGGTTGGTGAGCAACATGGACATTTTAAACTTTTTTCTCTCTCTTTTGGGAGAACTGTTTCATACTTTGATAAAAGCCTGTTACAAGTTCATGCAATAATGTATTGCATGCCATTTGTTTACAACACATAGTCCAAAATAAATCATTTCTAAATTAGTGATTGTAGCGATACGATCAAGATCTCAAGGTTTAGTTTATTTTCCAAGCGGTGATCGGGTTAGTAATCAATGTTTTCCATAGAGCGCAGCACATACATCGAGTACAAAGCATGGTATTGCCATCTGTGGCAGAAACTGGAACTATCTCAATAGTCCCCATTTTTTTTCTCAATATCTGAAATATTCTAATCAAAATCCTTCTTTTATTCTGTTTTCCCTGAACATCAATAGAATTCATTCTTATATATCATATGAACAATCATCACCATGTTTATTGTTTACTTATATTATAAATTCATGCCACTGCAGGACATTTACTTCTCTTTTCAGTACTATCTGAGGAGATTAACAGTTTGTTATTTCCTTTTTTTTTTTACTTAAGCTACTACTTGCTGAAGTATTTGCGTGTTTAGTGTTCCTATTTTATTTTCCAAAGTTCAATACAACAAACAAATAACCTAGTTTTATTCGAGGAAAAATATTTAAGGCAGTAAAAGCGAATGCATTTCAGTCATTTATATAGTAAGTAGCACCATTAAAGAAAAACACGACAAACCAATGGCAGGGCCGTAACTTGCGGGGCCAGGGGCAAATGCCCCCCCCCCCTTCCCCGAAGCTTCCTGCCGTTCGAGAGGGCCCACTTAAAGACAAAATTTTCTTACGCCATATACGATACGAACATGAAGAATCAAACAGGTTCACAAGCTCCTCCGTGGCTAAGAGGTTAGCATGCGCGCCTTTGGCGTGGGAGACCTGGGTTCCATTCCCGGCGGGATCTCATGTGGTGCGGATTCCACGTTAATCAATAGGTGCATGTCTCATATAGCCTCGCTGCTGAAAAGGGACGTTAAAATCAACTAAATTCAAACGGGTTTACTATATTACATAAACACGACCACATACTAAATGTAAATAAAACAAAAAATGAGTCTTGGGCATTTTTCAGTAAAAAGTGTCTACTCTTAGGGACCGTAGAAATAATATTTGTTAGCATGGCTTTGAGATTTGTCAATTTTGTCCCCTTAATTAATTTGTCATTTATGGAACGGGTCCAGGGGCGTGCGGGAGGGCACGCAGGCTCCGGGGGCCCACAAAGAGAAAGATGAAATGAATGGGCCTATTTTCAAATTTTGCGAGGGTGGCCAAAAATGTTTTTCTAGGTGTCCCAAGGTCCCAAATATTAATGCTTTCCCTCCCTCCAAAAAATATAAGTTACGGCGCTGACAACAAGCATCTCAGTCTTTCATTCTGTGCATGACGCCAATCCTAACAATATACTGTAACACTAATAGATGTCGCTACATTCGCTATCGCTTCAGTTTGTGAAAAATTTTATTTCCTTTAAAATGTTTTATTTTTAAAAATGCAAATTTATGCTCTAATTTTTTGTGAGTACCAGTGACGGTGTAAGGCTAACTGGGGTCGGGGCCAGTGAAGTAGATCGGGACCCCTTCACGAACAATCATGATTTATACACTGCTTTTTTGACATTCATTTGCATAATCATTGTTTGTTTGCTCCTCCCGCTTTCCCCGTTGGTGTGTGTGTTTAAACCATCTTAATCTGGGGTATATGAATTAAATGGGGGGAGGACACTCAACATCCCTGTCTATTTTTTTAATGCTCACAACCGCCTTTAGGCTGGTATCTATACATAAAACCGGAGCAGAACTACCATTGCATATTTTTTTAATTCATTTTTCACCACAGGACAGGATAGAAAAAGAACTAGGGATACAAGTGTAACTGAAAATACCACCCACGACAGGAATAACATAATCTTAAGAACAAAGAAAACGTAACAACAAAAAATCCAGAATTTATCCTACAGCTATATCATCTTAGTTCAAACGCGTACTGTAATTAGATGGAATATTGGAAGTAATGCTCCTAATAGTAGATATAGAGAAAAATTTGCGTACAAATTGTAACAATGAGCTGATATTGAAAAAATTGCAAATGATAATATAACCGATTACGATTTCAAAAAATAAGCTCTATGTTTCTAGAATGTTCTCGTTCGGTTCTCGCCTTTGGTGTTTCTCCTGTGTAATTTCTCATATGGTTAAATTTATTCATGGTTTCTCACCTGTCTGAGTTTATGCTACATGAGTTTTATTTGATTTGATTTCTCCCCTACAATTAGCCCCATTCACTTTAGCATTCAGTTGTTCAGTGATTATACAAGATACTTAAACATTTTTTTTTACCGAACTATCAGTAAATAATGGTTAGAATAGATTCCTCTTCTGTGTGTCTTCTTCATTTATTTTTACTATGTTTCTCTCCAGTGATAATATACGATCTATTTAATAACATTGCTTTTGCCGAAATATCAACGAATAGTGAAAAACTAGAATGTTTCTCTCCTGCTTGTCTTTTTTACTATTGTTTCCAAATTTCACACTTGTCTTATGATCATATTATTTTGTATTTAATAATTCAGTCATGTTTATATTCTGTCATTTATGACTGTTTCCATTACCACTTACTAACATACTTAGTATTAAGAATATAACAAAAAATCCTGAATATATTGAATAATTGGGGATATTATAGATGAAATATGTGAGCACAGAATTCTAGTATCGGTTGTACTATCCTACTTTTCATTACCTCTCATCACCAGTCAATTGACAGATCTTGATGGCTTTTTATTATTCTTTTGGTATTTTTGTATTTTTTTATTGTCTTAAGTTGAAACATGAAACTACTCTCGACGATAGTTCCATTACCTGATTAGCCTGTGTACCACCAGCATTCAGATTGCTACCTTCCTTGCTTTGATAGCTGCGAAAATCCCATCCATATTATCAAAATCCAAAGTAGATGTTATTTCATTTTAGATAGAAAGAATAGCCAGATTTGTGAGTCTTTCTTGACTCATTGTGGAATGCATGTATGATTTTATCAGCTTCATTTTGCTTAAAGACCTGTTATATGATGCGACAGGTACGGGCAGTGTTATCAAAATCTGAAAAGCGGTTGCCAAACTTTTGTAAGCTTCAAGCCTTACTGAAGACACATATTTCAGTATGCCTTGTGGGGAAAAGTCAAGTTGTTCTTTAGCCCTCTGAGCACACCTTAGTGAACGGATTATATCCTTACAATACTGAAATAATTGTACACCATCCAGGTCATTCGAGTAGAACAAAGCCAAATCAGAGTAACATGCTTTTAGCCTTTCCGTACTCTCATCATCTAGCTGCTGCACAAAGTTGGTGATAGAACACAGGAATCCCAACCTGTCGTTCAGGTCACGCATCTGAGTAAAACGGTCATACATTTGTTGTCTCATCTCATCTAGAATTTCACTGATAGAGCTTCACTTCGGCCTGTGCAGTCAGAGGTTCATCCTTTGCTTCTTCTCCAGCCATACATCTCCTTCTCCTACTGCGTGTACCCACAGTTATGTTCGATTCTGTGCAACTTCTTTCAGCTGCGGATATGATTTCCTTGGCCAGCTCAAGCCTCCAGGTATCAATCGACTCAACCAGGCCCTGTACCTGAATAAGAGTCTGATTGAAACTCATAACCTGTGATTGAAGGCATTTTTGGATCCGATCAATATATGGGAGAACTTCGGAGCAGAAATACAGTAAAGTGATGAAATTAAATGACTGGATGGTTGCAAGAAGACTAGCATCTCGTTGCGTATCAGGCGTTCCAGTGTCACGCATTTCTTCTAACACATCAATTACAAATAAATAAACAATGACATTTGGGAAGTAAGATAGCAGACGGGGCCCCATTACTTGCATCATAAGACCTTAGAATGTAAACAACACAATATACTTCGAGATTTCTTTTATTATATTTTAATCTACACTAAACTTTTTTCCTTTAAATTTCTATGAGATTATTGAACAGAGTGAAAGTTTTATTTTATTCATATTATAATTTTACATTTTTCCTTTAAATTTATTTGGGTCCCAAAGAAAATGAAAGTTTTATTTTACTTATTTTTCGCATACATTCAGCTTTATTCTTTATTTTTTGGGGGGAGGGCTCCAAGAGAGTGAAACGTTTTTTTTATTATTTTTTTTTTCACCTACATTCAACCTTTTCCTTTATATTTCTTTGGGAGTCCCCAAGAGTGTGAAAAGTTTACTTTATCTATTTTGTCACCGAATTTTAGCTTTTACATTTAAAATTCTTTGGGGGCCCCCAAGATAATGAAACTTTTAATTAATTTATTTTTAATCTACATTCAGTTTTTGCTTTAAATTTCTTTGAGGATCCCCAAAAGAGTGAGGCCCTAAGCTATAGATTTTTTACCTTATACGGAAATCCAGCACTGATTTTTTTTTATTAGAGAGATATTTCTGTTGGTTCATCCGATATTTGGTGTAATATTGATTTAACTATCTTCCGGGGACCCCACAAAGTGAGGCCCAAAGCCGGGGCACAGCTCGCTATCTCCTTAAGCCGCCACTGGTGAGTACTAAACTGTCCTGGCAATTTGTCGACTTATAACTTAAAGAGAAGTTACTACAACCATATATACTATACTAAATATTAGGAATTTACTGTTTTGTAGCACAAGTCTTGAGGGAGAGGGCAAGCAAGATATGAATTAGTGGCAATATATAGTGAAGGGTCTTGTCAAAAGTTCAAACTAAGAGATAAAAACTTACCTGATAAACTAATTCTTGTATATAAGAAGTAAAATATTGGGTGTTATTTCGTTAGTCTGAAGCAAAAAAAAAAAAAAAAAAAAACTGTAACTATTTACCGATGCGGCTTCCTTCAAGAGCTGCCAATGTAACGGGCTTTGTAAATAGGTAAGTGAGAATGGAGTCTGCAGAACTTAGATGGTCGTTTTGCAATCGGTTCGCACGCGTTCAGGCTCACTATCATTGAAGTTCGTGTTCACTAATCTCAATGAAATTTACGATAGCTCAAGATCACTACCCGCAATAAAGCTCGTGCTAGGTCGATCTTGCGCTCACTATCCCCAGTAGATGCTCATTTTCCGTAATGCTCGTAATCAGTATCCCCAATGGGACTTTATCTCCCTTCAGCTCGCGCTCACTAGCCTTATTGCGGCTCGCGCTCACTATCCTGAATTGCGCTCATGCTTCCTCATGTTCTCTCTCACTATCTACAATGGAGATCATACTTCATCACGTTCGTGCTCACTATCCCCAATTGGGCTCTGCTTTGTGTTCACGCTCCTATTCCCAATGGACTTATTCTCTCCTGTGTTCGCGCTCACTATCCCCAATTCGGCTCATGCTCTTTTGTGTTCACTCTCCTATCCACAATAGGGATTATTCTCTCCTGTGTTCGCGCTCACTAACCTCAATGTGCTCGCGCCCACTATCGCCAATTGGGCTCATGCTCCTTTCTATTCATGCACCTATCCCCAATGGGGCTATTATCTCTTGTGTTCGCGCTCACTAACCTCATTGGGCTAGCGCTCACTATCCCCAATTGCGCTCATGCTTCCTCGTGTTCGCTTTCACTACTAACCATGGAGATCATGCTCCTTCGCGTTCGCGTTCATTAACTTCCTTTGTCTCGCACTCACTAGGAGCCGGTCTTTGGTTTGCTATCCACTTACAGTCGTCGCTGTCACGTGTGCTGGCGCTCAACTGTTGAGGTCGAACCTGATTATGCCGGAGAGCTAGGCTAGCAAGTTAGTGTATCCTTGCCCCAGAGAAAGACTTCTGCACAACATCAATAAGAAATTACACGCCATCGGTAGCCCATTTTTAGGTCTCCGGATGGAATAGTGTTGCCAAGGAGACGAGAAATAATGTTTAAATTTGAGACGAGATGAGAAGCAGTGCAATCCTTGCCTCGTTTTTGAGGCGAGACGAGAAAGTTTTCTCGTTTTATAAATTTTTGTACAAAATTTATTCCCTGATTCTTTCTTAATTTCATCCAGAAGGTATCACAATCCTTCTGCATCGCGAAAGTTCCACGAAAGGTGTGATATAACAACATTTATACTTCTTATAATTAATGTAGTATAATGTGCGATGATGAATTGCGTATTTTTAAATGTTGAAAATGCATTTCATTGTGTTCGTACAATTACTTTATCAATTCAGTTTTTACACTATAAGTGATGAAATATTGAAACATATTTGAGATCCAACACTTGGGTGAATTGGTATATATCCTAACTGTATATAAAACTACATGAACTAACATAAAATAAAGGAGTACTTCTGATTGACGTGGAGAGTTGACATTTGGCATGGTTGTAGCTTTCCGGAACTAACCAATGGGAAAATTGCCAAAAGTGAATATTTATAATTTTAGGGGGTCTAAAGGGGCGGTGAAGAAATTCCCATGTTATTTAAATGGGTCTTTTTTGGGCTTACAATCTCATATTTTAGGTACTTGGAATAGGAATAGAAACTTGCTCATTCCTTTTCGTTAGCGTTATCTAAGCAAATAAAAAAAAAAAAACATAAAGTGATTTTATAGGGAACTGAAAAAAAACTTTCCCATGTTTTTTTATATGGGACATCTGCACCACAAAATGTTTAGGCACTTCTGGCAGGATTAGAATGATGAAATTTGGCATGATTGTAGCCTTTCTTGACTAATCCACAGGAAAATTCCCAATATCGAATATTTTTAGTTTTTAAGTTCTCTAAAGGGAGGGTGAAAAAATGTCCGTGTTATTTAAATGGGCGTTTTCTTGAGGCACAAAATCCTATCTATTAGAGAGTTGAAACGCGAGAAAAAAGGTTGAAATTTTGTAGAATTGTCGGTCTAAAAGGTGCGAGGCCGTAGGCCGAGTAAACACTGGAGTTAGAGGTGAAAGCCTCAGCTTTATCAAACTCAGGAAATGTTAAGAGCAAATGCAAGAAACCCACTCCTAATGCAAAGGTTGATCACGCCAGGTTGCAGACTGAGCAAAGGCGGGGGAGCTTCGCCTCCAGCTAGTATATATATATATATATATATATATATATATATATATATATATATATATATATATATATATATATATATAATCTACATGAACTGACGGTCATAAATTAAAGGGGGAGTTCCGGTTGACGTGGAAAGTTGAAGGACTCCGCACATTCCTTATGGAAATTAGATTTCGGCAGAATTGCTTGAAACCGTGATATCTTGTAGATACTTTCCTTCTGAGAAAAAGTCCCAATAGGCACTAAATAAATCACTGACTATTTGGTCAGTACAAGGCCACTTTCTAAAACAGCCGAAGATTACAATATTCCGGATTTTGGTATAGACTGAAATTGTGATATGTTGTAGATATTTAGTCCTGAGAAAAACTCTCAATGGGAGCAACCGCCAACCACTGACCGTTTGGCTACTAGGAAGCTACTTTATCCAAACCAGTAGAAGGTAACGATATTCTGGATTAGGGTAAGAAAGTCTGAAACCGTGATATGTTGTAGATATTTTGATCCTGAGAAAAAGTCTTAATGGGCAAACCACCAATAACTGATCTGTCGGCCACTGTATGACCATCTCTTTTAAAGCAGCCGAGTATAACAATATTTCGGATTTCGGTTAAAATGAATGAAACTATGATATATTGTACATGTGATTCGGAGAAAAATTGTTGTTTCGGACCAAGCAATTGTAGGTCAGTTGGTAGAGTATTTGTTAGCCTGAGGGAGGTTCAGCCCGGATTCACCTTACTATCTATGTTTTTTCCGGGTTTGCCTTTGTCCCACCCATTCACTTTTTCTCAGGACCAAAATATCTACAACATACCACGGTTTCAGTCTTTTCCACCGAAATCCAGAATATTGTTACCTTCTTCTGATTAAGGCACTTTGTAGTGGACAAACGATAACTCATTAGCGGTTTCGCCAGAGACTTCTTTCTCAGGATTAAAATATCTACAACAGACCAGAGTTTCAGCCTTTTCCACCGAAATCCAGAAGATATTTATCTTTGGCTATTTTCAAAAAATTGTCCCTGTCGTGGCCAAGAGGTCAGTGATTTTTGGTTGTGCCTATTGAGACTTTTCTTCTCAGAATATCCACAACACATAAGGGATTTCACCAAAATCTATCGTATTGTTTTCTTCGGCTATTAAAAAAAATTGGTGTTGTGGTGGTCAAACGGTCAGTGATTGGTGGCTGCACCCATTGAGACTTTTTCTCAGGGTGACAAGATGAACAATATATCACGGTGTCAATCTTTTCCACCGAAATCCAGAAGGTACTTATTATTGACTGTTTTCAAAAAACTGGCCCTGTAGTGGCCAAACGGTCAGTGATTGGTGGTGTGACTAGTGAGATTTTTCTCAGGATGACAAGATCTATAATACGTCAGGTTTCAGTCATTTTCACCAAAATCCTTGATATCGTTATCTTTGGTTGTTTTCAAAACAGTGGCCCTGTAGTGGTCAAACTGTAAATCTATTGTGGTTGTATCTATTGGGTCTTTTTCTCAGAATCTAAATATCTACAATATTTCATTGGTTTTCAGACATTTCCACCGAAATCCAGATATCATTATTTTTGGCTGTTTTCAAAAACTGACCCTGTAGTGGCCGAAAGGTCAGTGATTGGTGGTTGTGCCTAATGAGACGTTCCTTTTTTTTCAGGATCACAGCATCTACAACATATCACGGTTTCAATTACTCCCACCGAAATCCTATTTCCATAAGTATTGTGCGGGTTCTTTGGCATGATTGTAGCCTTCCCGGACGACCCCACAGAAAAATTGCCAAAAGTGAATATTTTTAATTTTTAGTGAGTTTAAAGAGGGATGAAAGAATTGCACATGTTATTTTTTTATTTACAATCTTGTTTTTTATGTTCTTGAAATTGGAATAAGAACTTGAAATTCGGTATGTTTGTACGTTTTCTATAGTATTGCTTAACAAAATCAGTAAAAATAAAAAAATAAAATATTCCAACTTTACATTGGTTTTATGGGGAACTGTAAAATCTTCCCCATGTTATTTATATGGGACACATTTTACATCTGAAAATTAATGCACACTTCCTATAGAGATACAATTACTTAATTAGATATGATTGTAGCTCTTCAAGACTAAGCCATAGGAAAGTTTGCCAAAAGTAAATATTTTGAATTTCAGAGAGTCTAAAGAAGTTATGAAATAAATTCCCATGTTATTTAAATGGGCATTTTTATTTTTGAACCTATAATCTCATATTTTAGGTACTTGGAATTGGAATAAATACTTGAAATTCGGTGTGATTGTACGTTTATGTTAGTGGTAGTTAAGTAAATAACCAAAAATAAAAACTTCTAACTTTAGAGTGTTTTTATAAGGGACTGTAAAACCTTTATGTTACGAGTATTTATATGGGACATCTTCTGCACCACAAAATGTTTAGGCCGTTCCGGCAGGATGAGAATGATGAAATTTGGCATGATTGTAGCCTTTTGGTACTGACACACAGAAAAATTGCCAAAAGTGAATATTTTTTATTTTTTTATTTTTAAGGAGTATAAAGGAGAATAAACAAATTCCAAGTTATTTAAATGGGCGTTTTCTTGGGATGCAAAATCTTATCCTAACTATATATAACACTACCTGAACTGACATAAATTAAAGGGGTACTTCCGGTTGACGTGAAAAGTTAAAATTTGGAATAATTGTATCTTTCCAGGACTAACCGACAGGAAAATTGCCAAAAGGGAATATTTTTAGTTTTTAGGTTGTCAAAAGGGGGGATGAAGAATTTCCCCATGTTATTTAAACGAGTAGTTTTTTAGACTTATAATCTCATGTTTTAGGTACTTAGAATCAGAATAAAAACTTGAAATTTGGTATGCTTGTACGTTTTCTCTAGCATTACCTAAGTAAATTAGAAAAAATAAACATTTCCAGGTTTAGAGTGGTTTTATGGAGAACTGAAAAATCCTTCCCATGGTACTTATATGGGACGTCTTCTACACCCCAAAATGTTTAGGCCCTTCCGGCAGGATTAGAATGATGAAATTTGACATGATTGTATCCTTGCGGGACTAAGCTACAGGAAAATTCCAAAAGTAAATATTTTAATTTTTAAGGGGTCTAAAGGGGGTGAAGAAATTCCCATTTTATTTAAATAGGCGTTTTCTTGGGATAAAAAAGCTTATAATTTCGATAGTTAAAATAGTAAAATAAACTTGAAATTCGGTAGAATTGTGAATTTAAGAGGTGTGAGGCAATAGACCGAGCAAAGGTAGGGTAGGGGTGTGGGGGCGAAGCCTCCAGTTGGACAAATTCAGGAAATATGAAGAGGAACAAACGCACGGAATTCACTGTTGATGCAAAGACTGATATGTAAGAGATGCGAGGCTGTAGACCGAGCATACACGGGGGCCTGGGGACGGAAGCCCCAACTAGCCAGAAACGGGGAGGGTACTTTGTGCCCATCAACTTAAAATACGAAATTGATGAGACACACTAACGTTCATATTGAACGACATTAAGGTATTGGCTTTAGCTAAACATGTTGAGCAATAACGTATTCTCTTACAATTTTAAAGAAACGATTAGAAGCGGAATTACAATATATATAACTAACTAACTAACTCTATGGCCTATGGAACCCGGAGGTTAAATGCCGCGTTCACAAAAGCTCTCCACTGACTTCTATCCTTAGCTAATTGCATCCAGTTTTTACTTTGTATTCCTATCTCTGCGAGTTACATCTTAATATTATCCTCCCATCTGCGCCTAGGTCTTCCTAATGGTCGTTTTCCTATGGGTCTACCAGTCAAGACTTTGAAAGCGTTTCTACTTTCTTCCATTCTAGCTACATGACCTGCCCACCTAAGCCTCCTAGACTTGACGACCCTAACAATGTTGGGCAAACCGTATAAACTCTGTAGTTCCTCGTTATGAAGCTTCCGCCATTCCCCATTCTCGTTCCTCTTGGGTCCGAATATTCTTCTCAGGATCCTGTTCTCAAATACTTTCAGTCTATGTTCTTCCCTCAGAGTAAGCGACCATGTTTCACAACCATACAGAACAACATGCATGATTATCGTTTTATATATTTTAAGCTTCAAATTCTTCGACAGAATTCGCGATGACAAGAGATTTTGAACCGAATAGTAACACAAATTCCCTGCTTTTAGTCGACATTTAATTTCTTCGTGAATATGATTTTCGTCTGTTAATATTGATCCTAAATATTTGAAAGTATCCACTTTATCAAAAGTATTATTTAATATTTTAACGCTTCCACAATTTGCAGTATTACGGTCCGGACGCACTTCCATGTATTTAGTTTTCTCTGCATTTACTTCTAAACACATGTCCCTGCAAGCGTTTGATAAGATCTCTGCATTTATTTCTATTGTTCTCCTATCATCCCCTATTAAATTTACATCATCAGCATATGCCATAACCTGGTGAATGAATAACAATATATATATATACCTTAGTGGGAACGAAGTACCTCACACCCCGTTGGTAGTCTGAGGGTTAATGTTAGTTGACTAAAACAATGTCGAGCGTACTTATTTCAGTCAGTCCAGATAATTATCGGAATAATATGTTCTTTGACTGGAGGTAAACAACACATTTCACTGCAAACAATTAGGAATTATGTATATTCAGCTACACGTGTACTGCGGGGCCGTGGTGGCTCAGTGGTGCCGGTGGGTGTAACCGAGCGGTTTGAGGCGTTAGGTTGACGATCGTGAGGTAAAACCCATTGGGGGTTCGAGTCCCTATGTAATAGCAAATATGGAATTTTAATTGTCCTCGATGTTTCTGTGTTCGTGTCCCTGTCGAGTCTAGTAGTCCTGAAAAGTGCTGGAAGTAGAAAATATGTCAGGATTTTTTTTTAAAGTAGTAGAGCGTTCACCTCTCGTGTAAGGGGTACCGGGTTCAATCCCAGCTACCACCAAGTGAACTTTGTGGTGGACAAATACCGTGTGTGTGGGTTTCCTCGGGGTTCTTCCGTTTCCTCACACTTTCTTCATTCCTCCATTTCATTCATGTCTCACCATCACCGTATCATTTAGCCTAGCCGGTCTTACTGTGCGGCGTAAAACACAAAGATTTCATTACACTTGTACTGAAATTATGTTCGAATGATGAATGCGTTTTACCAAATGAACTCAAGACAAAGTATCAGCAGCATTATTCCTCTTACTGCGAAAAAGGTCTTGTCTAAAGACATAATTCATGTATGGGCGTGGAACCTAGGAAGCGTACTTTTACCACGTGTGAAAACTCAAACATTGTGTGAGTTATGTGAGCTACTTACATATGTGAATTAGAATGTCCATGAAATTAACATTTATTTATGTTTTAATTAATTAAATATTTATTATAGGTTTAAGTTGTTTTAAACTTGTATTAACAGCTAACTCCTGCATATTTCAATATCCGTATCATCTAACTACTTACTATGTTTAATTTTTCAGGTTCCAAATTCACAAAACACAGTACTGAGAGTGCTGGAAAAACTTAAACCTTGGTTGTAGCACTCAAAGAAGAGAATCATGACGGCTAAGACATTGCTTGCGGCATTATTAGCCATGTACGTAATTCGTTTGAATAAAATGCCAGGAATACGCAATTGCATCATGACTGGCTTCATTGTGCTACTAATTCTTGCCACACGAATATGGCAAAATGACTACATCATCATCTTGAGGCTAGCTACTGAAAAGAACATCCCTATTCGTCCCATACTAAAGTATACAGGTCAGCTACTCCACCCTGCAAGCTACGCATTATTGCTATTTACGACGGTCAACGTTCTTGGTGTAATTTGTATGGGTTTGCCAGATGTGTTCCTTAACATTGATTTCTATGTCCTCGGTATTTCTCAATTTATATTGTTCGGTTACTTGTATGTCTTATCACGTCCTGTTCTTCAACGTGTAAACAACTAGTTGTAAATCCAGGAAACGGAAAAAAAATTGACAAAACCAGAAACAAAAGTAAAGAAGAAAATGACAAAGGTGAGAAACACACAAAGAGACATTCCATGACAGAGAAAACGAATCAAAAAAAAAAAACTATTTACACCAACTCCACCCTCCATGAAAAATTATGTGTATGCCGAAGATATCTTAAAATGCTATGTTTATTGTCATTTCTTTTACAATTTTAACTTTCATATAAATTTATAATTATTTGGAGACAAAAATTCATGAAGATAATGCTGTATACTCGTTTTGAAAGCTCGTAGTAGAGATAATTCCTCGCATTCAAATAAGAGAAAATGTTAATATAGACATGCAAGGAAAAGTTAATCGTTTCAGAGCTAGGGCTGTCCAAAAACGTGGAAACGCTAGATTTCAACACGTACTATTTCGAATTTGAGAAACTATGCGCTGGCGGTCCATATCAGCCTTAAGCAAATCACACATACGGAATCCAAGAATATATGTTTCCATCAATGTGTGTTTGGTGTACAGGGGAACGCCCAGACATGCTCTCAACAAAATATTCAAATATGCTCTGAACTTAAAGTGGGTCCAATTTAAGTAAAATATAATCTTTGACAGCAATGATCGGGAAATGCTTCGGCGGGAATTTGGAAGTATTAGAGATCGCCACCGCCAGCGCCAGGGTCCATCAGCTTTGAAATAACGAGTGCCCTGTTTTGTCACACCCTTTAATGTCTAAAAAAAATGTTAGATATAATTGGATAAAATACGTCACAGTATACATTATGCCGAACACAAGGAACCATAAAACTAGTAGATCCTGACACTTTGGACCATTCATCGAAGCATTCTGTGTTCACTGTTGTCAAAGATTAAATTATACCTACTTTGTCCCTCCTCGAAATCATAGCGTATCAGACATTTCTGTTGAGTGTATGTTTGGCTATAATGCCATGTAGTTAATCCTCTGCACACCCATTCCTCTGTGATAAAATACACATTTCTGGATTGCGTGTGTACGAGTTCCTTTATGCTTATATAAATCGTCAATCCACGATTTCTCGAATTCGAAATAGGACATGTTAAAATTGTGATTTCCCACGATTTTGGACAACCCTTTAAAACTATGCACTTTCCCTTACAGGTCGATATGAACTTTTTATTGTATTTTGAGTTGTTGTATCCTGATTTGTAGCTGTTTTCATTACAAAAAATAATTATATCTTATTTAGTAATATATGTGCGTCACTGGTTGGAGTTGGAGTGTCAGTGTAAGAAGTAATTGTGTTAATATGTGACACCTTAGAAGAAAACTAATACACATAGTTTGCTTGTAATTAGTGTATATTTTATGACTCATATAGTGAGAAATAAAGAAACGATGAATTTCAGAAGAATTAACAAGTATTTATTAATGATACAAAAAAAAAGCATCAAAACATCGCGATCTGGGACAATAATTAATTTTTGAATCAGGGGCAACAGAAGTTTTCAATCGCCCCTAAATCAAGTTTTCTTATTTTCTACAGAATAAGCACATTATACTGAGTTAAGTGATAGTTTGTGTTTGGCTACACTATATGCAGTTCTCCAGATATAAAGCCTACAAGAAATGTTTGATCGAAAAAATATATTAGATCTTTTGATCCAATAAAGAATTAATTATTATTGGCAAAAAATGACAATACTTTTGAGTCACAAATGTTCGTTTTATGCCGTTTCTCGAAAAACTGCAAATTGAAATTTATTCTATTGTATGTAATTTTATTTTCGTTAATCTGATATATCCATTGATATTGCAATATCCACACAATATTAGTTATGAGTAATAAAGTTTAGGAGTTAAGCCATTGCTACGTTAGAAGAACTTGTAGCTGTCATAAAAAAATCATGAAACCCTACCATATTTCACCATGTACAAATAGTCTTGAAAGGGTCATAAAACATTTTTTCCATCTTGCAAGGAGTTGAACGATGCGCAACTTTCTGGGACGTCTTGCTTGCTACCTGCTATCGCCCTCCCGCTGACATAAAGGAAAAAAACAGTTTCACCGCTTCCGAAGCAACAGATTCTTTTGGACAGGGAGGAGAAGTGCATCGAAATACACGTTTCTAATGAGGAGGTTCACTGTTTGTCCATTAGAGTGCAGTACTGCATGTGTGGAGAAACATTTCTTGCTTTTAAGAAGTTGTAACATGTAAAGGGTAAATAGAATGATCAGGTTGCAAGTTTTCTTTTATGACAGCTACAAGATTCAATTAACGTGGCAATGTGGCTTTAGTCACACTTTTGGATATACCTGAATGAAAGTATTGTAACATTGTCATGCCAGTGTCGTTCTAATGAACAACGAAGTGACGGCTTATCAGCTTAATTTAACTATGGCAAAATTATTGTAGAGGAGCATTTCTCATGCATATTAAAAGTTTTTTTTCTTAAATTTTTTCCCCTTGGAAACTATAATTGAGGATTAACATCATCCAAGTTAGTTAGTTTGTCTAAATTAGATATAACTATTGAACACGTATCACATTTTTTTTAACATTTCCTTTTGTTATATATGCTTATTAAATTTTAAAACTTCGTTAAAGCTTCTGGGAAATTACATGTGAATTATTGAAAATCCATGTTTTATGTTCCTCTACAATTTGTGCATAATCCTCTCAATCTATCTCTATACATTTATTCTGTGACGTGAAATGAAAACAAACTTGTCTTCACAGCACACTCTTAAAATAACAACAACAACAACAAAATAACACGAATCTCTATATTTACTTGTTTGTCTCACAGTGAGGACTGGTAATTTTGTTTATATTCATATTATTCATAGGAACTATCGAATGGGTGTTTGTTACAAATATTCTGGCTCATTTTTTGTTTGAATGGACCATGAGTTTTTTTCTTTCGATAGCTAGAAAATCACAGTAGAATTATTAGTAAGTACATCCACTCAGATCCACGTTATACTTATAATATTTATGTAATTTGTGTGGCATAATGATGTGTTCTCACAGAAGACTGCTCCAGAGACCACCTATGTTCATAGGGTTGGGTGGATGCTATCATCTAAAAGTAGCCAAGTTTGGACCGAATCGTTGCTTCTCACTACCGAAGGCCGAAACAACAACAAAAAAAGAAAAAAGAAAAGAAAAGAAAAAGAAAAAGAAAGAGAAAAAATGTTGATATAATCTGAGAATCAGTAGAGGTGTTGATCATGTATAAGAAAGGCCAGCTTAGGCGTGGCAGCTTTAAAACAAGATATAGAAATTTTCTTCAGAAATGAAAATGAAATCTTTATTTTACGTCCCACGTTTATGCGGGCTAGGCTAAAAGAGGCGGTGATGATGAGAAATGAATGAAACCATAGAATGAAGAAAGTGGGAGGAAACGGAAGAACCCCGAGAAAACCCACGAACCCGGTGTTTGTCCACCACAAAGTTCACTTGGCGTGAGCTGGGATCGAACCAGGGACCCCATGCACCAGATGTGAACGCTCTACTACTGAGCCACCGCTGCCCACAAATTTTCTTCAGAACATACTACCGTTATACTAAATCTATCTTAAAGTTTAAGATACAGATGAAGAGGATAAATAATAGCATGAACTTTGATCCGTACGTTCAGTAGTGTGAATTTAAAACTGTGTCTTCCCAAAATAGGTAACAAAACTCAACTAACCAAAGCAGGATATATATATATATATATATATATATATATATATATATATATATATATATATATATATATATATATATATATATATATATAAGATTAAATATACTGCTTTGGTCAGTTGAGTTTTGTTAGCTATCTTGAATTTTCCAAAGCTGCAACGAATAATTTGCAATGTGTCTTCCCAGTTGACCACGTTAACTCTACCGACTTGTGAAGAAATGCTGCTACCTGCCCTTCGAACTTAAAAAAAGCTTCTTAACAAAACAGGTTTGAAAAATCAAGTAGTATAATAGTACATGAATTTCGCACTTCTTTTTTCTCATGTATCACTCTGATTAAGAAACTCTTACGTGTACACAGTATGTTGGAAAAGCAACGGAACTTTTTTCATTACAAATAACCAATAGCTCCTTCTGTTGAAGCAACATATCATCGGAAAGCTGAATATCTGCTCAACAAAACGAGACCACAATCATGAGAACCGATTAACGGAGTGTCAAGTTATAGCAAAAAAAAAAAAAAAAGTGAATGTATCTGGTGTCACCTCGCCACAAAAAGACGATGTAAGTAAAACATTTACACATACATTGGAAATGATTAAACAAGTGTATGGTGATGAGTCTCGTACACGTGTCTTCAAGAGGTATACGCGAATCCGGGACGGCCGCGAGTCCTTGTAAGGCGAACCAAAGCCAGGCAGACAGATAAAGGAAAATCGCGATGAGTTGGTGGATCAAGTGCGGAAATGTATTCCACAGGGTCAAATTGTTAATGATGAATATTATCTGGGTATTATGAAGCGTTTGTGGAAGCGAATAGTTCGCGTAAGGTCCGTGTATCGATCGCTAAGCAGTTGCTCTTTATTGCACGACAATGCGCCATGTCATAGAACCGTCGCATTTTATGACTTTTTTTTTTTTTTTTGGCTAAAAAGGAAATATGTGTGCTTCCATATGATCCGTATTCGCTTGATTTATCGCCATGTGACAATATCCTATTTCCAGAATTAAAATTGGCCATGAAAGGAGCATTTTATGACATTGACATTGTTACACACGTCCAGTCTGCCGTGACAAGGGTCGTTGAGGCGATTCGGAAAAAAAGACATCAACACGTTCGCTACCGACACAAAAAATATATTAGGGACGCATTGGTTTTCACCAAGGACCAGCGTCCCATATGTGAGACGCTCGGGCTTGTTCTAGCAGATGGTCTGTGGGTAAGGTAATTTTCTTATGACCGGTCTATTGTGGCAGTTTATGTCTATGAATCGGTCCCTCGTAAAATCCGCTGTGTCCCATATTTGGGACTTTGGTAGCCAACGTGTTAAAAACCCTAGCATTGGTTGAACTTGCCCAGTGGATTAGTGATGCGGAAGGGATGTATTTTGAATAAAAAGAGCTACATTTGGTAAAATACTTAATTTGTTTTGTTTAATTTAGAAAGTTCTGTTGTTTTTCCGACATACTGTGTATTGTGATCGATACACAATACACCAATGGTCAATGAACCGTAATTATTTCACTACTTCCTACAGTAAATCGTAATAGAGTATACATATTGCTTTGTACAGTAAGAGACACTTCTGGATGGTACATCAATATGAAAATTTACGGCAAAAATGTACCATCCAGAAGTGTCCCTTTCTCTACCTTTTTTACGGTATACCTGCACGTCATCATATCAGAAAGGGAATGAAGAATATCGCTAAAAGACGGACGGAACAAAGTAGTGTTTAATAGAAGTGAATAGTGTGTAGAGTTGACAGATTACTTACAAGAGAAGTAGGTGAAGCAGTACGCGGTGATCTGCATGTGTGATATATCGTTGGAAAGGTCACACTGAGTACACCTGACATGTGAAATATCTCGCTTGAATGAGGTCTGTAGGGGACATGTCGAACATTTGAAAGTCCAAACATTGCACGCTCCGAAACACCAGAAAACGTGGGCAAAATAGGAAGTTGCGTAGCTGAATATGAATCCGACATCAAGTGTTTACAAATCAAAATAGTGGATCCAACATGACGGACACAAATTATATATATATATATATATAAACAAGCTATGGACCTGAAATTGGGTATATGGAGATACTCGACGTTGCTATGTATGAATCGGATACTAAAAGTGTAAAATTTAAAATGGCGGATCCAATATGCCAGATTGTCGGATAAAATGCACATTACAGATTCATCTTTTTTTGTAATTTGTGTCCGCCATGTTGGATCCGCCATTTTGATTTGTAAACATTTGATGTCAGTTTCGTATTCAGCTACCTTTTAAACCTAAATATACCACGTCTGAAAACAATTACATCATAGCTTCCTACCATGTCTACGTTTTCAGGTGTTTCGGAGTGTGCCTCATTGGGATTTTTAAATGTTCGCCACGCTCCTTACATGTCCTATTCAAGCGAGATATTTCACATGTGAGGTGTACTCGGTGTGACCTTTCCAACGGTATATAACACATGCAGATCTCTGCATACTACTTCACACACTTTTCTGCTTACGTTTCTGGTCGTCATTCGGAAGAAAGGTTTTAAAAAAGCTCGACAACAAGGAATTGTAAATTATAGAGGCTTCTATTAGAGTGGATGAATATTGAATTCATCAGTGAGTGGAGAGTGAACAATGAACTGTGAATATATAAATAAATGTGGTATAAACTAAACTGAAAGTCAAACAAAAGCTTGATTTGGTTATTTAAAATTACTACTTACATTGAAATATCGTCGGTTTTTCTTTTTTTTTTTTTTTTTTTTTTTTGAGAGCAGTGTTTATGGTTATGATGAGGAAGATTGTGTATCCTCGCAAATCATTTAAAGTGATGTGTTAGTGGAGTTATCCACAATGTTTTTTATTCATTTGCAATATTCCCCCTTTTTAGGATATATTGTTCTTGTTTATGTATGTTTTCCTTCACATCTCAAGAAATCATCTGTACGGTGACAAGAAAAGTTTTGCTTGCATTCATTCATTCAGATGTTTTTGTTTCAGGACCGATATCTGATACGGTATTTTTGCATGTTGCTACAATAACAAAGATGAAAAAATATTACAACCCTAACAAGGGACCATTCCGATTTGGTGAATTCAATTGCTGAAAATGATCACTAGCACTGGATACAGAGCCAAAAGAAACATAGAAATAGAGGGTGTTTAGTGTTAGATCGTATACAGGGTGGGAGATAAATGAGGGCAAAATGCGAAGATAGAAAATGTCTAGAAATGGCATGTTAATTTTGAAACGAGTAGAGGGATTGAAGTCAAATGTTGGATATGTGGAATGCATGTAGAGCTCCACTGAATAGGCGTAATGTGAACCGTGTTTTAACTGCCAATTGTATGTAACTGATTGTGAGAAGAGTCACCAGTGTTACAACCGGTACGTTTTGTTGGATGGGGTCATTAATATAGCAGAACCCTGAGTGGAACAGGTGTCTTTGTGCAAGGTAAAATGCCAGCATTCTTCTAGTGGAACTACTACTCATTCCGTTACACGCTGCAAACATTCTTCTTGATGTTTCAGGATTCAGTTCTATCTTTTTCTACCCATCGTGCATACAACGTGCTCATGGACCGTAGTACACGGTCTCTGGTTGCTTATTCACGTCAACTTTACGACAGTATTGATACATTACCATAGTGTGGAACGACTCCTGTTACAGAGGCTTTAATCTGTATTGGTCACTATTGATTTCAATAGATGGTGTGTGTCAAGAGCCATATGACACATGATATCTTTCCCGTATATTCTTCTTGCGCTACGTCCAATATGGATGCTTTTCAGATACCTCCCATGATTCACATTACGCCTGTTCAGTGGAGTTCTACACATATTCCTATATATCCTACATTTGACCTCAATCCCTCTATTTGTTTCAAAACTAACATGACATGCCTAGACATTTTCTACATTCTATCTTCGCACTTTGCCCTAATTTATATGCCACCCTGTATACGGTGTGCCACTAAACACCTTCTTTTTCTCTATTTCTTTTGGTGCTGAATTCAGTGTAGCAACCATTTTGAGCAATTGAATTCACCAAATTGGAATGGTCCCTTGTAAGTTGGCCTCACCTCTGGTGTTGTTGTAGATCTTCTTGAAGGCTAGGGAAAGATAAATAAAGGAGTCCGAGTTCATGTGTTTATGAAGAGTGAATTAACTAGAGAGGTTATTCTTAACATAAACACATCACTACCTTGTTTGCTTCCTTTACTTAAATTTGAGGAAAAAGGAACTTGCTTTTTGTTTGATTTTCTTTTTGCTCTGATTATTAAGATTTCTTTCCAACCCTCTTTTGTTATGCTTTTAGAGTATTACCATTTCACTTTCTCATAATATTGCATTAACATCTATAACTCAGTGTTTGACAATAGCCATTTTGATATGCACAGAAATTAAGCTATTCCCACTCATAATAGTATCCCACATTGTGTTAAGACACTTCGCACACAACGCACACTATTGAAAAAAATCATGTATGTATACTTGATCCCACTCACAACCGCACTAACTTTAAAACGTCGAAAAAAAATGAAAATCGTGTTCAGTCCATGCTGATGGTGTCTTCCCGTGTGGCTTATTCTTGTTTCGCCTAAAGACCTTCCAGCATTCCATTCCATAAAGCGGAGATTTTTCGATTATTTTTTCAACATCTCGCACCGTTTACAAAATTTAAGCCTACTTCCGGTTGGAGTTTTAATTCATGTATGATCAGTATTTTCTTTCTTCTTGCATGCAGTATATAATAAGCAAATACTTTACATACATAAGTAATTGTAATGTCAGTGATATATGGTGTTGGGCGAAAAACTCCAAACAATAAAGATTCATCTTAGCCTGGAGAAATGGTTATCCTTGTTTTTCATCATTTGCTCATGAAGCAAAAGCCTGAGAGATATAACACTCTTGTATACCATATTGTGGAGTTGGAATGTATAACTCGTATAAGGTGTTTTACTGTTTTAAAAAAAGTTTCAACACTTTCAATGTATCCCTAGAAAATATAATAGAGAATTAACGGCCATGTTTTCTAAATATTCAATTAGAACTGGACAATCTACACAAAATTTGAATTGACCAGTGGAAACGGCACGTTTCTAAGACCTGTGGTTTTTGAGATCTCACTGTCGAAAGGATTGGAGATAAACATATAAGCTTTTCTTTGGAGAGAAATATATAAACCTAGCATTTTAATATATAGGTCTAGATACTCCCTACTCTCTTATCGTCGCTTAAAAGTAAAAGAAACAAATAAATAAAAATGAAAGTGGAAATTCTTTTTTATTTGTAAGGAATTACAACTCAGTTTCTTCACTCATCTTGTTGAAAAAAAATTTTAAGCATTATGAGGATGCATAAAGCAGTGTTAATGATAAACTAAAACAGAGTGTATGAACCATTGGAGATAAACGAACGGATAGGAAAAAATATTTATTTTAGTATAAGGTATTACCCAGAGATGTTCACCCTCGCGAGGGTGGCCCTCTCGAGGGCATCCTCACCCTCAAGTTCCCTCGCCCACAGTGACGCGAGGGCGAGGGCGAGGACAAGTTTTGGCCGCGAGGGCGAGGGTGCGCGAGGGCGACGACAAGCTTCGATGGCGAGGGTGAGGGTGCGCGAGGGCAACGACAAGCTTCGATGGCGAGGGTGAGGGTGCGCGAGGGCGAGGACAAGTTCTAGCCGCGAGAGCGAGGACAAGCTTCGATGACGAGGGTGAGGGTGCGCGAGGGCGAGGAAAAGTATCGACGAAGAGGGTGAGGGTGCGCGAGGGCGAGGACAAGTTTCGGCAGCGAGGGCGAGGGTACGCGAGGGCGAGGACAAGCTTCGATGGCGAGGGTGAGGGTGCGCGAGGGCGAGGACAAGTTCTAGCCGCGAGGGCGAGGGTGCGCGAGGGCGAGGACAAGCTTCGATGACGAGGGTGAGGGTGCGCGAGGGCGAGGAAAAGCTTCGATGGCGAGGGTGAGGGTGTGCGAGGGCGAGGACAAGTTTCGGCAGCGAGCGTGAGGGTGAACGAGGGTGAGGGCCAAGTGTTACTGCGGGAGCGAGGGAATCGGGATTTTCCCGTTTCCTCCCGTTTTCTCATTCCACCTATTCTTTCATCATCATTCACTTGCAATTCCATCAGTCTCCTTTAGCCATCGATGGCATAACCGTTGGATGTTAAACTAAAGATTTATTTTTTTATTTTATTTTATTTTATTTTTTCATTTTTTTTATTTTTTTTTTAAGATTGGTATCTTTGAAAGCGATTTTAATATAGTGTAAGAATATGCAGCGCACAGTCTTGAAAAGGGAGACTATTTTGGGCGTCCAGTAGGCTTCTTTCTGTGATCTGTTACCCTTCATTATCGACGTTTTTATTTATTTTTTTTTTCGCTAAATAGGATATTAAAATAGAATGATTTGGTTCTATATCGCAAGTTTTAAAGCTCCCTGACAACTGATATTTAGTCAGCAAAGCATAGGAAAACTTAGAAAAAAGAAGCAAAACTACCTGAAGTATTCGGCTATGGTTCATCTAATCATGGGCGTCGTAACGAGGGGCTTGGGTGGTCGCGTTTCTCCCAGATTTTCGTCACACGTATGTAAGCAAACTAAGAAAATAAAAGCATATATTCAGGGGTGTAATCGAGAGTATACGAAGGTGTATTGCTCAATCTTAGTCATTTGCACATACTTTCTGCTTCAAGGCGTGTAGTACTATATTCAAAACTAGCAAACCTGTGAAATTTTTAAGACTAGCGTATACTCTGTGAAAATTTTAAGACTATGGTGTACGCCGTGTGAAATTTTAGGACTTGAGCAGGAAGTTTTTGATAGTCTATTATTGCAACACAGCCCCTGCCCGCTGCAGCCCCTAGTTATTCGCCTCTACTTTCTAAACATTTTCTATATATTTTACATCCCTGGAGTTGGTGGCCCCGCATCGTGGAGGTTGTGGGGACATTATCTAAGCCTTTGATCAAGTGACCTTACATTTACATAGATTACTATTGAGATAAGTGGGTAAAACTGCATTCAGGTTTACACCTATAATTTCATGATTCTTAGTGTTCATCCTCCCGAAGGGGAACTTTCGAAGATGTCCTCAATTCTAACTATAGAGAAACGTTCACACACAACAGAATAAACATAATTTCAAACCGTTCATGATCTATATTTAGAAAAAAATAGCACTCTACTAACGTAATTTGCTGTTTTGGAAAATATAAGTTTTACTTATGAATATCTGGGAATCAGTCGATCTGTCAGTATTTTGACGTATTAGAGTTAATGTCCCTTTATAATTCATCACCGATGCCGATGCTAAATGGTACGTGAATCTATAGTTTATGGTAGGATCCGAACCACCATAATGCGTTCAAACTTCACTCAAGGGAATCGAACCTGAGACTTTCTGCAAAGCAGACATGCTTGCTAGACACTATACTAACTTCCTTTGTATATTTCAGGGGTGCCCACAAGGGGGGGCTATGACGCAAACTGCGTCATTGAAATATTTGGGGGGGTTAAAAATCTATATAAATATGTTTGGCGGGGGGGGTAAAATTAATCGAAAAGATTTTTTTTCATGGAAGAATACCTATAGATAGACAATTGCGGGGGGGTGCGTCATGGACATAAGGGGGGGTGGGCACCACTGTATATTTCAATATCATTAACTTTCAGTAATCACCGGTAATCGACCTATAACCAGAGTCGAAGTCTAAGAGGGAGTTATTGAAAATGTTTAATTATCCTAATTTTTATGTAAATATTTCACTTTAGAATATTAGCGTTTAAATACTCCTCTCCCCCATACAACCATTACACACGCTAATACTATGTTACAAGCAATAACGACTACATATTATCAGGTGCAACATTTAATCAATCAACATATAACATATAAAGCTTATAAAATTTCAATTAGTCAGCTGGATTACATCTTATGAAAAAAGTTGAATAATTTCCACCTTATATGTTAGCTGTTTGACGTAACGTAAGCATGAAGGTAAGCTTAGATCTTTGTTCGAAATTCACATTGAAATGATATTCGCAAAGAATCTTCAGTGGGCTGAATCTCTTACGTTCCAGGTTGGCTACAAGACTGCGCTAATCGTAGGACGTAAAAATGAAGATTTTTATTCCCCAGTCAGAATTTTTAAACTATCCTATCTCTTCGAGTCAATAATTGTCTGTTTTGCATTATTACTTTTCAACCACAGAGCAAAATAATTCAGTCACTCTACTCCTGTTTTAATGATGTATGGCAGCGTGTAACAAATTGTTGCGAGGTCCTGGGCAAGAAAAGTTTGTGATCGCCCTTTCAGTTTTTAATTGCTAATTATAATAAAATTTCTGGAAATCAATTAATCTACACATTTAATTATTTGTGCTAAAGAAAATAAAGGTTTGTTCTCTTACTTTCCCGTTCCACCATTTCTTTCATCATCATTCACTTGCAATTTCATCCATCTCCTTTAGCAGTTACATAACTCTGGGGCGCTAAACTAAAGATTTCATCTTTTCTTTCATTACTACAATCTTAAAGTTTGCACGACATTATTAATTGTTGAATTGCTAAGCCAGTGCTAAATCATTTTAGGCTCGATAATCTTTCCAAGGCCCCTGGAGACGCTAAGCTCTGAGCGTGCCATTTAGGAAGGAACGGTGGTTCAGCGATAGAGAAATTACCTTTGTTCGATTCCCGTCCAAGTAAGTTCGTGGTGGAGGACATCGTGTTCGTGGGTTTTCTGGGGATTCTCCAGTTTCCTACCACATTCTCATTCAACTATTTGTTTCATCATTCACTTCTGTCTCCTTTAGCATTTAGCTTGCATAATCGTGGGATCTTAAACTAAAGATTTCATTTTTCATTTGCTTTTACGTATTTGTAGTGTAAGGAATCCTTGAGACAACGTTTGAAAGATATCATTTCATAATCGTGGGAATTACTGAAAATAAACTTTCCAACAATGATAGCTGCCAAAAATGAACAAAGACCAAAGTGATAAAGTGCACAAATTGGCCCCTAGGATAGTTTCTTAGGACAAAGTTTCATATTTATGGCAATTATTGAAAAAAAATTAAAATTTTAACATTGTTAAGGTAGGACAAATGTATCTCTATTAGTGGTGAATATTAACAATATTTGAGCATCGAAATTAACCTTACAAGCACACTGACACATTTCAGTTTATATTTTAAAATACCAATTAACTTAGATTCACATTCAAATCAATGAAGTCATTCATGTTATAGGTTAGAGTGGGTATATATTTCCGAGTGATAATTCAACAATAGTGTTCTGAAGTATTTTATTTGTTTGCTGACGGAGTTTCAAAATTAAGCTCTTTAGATCTTTCCCTTTGAATTTGTTCAAATTCCTGTTACGCTACATACATCAGGGATGGCCAACATGTTGACTGTCAAATTCTGACAGATAGTCCGCGGCAGTCACTCTACCGCCACTCATCAAACCTTGATTTCACCCTCACCCTCATGAGAGCCGCCCTTGTGTGGCTGAATACTTATGCTCGCATCGTAGTTCAAGGAACATTTTGAAGTAAAGGCATTGGATACTGTTGATAAATGATGTAAACGTCACTATCGACCGAGATCTCCATTGTAACAGTTGTTCCATTTTAGGTGTTCCACAGTAAGTTATACGATGATATGTTTAGTTTCCTTTCTTTAGGACGTATGTTAAGCAAGGGCGGATCCAGGACGGACTTCTGGTGGGGGTGGTGGGTTGTAATACTGCTACTTAGAGCTACTTTTAAGAGCTCCAAACTCTGGGATGCGTTTTTTTTTTGTATATATAAAATAAAGAAGTTTCCTCTTCTGGGGGGGAGCGATCGCCCCGATCGCCCCCCTGGACCCGCCACTGACGATAAGGAAATAATTCAACAAATAGGTTGAATAATTGATGCTCTGATCCTCACGAAGGAGGCCCTCTCGAGGCCTCCTCACCCTCAATTACCCTCGATTACAGATCGATTGTCTAAACAGTGTCTTGAGTTACAAAATTCTTTTGCATTGATATCATTTTCGGATGTGCTGCAAAAGTCCAGTCGGGGAGGAACTGATAATGTTTCACCGCCACACTCCTAACCACCTCCAGAGGAGACTTGGATCCGCCCCTGATTGACATGGTAGATAAAGATAACTCCCTCTAATGTCTAAATTGTCATTATTTAGCATGGTTTGGTAATTTTAAACATCCAGTATTTCTGCCATATTTTGAGAACTTTATTTAAAAGAAATATATCCAGTTTTACATTGGAGGCGATAGGGAAGCGATTAAAGTTTAAACTGGGTGCCTGGCAATTGAAGGTTCCTTGTTCTTCCAAGGAACTGAACTCCAATGAAATTAAGGAAAAAATGAATTTCGTATTAAAAAATAAAAAGAAATAAAATATACATTTCAAGGTAAGTCTTACAGGCATTTGGTTATTGTACAGGGTGCGGCAGCGTTCATAGTAGGATATTAAAAACACACCATCAGGCAGTAACTGTAATTTATTTATTACCTCTTATGTCAATTAATAGTTAAAGGTATGCCATTTACTAATGTGTAAGTCATTGTCCATTGCGTGGGTTACTTTTTGAATATGACTCCTGTCAAATGATGCCCCCTCTGCACAACACATTCATCTAGGCAGCGTTGGAAGCTTTCCATAACTCGGCGTAACGGACATTGCCGACTGCAGTTCTGATGCGATCCTTCAACTCAGGAACTGTGGCACAATGTGTTCGGAACACTGCTTGCTTCAGGTAGCCCCAAAGGAAAAAGTCTGCACATGAAAGATCAGGTGAGCAAGGCGGCCAGGAAATGTCACCAAAACAGGAAATTACTCTACCTGGAAATATCTGTCGCAAGAAATCCATGCAGATTCTGGCTGTATGCGAGGTCGCTCCGTCTTGTTGAAACCATAATTGTTCCGTATCCACATCGACCATACCTAATTCGGGAAGAACGAAGTCTTGCAGCATCTTTAGGTAGCGTTCCCTGGTGACAGTTACAGCCACACCGCTGTCATCCTCAAAGAAGTAAGGGCCAATAATCCCAAAGGAAGCAACTTCACACCACACTGTGACACGAGAACTGTGTAAGGGCTTGATGTGTAGTTCAAGGGCTTGATGTGCTGCATGCAGTATTGCGTAGCCCAAAAAGATTCGCTCGTCGTCATTTGCAAACTGTGCATATTCTCCTGAATGAGCGATCGGACATATGCACAGTTTGCGAATGACGACGAGCAGATCTTTTTGAGCTACGAAATACTGCACCACGAACATTTTCCACGACTTCTGGTGTCCGCAGAGTTCTTTCACTTCTTCCCGGTTTGCCATTACAAACAGAACCAGTTGTTTGAAATGCACGTACTCACCTCACAATGGTCCGTCCATCTGGTACTTTCCCATGACGTCCCAAGTTGAAATGGTGCCGAAATAGACGCTGGGTAGCAATAACAGAGTTGTTATTCTTGAAATAACTTTCAACAGCAAAGGCACGATGCTGTCCACTCCACCGCTCCATATCACTGTCACACTCCAAATGGCAGCTCATTAGTACGCGGATGTGGCACGAGCTGGCGCGCATTCATGCAGTACGTCATTGTACTACATAAGTCAAATTACGCTATGAACGCTGCCGCACCCTGTAAAATTAATGCTACTTCTGAAACTGATTAGAGTGAATAGATATATATTTCAATAACAAAACCACTTTTTCAAAATACAACAAGTTTTTCAAAATATCAAGTTTGAAGAACAAAGTTTGTCTTCCACTGTTATCTCATTGCTTAAAGATACCGGCGATGAAACAATTAGCCGGAAATCACACGGCCGCTTCTTACATCAATTCATGAAGAAGAAGATGGGTGCCAATGTTAGGTACCTAAGTTCAGTATTAGCAAAGAAAAAAAGCGACCCACCCTCTTTGCAAACATACGTAGCACATTTCAATTCTTACACATGAAATAAAAATAAAGCTGTTTAAAGATGATTGCCTTTGTTTTTGAATTTCATATGTGGACAACAATATAGGTTTTTCAGCTAGAGAAGGGGAGGGGCAGGTTTTGTTGAACAAGACCGTACATCTGATCAGGGCGAATCCAGGAGAGCGATCGGGGCGATCGCTTCCCCAGAAGAGGAAACTTTCTTATTTTATATATAAATAAAACCCATCCCAGAGTTTGGAGCTCTTAAAAGTAACTTTAAGTAGCAGTATTACAACCCACTGCCCCCCCCTCAGAAGTCCGTCCTGGATCCACCCCAGCATCTGATACGTTTGAACTATATGCAACTTGTGCTTACGGGCTAAACTCAGTTCTTTGAAGTCAATCGACAAATGATTATGTATTACAGACGCAAAGGTAACACTAGGCTCCCAAGTTTTCAAATTATATTGTGTATGAAAACAGATAGTAGGATTAATTCTTTCTCACCTGAGACCTAGAGTCTGAAAGAAATTCAGAGGGAGCTCAAGGGGAATTTATGTACTCATAAATAAAAGTTGTGAGTTTATTATGTGTTGAAGCAATTATGCTTTCACTTACATTACCCATACGCTGATGATTTACCAATACTTTTTTTTCCACATTTACCAAAAGGCTCGATTACAATAATAATCGTAAAAGAAAGATGCACTGTAATCGGATTTTACAAGTCAATCCCGAAATGAAAGCTATCCAACCCCATAGCCCTTTTAAAAAATGAAGGAAACATTTCTTCTTCGCCTCCTTAACCGCCCAAAGGGTTCACATACACTGAAAAAATGAAATGAAATTTCTTTAAGATTCCATGCTCTTTATGCTAGAGGAGACTAATGATTAGTGAAAGTGAAAGATTGTAAAATTAATTTTTGAGCTCACTGGGATATCAACCAAGAACCACGTACAACAAAGGCACAAGCTCTAACCAATAGACCAACAGAGAGGACTTCCACAGTTCTTGAGTGGAAAGGTATCGGAATTCTTCCTTGGATAAAAGTGGAGAAAATAATTTATTTGTCAATCGATAAAAATACATTAAAAACAAACACAAGCGTCGCGAGCCTTGATTTGATTTAAACGTACAGTTACAAGGTATTGCGCAAGTCTCTAAGCTATCAAAACTTAATTGATCTTTCAGTCATTGGCATCGTTATTCCTGCGTTTTACAGATTGCTCCTGTCTTATAATGAAATCAAATAAAATGTAATCAATTTTTATACAATCTGCTTAATACATGGTAGAAACTCATTTGCGTGCTATGTTGTTCTTAAATTGTTAATTTTCATTCATATGTCATTATCCACAATACATCTGCATTCTTGTAAGAGTAACCATTCCTGTATTCAATAACAAATATATAATTTATGGCGCTCTTTATTAAGCGAAACAGATAGGCTACTTATAACATGTAAACTGTATCTTTTAGAAATCGTTGGATACACTGCAGATTGGTGCTCTCCCCTACCCTGTCCCACCGCTCTTACCTAGAAACTGATGTAAACACAACAGCAGCGCCCTCCTCGAAAAACCGCACTAATATCCTGGTCAGGTAATAACTGAAGGTATATACGCCAGTGAAGCTAAATACGCTAAGCGTCCAGTGCTGGGAGGTTTCCGACGAAATCCGCTAGAATGCACCTTCAATGTGTGCCACGGGCTTGGACAAGTCCGATTTGACGAATACTCTGTGAGACAGCGCTAAGACCGCCACACCGTGCAGTGTTGTTTGCTTCGGGAAGGTTCCGTGAAAGGACGTTATTATTTCAATAGAGGTAAGATTCCGTTATTAGTCCCGTACTAACGCAGAACATTGACGATTGTTTACAACAATGTACGCCTTATCTCGTGTCACTCTAGGAACACTTTGTTTTGTAAGTGTAACTTCAGTATTTGTGATTTCATGGCTATAAAATCAATACCAAGCACGATGCAGCGAAATAAGCGAGGGCTTGTGCAGGACTGACTGCAGAAGACAAAGATGTTTTCATTTGCTCCACATGTTCCATGTAATATCGGTGTAGTTTTTTTCTAAGTCACAGTACAGTGACACTGTTGTTTGTTTATCTTCTTATGCACTAAAACCTTATAGTTTGGAAGGTCATTTCAACTTTGGAAATTATCATTTTTACATTTTATATTTTTGTCTTCATCTTGGACTTCGGTTATTCTATTTCCTGCTTCAGCCTACTGTGTAGTAATATTTGAGATCGTATAATACAGTTGATGTAAGCAGTTGCAAGATTTATTACAGGTTTCTAGTAGTATCCTAGACATGGCGTAATTACCTGCACGTGTTGGTAAATACGTCACTTTGTAACACTTTTTTCTTTTACCTTGGGTACAGAACAGAAGTGAGTGACATCTTTGCCACATTTTTTTCTACACACGGGAAAGACTACTCTGCAACGCACATGTTTTGTGTGTGTGTGTTTCATGAAAATTAAGGCCACAAAAAATCTTACACTCTTAACCTGCACCTACCTTACATATTTTTATATATGGAGTGATCTAATATTCCTATTACGAAGTTTTATGCTCAATAAAAGGTATGTGTTTGCATAAATGTCAAAAGCGACTTTCTTTTGAGATATGTATACCAGAAATCATGTAAAATTTATCTCTGAAGCTCTTAAGTGAAGAGAAATAGTACGATACGAAAAATGTTTGAATTTACACAGAAAGTCAAACCTATATTTAAAAATAAAAACTGAACATGGTGCTCCCCAATTAAAGTAAGGAATTCCTGGAAATTCTGTGAAAATGAAATGAAATGAAATTTTTGAGTTTTACGTCCCACGATTACACCGGTTAGGCTAAAGGAGACGGTGATGATGAGTAATGAATGAAATGGTGGAATGAAGAAAGTGGGAGGAAACGGGAGAACCCCGAGAAAACCCACGCACACGGTGTTTGTCCACCACAAAGTTCACTTGGCGGGAGCAGGGTTTGAACCCGAGACCCCTAGCACCAGAGGTGAACGCTCTACCACTGAGCCACCGCAGCCCCCTGTTAAGTAGAACAAAATGAGCATGTATACAAGATTTTTAGGATTTAGATTTCTGGGCTTTTGACATCTATGGCCATTTTAGACCGTCAGGTATGAGTTATGACGTTCCTCGGCGAGCACACTATCCGAGGAAAGAGAAGGAAGGAAGCGGCCTGGGACCTATAAGTTAGGTGCCACCCCGGCATTTGCATGGTGGGAATGAGAGAAACCCAGGAAAAATTCATTCAGGTTGGCTGCCTGAAAAGGCCGAGTGTTTCCATCGGGAATCGAACCCGGGACCACTCGAACCGAAGGCGAGAGAATTAGCGACTACGCTACGCGGGGTCATGAGCATGTATAAAAAATGGACCACCAAAGAAATGTGCTTCGTTTAAGGATGCCGATGTTTCCTACAGAGAATATATGGCAGGATACTAAATTCGCCTTATGTGTCGCATACTTCCAGCAACACGTATCGACCTGCAAGTAGCAGACACAAAAATACTACAAAACGTTTGTTACAAATCAAAAATAATGTTATAGCTTAGTAAAACACCTTACTCTTTAAAGTAGGGTCTAATTAGTCGTTTTCATACGAAACATCAATTTGCAGTTGCTTCCTTTCCCACTTTTTCTCTCAACAATGCATACTGTTAACGCCTTTCAGGATGCATATCCTTCTAAGAAAATAATTTTTAATTGCCTTGTCTTCCCTACTATTGACAGCACTTCCTTGTACAACACCTTATCCCCTCTTTCCTTGTCATTGCGTTCGACAACTCGTCTCCTCCCATTCGTCTCCATACCTTTCAGTGCCGTGCCGTGCAAAATCAGCGCCCGGGGCGAGAGTATACGACGGCACCCACCCGCCGTAAATATGAGTGAGGTCCACAGACCAACCGCGAAGCGCCGCCATGGTTGACGCGAAGCGTAAGAAAATCTTCATAAATAAACCCTGCTTTTCTTTGATTTTCAGCACTTTTTATCAATACTTTTTCCTTCTATTTGGTATATGTCTTTTCTTTTTTTCCTTTCAAATATTGAGCTCCCTTACTTCGGCGCCCGGGCCGTCGCTCCGCTCGCCCTCCCCAGGGCATGGTACTGATACTTTCATTCCGCAAGCTTCTAGGCGTTTGTTTGTTTCTTTCTATTAAAGCATCAACGATCCTCACACGTAAAGTGGAACACTTAGAAATAAATATTTTCATGAATCATTTCATTTTAGGAAATTTAATTTAACAAAAGTCTTTTTATATTTATTTATTTATTTATTTATCTTGTCCGTCCGCCAGACCGGGAAAAGAGGTGAAGTGGGTCGGTGGATTGTGGGTAAACAGAACATTACCCACAGACCCACCATGGCTCACTCTGGTCAGTGCATTGTAGGCAGCATCTTCTAAATATTGGCGAATTTGTCTACGTTTTACTTTCAAGGAATGCATTTCTCTTCCTTTTTCATTTGTTTATAATTATTATTTTAGATGAGTATATCTAAGTGAAGAAAGAATAACAGGTACTTTTCGATAAGGACATAATACTTAGCTTTCCAGACTAGCCGAATTTTACACTTTTTTTTTCCCTTATCGTTGGTCTACTTTACCTTAATCTGACACTTTCTACTGTCATCCTATTTTCCACTGAAAAGTATCTGTGATTCAATAAGGAAAATATTATACTAGGAATGCAATGGATGTACCCGATTGCAATGAAATGAGCTGAGCGAGCTTAAACTACGTAATCATTCCTGGCCATTATGCAATAATAAATGCCATTTTTAATTGTTGACAAAAAAATCGCGTGAAAACTTTTTCCCCATGTTAAGTCTATGCAAGCGTTTTTCGGTGATTATTCCTCGATGGTACATCGGATTTTTGATTTCGACCTATGTTGTCACTCAACACGACATACTCTATCAGCGTGCTAAGTTTTCTTGAGATCGGCCAAACGGTCTAGGAGGAAGCGTTTTTTCGGTCATTATTCCTCGATGGTACATCGGATTTTTGATTTCGACCTATGTTGTCACTCAGCACAACATACTCTATCAGCGTGCTAAGTTTGGTTGAGATCGGCCAAACGGTCTAGGAGGAGTTCGCGGACAACCAAACGGCTAACCCGAGTATAAGAGCTTCGCTTCGCTCAGCTCAATGATAATTAAATAGAAATTCATTGTAATATCACCCATGACAAACACTTTACCATTTTATATCGTAAACGCCAGATCCGGTATTTTAATAGAGCGGTGCTTTGAGCGATTGACCGTAGAAATTCAAACTCTGATTAGTGATAATTTCACAGCCTTGTTTCATTACAAGTGTAAACTCTTTAGTCAGTGGAGAGAAGGGGTGTGGACCATGGGTGAGAGGTGATGGCAAGGCGTTTTGGTGGGTGGCGGATCTGAATGGGTCACGGTGGGTAGTGGGTCATGGTGGTGGTGGGTCATGAATACAATGGGTCATAGGTTACGGTACATGTTATATCACTGGGTCATGGTTTAAGTTTTCATTGACCCATGCCATCTCTACCGGGAAACAAGCAAACAAAAAAAAAAAAAAAAAAAACTTTGATGGATCACCAACTTCGACCAGGATGTAGAAGGTGAAGACTTACTAATCGAACTCATCGATGGAGGTGATATTAAAACCGGAAGTAGAAGAGATCAGGAGAGTAACTTCCGGTTACCATGATGATCATTATAGAGCAAGAGAAGTGTTCAATAGCAAGAAGCTGTTCTGTACAATTGATTAAGCTTCCAAGAACATGTTTCATGTTTACCCTTCATTCTACTAAAACGGGAAGTTATAACAATACTTTTGGTATCAATATTCATACATAGAGCAGAAACGGCAAGATATTTTAACCGGTCTAGCATTCAGACAAGAATTTTAGAAATGATCCCAAAAAATGAATCAAAAGATTGCGATCTTGATCAAGAATTTTAGGAATAATCCAAGAAAATGTATCAAAAGTTTGCGATCTTGGCCAATAATTAGTTTTTGGATCAAAGGCCAAAATTTTTTTGAACGATCCCTAAATATAGTTTTTTTTTTTTTTTTAACGGAATAAGAACATTATACTGAGTTAAGTGATAGCCTGGGTTTGGCTACACTATATGCAGTTCTCCAGATATAGGGCCTACAAGAAAATTTATGCATGTAATATATTTGATCTTTTTGATATAAAAATACGTATTATCTTCCCTCATAACCATTAACCTGTTAAACATTAAGAAAACACAGTGTGTACTCATAATAAATGATAAAATCAATCAAGAATATCTTGTCCCCAGGAACAGTTAAACTCATTACTAGTTATTGTCCCCAGGGGCGTAAATAAGGGCCCCGCAGACCCCGCAAAGTGGGTGGGCCAAGCTATCAGGGTGCCCCCAAACTGTGAAGTGGAATGAGAAAGGGGCCCACTCCATGCTGTCTGCGGGGGCCCCTCCAAACTGTGGTCGAAGTGAGACGGTATGCGGTGGTATGCCATACCGTCTCTGGTTTTGACGTGATGAAGGCCTCTGATTTTTCAGTGTGCAAGACATACCGTCACTGGAAAGTAGATGCTAAATACCTTTAATAAATAAATATTTGTACACAGTAATTGACGGACAGCTTATGTAGAAATAGTTTCTAATTTGACAGCAGCGGATTTTTTAAAATCTTTTTCCTACCGTTTGTTTTCAAATTAGGTGTCTTCAAAGTAGTTCATCTGGTTTATAGCTTGATGTGTCATATTGTATTGTTTCTTTCTTACTTGTGTGTGTCTTCTTGCCCTAATGCATATAAATGTCGTGTTTTAAGCATGATCGGATTTAGGGGTTTCTGCTGTGGGGGCGGATCTTTCCGGGGTTTGGAATACTCCTCAGTCGAGTAGGGGTCCGGAAATTTTCCCGTAGTAAGTTATTAATATAAAAACTCGGGTTTGAGCATTTTAGTGTATAATTCACTATAATACAACATAAGGGGATTTTTTAATTTTTTTTTTTCAGACGGAAATCAAAGTCTCTCCATGTCCTTCCCCCGTAACTGCGGAGAAGTTCTCCAATGGGTTCTAGTATTTATGTAAATATAAATTCAATCTTTCAGGCAAGATATGCTCACTGCATTTGAACATTTAGATAGCCGGTATGTCGAGTCAAAATTGTCATAAAACATACCGCCTCTGCATTTCTTCCACTTCGAACACTGCCTCCAAGCCTTTAGTTATGCCACTGACTATCCCACATTTTCACTGGTTTTCAACTCGTTATACATAATTTAAAATGCGGCTGTATCCTAAGTGAAATTATAATGTCATTGAATTCATGAAGTACAACAACGGGGCCGCGGTGGCTCAGTGGTAGAGCGTTCACCTCTAGTGCTTGAGGTTCCGGGTTCGATCCCAGCCCCCGCCAAGTGAACTACGTGGTGGACAAACACCGTGTGCGTGGGTTTCCTCGGGGTTCTCCCGTTTCCTCCCACTTTCTTCTTTCCATCATTTCATTCATTACTCATCATCATCGTCTCCTTTAGTCTAACCGGCATAGTCGTGGGACGTAAAACTTAAAGATTTCATTTCATTTCATTTCATGAAGTACAACCCAAGACGCCACTCCTTTTACGTTGGTTCATAGTTAACAATGCCACAATCATAGCACATCCAGCGGCAGTTATCATCTTCCTCTTGAAACACAGTCACGAAAAGTTACTGAAGATTATACCATTTTGGATCAAAAGATCAAATATAATTCAGGCAAACATTTTCTTGTATGCCTTATATCTGGAGAACTACATATTGTAATGAAATTATAAGATTTGAGTTTGAAAAAAAAATCATCATATTTTATAAAATAGATCAAAAAGTTTTATTCTTACTTAAATAACCAATATTGTTTTTGTATTAGAACTAGCAATTGTATGTAAAAAATATAAGATAATACTTAATTAGGTAAAAAAAAGGAATTTTTGACAAACAATTGTAGACTAATTATGTTCTCCGGCAGTCACGTAACGTGGAAAGTAATTAAGAGAAAAAACAAAGCTGTTATGGAGACCTTCAGGGTCTGAATGATGAAAGTCATTGCATAAAAATAAAAGTAAGGGAGGGGACAGACATCATCCAGAAACCGACCAGAAAATCATCGAGTATTCATTCAAATTTTATTCCAAGAGATAACTGAACTTGAACATAAGTAGAAAATTGTTATTGTTACCGTAAGTTGTATTTTTCACTTTTGTGTATCAAATGGTGTCATTTTTTTAAGGATCCAAGCTAAACGAATTGGTTTCCCGAGTAATAGTAAAAATTTGGTTTGTATTCTCAGTTTTGTATGTTCATGAAAATAAAGCCTTGCTTTTGTAGAAGAAAAGAAATTTTAATCTATTAATTTGACTTTATCCTTAAATAAATTTAATATATGCCAATCAGAAATACTTGGCTACCAAGAATAAATACTCTAAAACCTTAACTACCTCAACATTTAAACAATATAGTGTAGCAGAACCCAAACTATCACTTAACTCAGTATGATGTGCTTATTCCGAAACGCACACACACACACACACAAAAAAAAATAAAACTCGAATATATTTCAATCAAAAATTTTTATGTACGCCTTGTACCTGGAGAACTACATGTAGTGTAGACAACCTTAAACTATCACTTAGCTCAGTATGGTGTATTTACTCCGTAAAAAGATACGAAATCTCGATTTAGGTGCCCTTCAAAATTTTTGGCTCCCCTCATCCAAAAAACTCCAATATATTTTACACAAAAGTCTTCTTGTAAGCATTATATCTGGAGAAGTGCATATAGTGCAGCCAGGAGTGTAGCCAGCAGGTTTATGTAGCAGGAGCATGTCGTTTTTGAGGGTGGGTACCTACAATGTACAAAGACAAAAAAAAAGTGTTGCAGCTAGTATTTTTGAAGCCTAAAGAAACTGAAAAAATTTGGTTTCATTCCGAAAATTAAAAACACTGTCTTTTAGATGATGATGATTGTATTATTATTATTATTATTATTATTATTATTATTATTATTATTATTATTATTATTATTATTACTATTATTATTATTATTATTATTATTATTATTCTTATTATTATTATTATTATTTGCTTTTTCTGTATAAATATTATATACCAGTTAGTTTTTATTATGGTTAATCAAGAACTACTGGCTCGGATCAAACGTTATACCTTTGTGCATAACTATTTCAATTTCACTCCTTTACAAAGAACCTATCTACCTAAGACTGATTTTCTTTGAAATTTCACTTAATTTCTTTAAGAATTCCGGAGAAAAATATTTATTTATGATTCGTGACTAAAAAAAGTAATTATTTTATTAACGAATAACTATGTCTCACTTCCTGTTTTACACCTATTAAAAAAAGAAAGAAGGGCCATTCCATCGTCACGGGCAGGACATTTACACTACATTTTTGATGCTTTAAAGTTGTATATTTCTAAAAGTACAACATAAATTCTGCTAATTGTATGATATATGAGCAGTACAGACTTAGGAGTATATGTAGCTGATGTTTTCGGTATTTTTTTCCGTTTAGAGTAGAAAATATTAATCCCTAAATGTATGTCACGGGCGGGGACAAAAAAGAGAAGTAACTTTCGACACACCAAGTGAATGTTACAAAACTCTGTGAATTCTTAGCTCAAAATGTTTTTATTTAAACGGAAATGTATAAACGATGAAATTTTTAAACAAACTTCACATAAGAGAAATTTGCCAAATATTTATATTGATAAATAAACTAAACTTTACTGTGTCACGGGCAGGACACATGGTTGTCACGGGCAGGACACCGTGTGAATCAATACACAAAATCTCAATAAGAATGATTTTAAAAATGAAATAAAATCGAAAATAAGTCAATTTCTGCTGTTCTGTTATAGCATTGTACACAAATAATTCTATTTACTTTACTTGAGGCTCGCTTTTATCACAAAAATAATAATATGTCGTACACTTATTTCTCACCACCTACACTTTAGGAAATGTTTTTATTTGCCCATTAACACCCACCTTATAGGGAAATTCGTACAAAACACTGTGTAACAGTATATAAAATAGGTGCTGGTATCCAGTGCCGTGGGAAATCATCGCCCGGGGCGAGTATACGACGCGTCGCGACGGCGCCCCGTAAATATGAGTGAGGTCGACTGACCAGCCGCAAAGCGTCACCATGGTTGGCGCGATGCGTAAGAAAATTTTCAAAAATAAACCCTGCTTTTCCTTGATTTTGAGCACTTTTTAATACTTTTTCCTTCCATTTTATATATATTTTTTTATCTTTTTCCTCCTGAATTTTGCGCCCCCTTACTTTGACGCCCGGGGCCATCACCCCGCTCGCCTCTTCCCCCCACGGCACGGCATTGCTGGTATTACATGTATTATTTGATCTAAATGCACGTAAGACACATCTTCAACAGTCTTGAAAATTTTTACCGCAATCGCTTACGGTCTTCATACGAATTCCCTTGACTTCTTCGTCCTCTTCCACTGGGCTTTGTGCGATAGTTGCATGTCTATATTTTCTTTTTCTGTCCACTAGAGAAAAATTCCATCAACAAAAATGTTCCTTGTGTTATATCTTCAACAGCTGGTCTTACACAAGCCTTGTTAACATGCACACCTAAATCATCCTTCAGGATAGCTTCATGGCTTTCGGAATCATCATTTTCAGAATCTGAATAAAAGTCTGTTAGAAATTTAAAGATTTTACACGGATGAAGCTCTGATTTAAAAGTTCGACGAACTACCAAATTTTCGCTTTCAAATTGCAGGAAAAAACTGTTTTGACATTCAATTGACAAGAGCATTTTCCCGTCTTTTATTCAAAGCGTCTAGATATATTTTGAAACGAAGAGCTTAAAGCTACTACGAAATCAGCAGCACATTCTACAATTACTTTCTTTTGTTTCACAAAGTTCCATACTGGCCTTTTTGTACGTACTCCAATCCCATCCACTTCTCCCTTGAAACGAACAAAAAGGTGACTCTAATGATAATCTTTATATGACACTTATTTAAAGTTAAAACACCATACTGACAGTAATAGATAATCCTCTATTTAAGTAAATAATGTTCATGTTTAGAAAACTTTATTTTAGTGCATATGGAATCATTTTCTATCATGAATAACCAATGTACACAGACTATCCCACCAGTGGCATGCCGACTGTCACGGGCAGGACAAGTTTTGAAATTGAAATAAATCGAAATACATTATTAGCATTAGTCCAAAATTTGGTAAATGTAAAGTACACATGCAAATTGTTACTTCTACTAAGTACGAACCACATTCTCAAATTTAGTAATTCAGTACAATAACTTTTGGTAGTTTTCTGTCACGGGCAGGACACTCAAGTTGACGTTTATATCTTTAATGATATTATAAACAATTTTTATGCTGTAAACACTTTTTCAACTGTAGCTTGTAGCAAAAAGAAGCATCTTGAATAGCTCAAAGTTACTTCAACCAAACATGCACAATATACCGTAAAATGTTGCCGACTACAAGAATAAAAAAATTTCCTCGCAGCTGACATGTTACAAATTCACAATTTAGACTTAAAATTTTACGCGAATTCTAAGTATAAATAAGTTTTTCTTTGTGAAAAAGTAAATTTCGTTCTATTGACTTCATATATACGTAAAAATGCATTGGTTTTGACAGATTTCGAAAATTTGGGTTCAGGCTCACTTTCGCGTGGAATGGCCCAGAAAGGAAAAAGAAAATGCGAATGAAATTCAAACTAAACAACTGAATAAAAACGTTGTTTTTCACCAAATTATCCATCTGATAAAAATATGTTTTTTTAAACACTAGTTACACCATATAAAAATATAATGTACTTACAAATCAGTTTAGTACCATTGTTTTATGGGAGTATTTATTGTAACTGGTTAAAACGTTTGTCTTCAAACTGTCAAATATAAATCGCAGTAAATTGTGTAATCTGCTCTCACAAAAAGTATACTATACTATTTTTCGATCGGTATACGGGAGAGATACCATAATGTTTTTCTATTGGTATGGTGAAATAGTGCTTTTGCATACTATTTTACAGTAAATTATTAATTACATGTAAACTTTGTTGTTTTTAAATGACGAAAGCGAGATAATCTTAAGATGATGTTTAAAAACTGGTCATTTGGGGGGCTGGCCTTGATAGGCCCCTCGTGGCTACACCCCTGAGTGTAGCCCAACCCAAACTATCACTTAACAAAGTATGATGTGCTTATCCCGTAAAATACGAAAACTCGATTTAGGCGCCGTTCAAATATTTTGTGGCCCCTGATCCAAAAATTCCAATATATTTCAATGAAAAATTTTCTTGGACGCCTTATATCTGTAGAACTACATATAGTGTAGCAAAACCCAAACTATCACTTAAGTCAGTGTGATGTGCTTATTCCGTTAAAAATACGAAAACTCGATTTAGGGGCTGTTCAAAAATTTTGTGGTCCCCAATTCTAAAACCTTTTATTGGCCAAGATCGTAATCTTTTGATCCAATATTTTTGATCATTCCTAAAATGTTTGTTTTCTTTCTTTTATATGTATTTCAGCCAGGATAAATTATGTTAACTTTTATTTCAAATTTTGATGTAGACTTTAGCTTTTCTCTAGTGAAATTATATATTCCTACCCAAGGCATTCAATGTATTCAACTGAACAAGTGAGTGTCGTCCACATTCCAAAACAAGGAAACGTTTCCAAAGTGTAGGAAGCAAATGTTAAACCTAAAAGTGGTCTACTATATTATGCATTTCTGATCTTAATAGATGGATGAGAGGGAAGATGGAAAGCATGCTTTGGTCTCTCAATCAGTATCTCCTACTGTGTTTTATCTGTCACAAGTCGACGAACAGACTGGCTAACACACGGACGGACAGTGTTATTTTATGACACGACACTTTCCATACTTATCAAAAACATAGTTTGCAAGTCTAGAGATGGTCTCTCAATTCAAATTTTACTTGTATGCACTCAGTCAACATTTCAATTTGCACGTATTGTCAAGATTTGTCGTCGAAACGTTGTACGAGTAAAATCAACCTTGTTAACATTCCACAGAATATAAAATGATTCATTACACAGCCACACATAAAAAATAAAAGTTCCGTGCACTTGACCCCAGTATTTTGTAGTACAGAATCCAAATTTTGAAACCCCAGGGCGATTCACCTGTCAATTCCATTTTATGGGCGAAAAACTTGAGCAATTTTGGATAGGAAGAATACCTAACACAGTATTAAAAAAAAAAAAAAAAAGTTCTGTACAGCGGGCCCCAGGGTGTGGATTTAATGTCAAAAAATACATCAAATTCATACAGTGGGGTTCGGTGCACAAGACTTTTATTTATTTATTTATTTTATTTTTATTTTATTTTATTTTATTTTATTTTGTGTGTGTCTGTGTTATTTCTGTATGACACATATCCGCTTTAATACGTTTAATGCTAATTCAATGATCACTGAGGACATAGTACACATATATACAACTAAGGAAGTCGTGCTTGTTTTTTATATCTACTTGAAGAACTTCGCACTGGTCTGATGGTTATAGAGTGTGCAGTTTTGGTTCACGTTGTTTTGGGTTTGATTTCCGATGACAGAACATAAAATTTGAACTTCTAATAGTGGATCGGATTAAGCTGTAACGCCTCATATAGCCTCTTTGCTGAATGGGACTCTTAACTTAAAAAAAAAATACTTGGAGTCTCCTTATTTATTGACAATTCTATCTCAAACTAAAACAGCAAAGTATCTGTCAAAAATTATAGTTTAGAAATGGTTATGAAACCATATGAATCTACTCGGAAACGTTTCATTTCTAATTTAATAACTTAAACAAAATTAATGATTCCCTTGTATACTGAGCTCAGCATGTTTTGGGTCAATATTAACGTGTCTTATATCAGGAATGTGAGTGAAGGAATTTTCAGTATTTTAACCTGGTATAACCTTGCGTTACCATACGGTCACATTTCGCGCGATGACCTTCAAATTGTTTTCCTCTGGTTAGTTTCACAAAGACTCACATGTAGCGCTGTCAACTCTCAGCTAATGATGTGTTTAACAAGATTTCAGTATCAATCTTGAGATTTCTTTGTTTAGTGTGGAGTTACGTGCATCTGAAAATCTTACTGCTTCTAGAGTTACAACAATGGCACATAGTAAAAGGTGAGAATTCATTTGATCTTTACATTGTTGTTAAAATATTTCCAATTATTGTGCGTTTTGAATCAGAAAGAAGTCAGGCATTGAGGGAAATAATGTACTGTGTTAAGAAACATACATGAACGTTGTGCAGAGCCATGTACCATTCATGTTACCACATGGTCACGCTAGGCTTTCGTAGTAGCAATAAGGCTTGGCAAATCATAATTATTCCGTCCTAAGAAAAACTGTTCCTTCGCATTTCCAGGTACTTAACAGTGCATGAAGTATTGGAATTACTTCAGGAACCGGATGAAATAGGCCATGGAGAAATAGAGTGTATATTTATTGAGCCTCCAGAGTCAAATATTTTATCTGACGAGGATTCGGCAGATGAAGATGTTGGCGGTTTGATAGACAACCTAAGTGGGAGACAACTCAATGCTTTGGTAGAACGACATGTGTTTATGAGGGACTGAGGGGTAGAAGGAAGGAGAGAATCTGGAACAAGGGAGTGAAAACATAGAGAAGGAGGAAAGTAATATTTCAAAGAAACGGAAGCGGAATCAGTGTGAAAACAGGGAAAAGTGAACACAAAACAATATCAATTCGCTGCCTGTATTTCCCGTGGGAGATTATTTAAGCTATAGGAACTTCAAACTTATTGAACTTTTTGAACTTTTCTTTGATGAAGATATAGTCGATTTAGCTATATGTGAAATCCAGAAATATGCTTTTTAAAAACATCCCAGATCCGAATGTCTCTAAAGAAGATTTGAAATTACTTTTGGGTGTTTTGTTTGTGTCAGGGTATAATACATTTCCGTCAAGAGACACTATTTGGATTTTGGGACTGATATGAGAAATTTAATGGTACACAATGCAATTAGAAGAGAGAGGTTTATTCAGATAATGAGATTTTTGCATTTTGCGGGCAACAACAAGATGAGTGAATCAGATAAACTTTGGAAACTACGCTCACTAATGAATAAATTGAAAAGTAATTGCATCAAACATTTTGTTCCGGCGCAGGCAATAAATTTTGACGAAGCAATGATAGCATACTATTGCAGACATGGTTATAAATAGTTTATAAAAGGAAAATTTGTGCGTTTCGGGTACAAGGTTTGGTGCCTGAATAGACCAAATGGATACCTAATCAACTTTGATGCGTACCAAGGCAAAACTCTGCAATGCATAGCAGAATATGAACAAAAATTTGGAAAAGCAGCCGATCGTCTGTTATATATGATAGATTAATTCCCAAGTGACGTTAAAATTACTTTCAGATTCTATTTCTACAATCTTTTCACAAGCATACCACTTCGCTTACACCTAAAGTCTAATGGATATGCTGTAACTGGTACTATGCGTGAAAACACGGTTCCCAAAGAATGTAATTTCTCAGTGTCATCTGAATTCAAGAAGCAGAAAAGAGGTTACCACGAACATAGAGGCAGTGAACATGGTGTAGTCATTTCAAGATGGCATGACAATTTAGTAGTCACAGTCGCATCCACTGTTCATGGTGCTTTCCTACTAGGAAATGCAAAAAGATATTCCAGGTTAGCCAAGAAAGAGATCACTCGTCCACGTTTGATCGGAGAATGCAATACGTTTATGGGGGGCACAGATCGAATGGATAGGAACATAAAGGACTACAGAATTGGTATCAGGGGAAAGAAATGGTGGTGGTCAATCTTCACTTGGCTGTTGGGTGTATCATTTTACAATGCATGGCAGACATCACTGAATGCTGGTTCAATTTTCAGTCAACTAGAATTTAGAAGAGAAATTGCTCAATACTATATACTTGCATTTGGTTCGTCTCCAAGAGGTGCTGGACGTCTAGTTGTATCCAGACTGAGTTTCTTTGGAAACAGAATATTTGAATCAGTAAGATTTGATCGTATTGGCCATTTAGTTATTCCTGATCCTGGCAACAAAAAAGAATATGTGCTGGAGAAAATTGTTCATCAGTGGGGCGTACAGCATGTGTAAAATGGCCTTTGTGTTCCTTGTTTTCTCAATTTCCATACTAAGAAGTATTAAACACACTATTGTCATTTTCCCAAGACAATGGGAATAAGTTTGTATGAAAGAAAGATAAGGAAAATATAGTTTTTGAACCCTACTCTAGTGCTATTTATTGCATTTATATATCACGAGAGCCTAGCGTGACCATATGGACACACCATACATAGGGACACCAAAAAATATTTTCTTAGATGAAATGGTATTTTTGTGATCTATGAAGCCCAATTAACATATTCAAGTATAAATTAACAAAAAAACTGCACCCAAAAAATTCAGGCTCTATCAGGTTAAATTCAAAGCACCAGATCGTTTACATTTCTTCTTATATCTTCATTTCTCGTATCTTACATTCTTACATCTTAGTAGAAAAATATTAAATCTGTAATTTCCTTTTTTACATCATGAGAGAAATAGTAAAAGAATAAAAATAAGTATTGAGTCTTATTTTAGATTTAAGGAGATGAAGTTTCTAGTTTCAAGTACTATGGTGATGCCGTGTATGGTAAAGCATGTGAATGATTGTGAAATATTTGGTGGAACGAGAATGTGGTAAACAATGTGAGAACCACGTAGAAACCCATATTGAGCACTAGAAGATCACGATTCGGGTCATACAACCAGAAGTGAACCACGCCACCAGAGTCTCACATTTAATATTTAGTGAATTGGTATAAAACTTTGAACAATTCAACAATTCAGTTGCGGACTTTCAACCGTTTAGCAATGACCATTGACTAATTTAGTTGCGGAATGTGAGCGAAATGTATTATATATATATATATATATATATTATATATATATATATATATATATATATATAAATTGGATGAGTTTATGGAACACGCAAAACATGAAGTTTTGACAGCTTATATACAAGCAAAATTTAAATTAACAAACATGTTTTTCTACTTGAGAAACTATTACCGTTACATATTGCTCAGTTTTTTTTTCTTCTTAGAAATGAGACAAAGCCTGTAGCTAATTGAAACTAACAAATGAGGCGCCTAGTATCAAAAGCCGCAAAACCATTTTTTTTTTTTTTTAACCGAAATTGAGTTATACAGGATGTTTCAAATAAACAACACCGACAACGTTTGGGAGTTGATTCACGACACCAAGACAAGACAAAAATTATAGACCAACTTGGGGGAACAAATCCTTTCTTTCGGAGTTATAGGCTGCCGAAAACATGAAAAAATGAACTTTAAAGGTCCATAACTTCAAAAATTATAGAACCTACCGTAGTCGGGTCAAGACTTCACTTAGGAACCAGTATATGCCCTATTCAAATATACATATTTGAGAATCCTTATGTACTCACGCAATAAATTGTATAGAGGCAGTTTGGCTACGGGCATATAGTTTGGATTACTCACAAACTCCCTCTATTAAGAAAATGATCAAAAGATTGCGGTTTTAGCCAATAATTAGATTTTGGATCAGGTGCCCCAAAATTTTTGAACGGGCCCTAAATCGTGTTTTCGTACTTTTTACGGAATAAGCACACCATGCTGAGATAAGTGATAGTTTGGGTTTGGCTACACTATATGTAGTTCTCCAGATATAAAACTTACAGAAGAAGTTTTGATTGAAATATATTGTATCTTGGATCAGGGGCCACAAAATTTCTTAACGTCCCCTAAATCGAGTTTTTTTTTTTTTTTTTTTAATAAGGACATCATACTGAGTTAAGCGATAGTTTTAGTTTGCATACACTGTATATAGTTCTCCACATGTAGGGCGTAAAAGGAAAATTTTTGATTTGATGAAATATATTGAATTTTTTAGATCAGGGCCCACAAAATTTTTGAATGGCTCCTAAATCGAGTTTTCGTATTTGTTTTAATCTCCCTGATATTTTTGAGGTTAAAAAATACTATATTTTAGATAAAATTGATGCAGAACTACAATACTTTTAACTTTATAAAGGCTCTTATACCCGAAGTGTGAAGGTTTTAACCTCACAAATATACTCGCATTCTTAGGTTTAACCGAAAAATATATTAATCTTATAAATTTGTTACCCTGAAAAATTCTTTTAACTTACAAAATATTTTACTTTTTAACCTCAAAAAAGAATGGTATCTTCAGCACATATTTCCATGTATGAAATACGGGTATTCTTCGTCAAATTCATCGATACGTATGAAGATGCTAACAGATTGACTCCACTAAAGGACTCTACCGAGTAACTCTACAAAGGTGAGACATAGCACATTTAAAAGTTATCATAATGTCCTTTCCAACGGTATAAGGTGACACTTGTGTCTTTACAAGGGAAGTTAACGAAGATAATTTGGAAAAAATAAGATTATTTAAGGAAATTGGATGACAGCACTGATTCCTTTATTTTATTTTATTTATTTATTTTATTATTTTGAATAACTTTCCTTCCAAAGACATTACTTCCATACGTTGTATACCATTGGAAAATCCAATCCATCACCTTTCAAACCCGTTATGCCTCACCTCTGTAGAATAGTTGCAGGATGAACAATAAACAACTTAAGGTGAAAAATGGATTGCATAATGAATCAATCCTGTAGCTCTGAAGCCGTTGGAACGACGACTCATGTTCATATGATTTTTCATTTCTTTTTATTATTATTTATTTATTTATTTATTTATTGGAATCACTTATACTACTATCTTCCGAAGTATTGCCTCTTCCTACCAGGACACCCTGTATTTAGCACTGACGTCTTTAATATCTCATCAAATTTTTAACTGGGTTACTTCCTTTCTTAAGCAAAGTCGTGCAATACATATCTCAAGATAGGGGAAACTGCACCCCAATGTATGTAAGCACGTTTTCCTTACCTTTCGAATGTATTTTGGAGAGAATATACGAAACAACTCAGTAAAAATCAAGATATGGATTTCGAAACTTCGCGAAAAATCAAATTGAAAATCAATAATCAAGGAATAGTCCGTGCAGTTTCTAGATTTAAAATTGACCACTTCTTGTACCAACGTTTATCGCCATAGAACAAAATCAGAAATACACCGCGACAAGCAATTTCTAGCAATCAATTCAACATCTCAAGACAACATACCATCACCACAAACAATACGCTACCAAAATTGGAACTGGTTGGAATTTTTTCTAGAACTTCCGGTTTTAAACTTATTTCAATATAGCGAAAATGGTAACAGATATCAACAAACAGTTTTCTGACACAGACGCAAAACACAAAGAATGGGTTTTATCTTAACATTTACCTATCTGTTCATAACCTGAAGTGTCAAAAATATAATATTTCTAGCTTACAATACTGATCGCTTAATGAATCAAACGGAAACCGATAAAAACAAGCAGTCTCTTAATATGGATTCAGTCTGCAACATAATGTTCCTCTCCTGATTTTATTACTCTATTGCAACCCGAAACGATAGACATCAATTAACGCTTTCTGTTTGAGTATTAATCAGAAAGAGATAGCGAGTAATTACATCTTGATACGAAATCAGCGTCCAAGAAACAGTTTTTATTCCTTTAACCAGTTGTTATAAATACACTACTTCAAGTTTAAGTATTTAAATTCACATAGTTTGAAAGTCTACCATCGTCTCACACTATGAAATAAAACTTATTTGTTCTCTCATTGTTGACTGAGTTTCATTATTGGGATCTGTTTCTGAAGAGTAAAATCCATTTTTATTTCTTCAATTCTATTGATTTTTTGTGAATATTGCTGCTCCTTACAAAAATACAGTGTGGAACGAAAGTGTGGAAACACTCAAATTAAAGGCAGCATTTTAAAATTGCAAAAGTAGCATTGCAAGTTAGTAGCACAGGTGAAGGAAAAACTTTTAGGACATGTGATGGCGATGGTTGCTACCTTGAAATCGGCCATTTTGAATTAACTTTCATTTTCTTAAATAGAAACCATATCGTGTGATACCTTGTTCTTATTTGAAATTTTCTAAGAAATTCAATGTTGTGTTTGTTTTCGCATTATCACTTACCTTAACGAGGTTATGCCCGTTTTTTGTTTTCTTTGTATCGTTTCAGGTGACTAAGACAACATGGCTGTGACGCAGGCTCGACGTATTGGAATCATTTTATTGTCAGGAGAGCGAAGAAAAATGCTGATAACTTTATCAACCGTCACCCACACAGGGCGCCCATTAGCCATACAACAGTAAGTAAGTTGATCCAGAAATTCGAGGAAACATGCCCATGACCAACAAACCAAAATCAAACAGACCATGCTCAGCGTCTGACGAAACAATCTCAATAGCAATGTTTGCAACATTTAACAAGAGTTCGAATCGAAGCAGTTGTTGTTTGTCCCAGACAATGGGTACTAAGTGCATATCCATCATGACTGTTTTGTCCCTGTGTAAGTAGCACCCATAAAAGCTATAAGTGCATCAGAACCTGTTAAAGCATGTCCCCGATCAGCGATTGGAATTCGCGGAATGGGCAACAGAGCAAGTGTCTTAAACTCTACGTTTCGCCTACGATGTCTTATTCACAGATGAAACCAACTTTTACGTTTCTTGTGAAGTGAACAAACAGAATGTTTGCTACTGGTCAAACACTAATCCCCGTTGGCATGAAGCGTCTGCTGGCATTCGTGGAAAAGTGATGGATGTGGAGAACCCGTGTTGTGGGTCCTTTGTTTATCAATGGTACCTTAACAGCAATCGAGTATCGTCGAATGTTGGAAGAAGATATTTGGCATCTATCTTATTTGAAAATGGGACAGTCGTTGTCTTTTACCAGTACGATGATTCCCTTCAGTATTATGGAAATTGTGTTCGTGAATCTTTGGATATGCAGTTTGCTAATCCAGAGATCGGTAGAGGTGATACGTCATGATGTGCAGTTGCCATCACGTTCTTCTGGCATCATTCAACTGGATTTTTATCTTTGGGGACATCTCAAGTCTACTGTGTATTCAGTGAAAATTCAGGATGTTGACCATCTAAGGAAAATATGCATAACAAACGTGTGTCCAAACATAATTGACAGCGCTTTGAGCAAGGTTTTGGAGAATGAGAAAAAATGACTGATAATTCAATGGAATGGACAACACATTGAACAGGTCCTTTAATCGGGAGAAATGTGCGATATGTAACGCGTTAATGAAAACCAAAAACAATCATAACTTCGTTATTATGGTAAGCGATAAAACAAAAATAGACACAACGTTGAATTCTTGCGAAAATTTCAAATGAGAACAAGGTATCGCAACATATGGTTTTGATTTAAGAAAATAAAAGTGAAATCAAAATGGCTGACTTAAATGTGTCTGCCACCAACATCACATGTCCTAAAAGTTTTTCTTCAACCTGTACTACTAACTTGCAATGTTACGTTTTGTTTTACAAAATATACTGAAGGTTTCAACATTATCTCTTCTTCAGATACTGGGAAATTTAACGAATCAGCATATAGCTCAAATATGACGGCATATAACAATTATGATCGAATTTCAGTTTTAAAAACATTCATATGAAAATAGTTGATCCAACGTAATGATATCTTTATCTATCGATCAATATGTATTATCGTTTGATAACAAGACATATTTCAAGACGACGCTCAGTGGACATTTCACAGCAAATTCAGTGTTCTTTATAATTTGAAGTATTTCTTAATCTAATGAAGTAGTTAGCGAAATATTTAATAGTGTACTTACTTCTGCTGTTATGAGGTAGTTTTAACAATACAACAGTGTGGAAGTTGAATCACTTCGAGGTGGGGGAAAGTTAGTGTGGGCCAAAAATATACTTGTACTAAGAGTGTATTCTTGCAGCAGTGGCGTATACTGGTTTGATGGCTTGGGCTACCACTAACCTTTATAATACCTGTACTTTATTATTATTATTATTATTATTATTATTATTATTATTATTATTATTATTATTATTATTATTATTATTATTATTGGACTTTTTCCTACTTTATTATACAATCTTCAAAATAAGAAAAAACTTTACACCATCCTTTTATCAAGTAGATAAATATCATTTTCTCTTCACTAGCAAGACTTATCTTATCTTATTAGTATTACGGAAAAACGATCGTACATTTCGACCTTTATTTGTTGCATGAAGTATAACTAACTAACTAACTAACTAACTAACTCTATGGCCTATGGAACCCGGAGGTTCAATGCCGCGTTCACAAAAGCTCTCCACTGACTTCTATCCTTAGTTAACTGCATCCAGTTTCTACTCTGTATTCCAATCTCTGCGAGATCCATCTTAGTATTGTCCTCCCATCTGCGCCTAGGTCTTCCTAATGGTCGTTTTCCGATTGGTCTTCCAGTCAAGACTTTGAAAGCGTTTCTACTTTCTTCCATTCTAGCTACATGACCCGCCCACCTAAGCCTCCTAGACTTCACGACCATAACAATGTTGGGTAAACCATATAAATTATGTATTTCCTCGTTATGAAGTTTCCGCCATTCCCCATTCCCGTTCCTCCTGAGTCTGGATATTCCTATCAGGATCTTGTTCTCAAATACTTTCAGTCTGTGTTCTTCCCTCAGAGTAAGTGACCATGTTTCGCAGCCATACAGAACTACAGGCATGATTATCGTTTTGTATATTTTAAGTTTCAAATTCTTCGACAGAATTGGCGGCGACAAGAGATTTTGAACCGAATAGTAACACGAATTCGCTGTTTTTAGTCGACATTTAATTTCTCCGTGAATATGATTTTCCTCTGTTAATATGAAGTATCACTACATTTTGCAATAGATAGATGGTAACCTTACTCACCAGAGCAAATGGAAGCTGTCCGTGTAATAATGAACGCTGAAATAGGCGATTAGGAAAGAAGGAGCCTCAGTCTGAGAGAGATACGGAAACTACTGTAAAACACAAAATTTTCGTTGCGTTAACGAAACCACTATCGAACGAGGCTCGTGATATAAAAAGCAATTCACAGAGACCCCCAAGATCCCTCACTCCCAAGAAACCGATTTCTCTAGAGGCAACTGCTTTTACCTGGCGGCCCGTTTGTATGCTGTGGGCGGAGGTGGAGCGAAGGGGAATGCTCTGATACGATTCTTACTGTAGTAGCTAGAGAGTGATTTATGCTGCATTGTCATATTGAAGACTCTTAAGTTAGCCAGACAGGCTGCGTGCAAAGAATTCAGTGGATGTTTCTAAATACATACAATTCTCAGAAACTTTTATTATTGAAAGAAGATATTAAAGTATAAAATTATTAATATAATTTAGTTCATATTATAAATTTATTTTGTAATATTCTAGGGCTGCTGCCGGTAGACGCGGTAGTGCACAAAAAAACGTCACTGTCTTGCAGACTGTATTAATTTCTCAACACATTCCAAAAGAAACTTGTACTCGCAGGAAAATAACTCTGTACAATATGGAATAGGTTATAATTTCTTAGTTCACACATTTTTCTCACAGAAGACTTGAAAAATCAGTTCTTCTAATGTACATAGTGTATAAAGGGTCTGGGATATCGTCTGTGAGAGTGTCTCCATAAAGTGTGCTCATAATTGTAATTTGTGTAATCACTAGAACACCACGTTAAATTTAAGTTACAAATATGCATAACCGCAATTAATATGAATATTCATTCAAAGTAGTTAACCTTCTAGTTTAAAAGAGGTGTATTATACAAAAAAAAAAAAAAAAAAAAAAAACGGTAGAACAAATATTTGTTGAAAACTGTCTTATACCATTGTTCACAGTAAAACAGCTTCTAACGAAACATAGAACTAAACCTGAGAGACTGAAAAACACCGGGTCAATCCGTTCACTGTTCAGGAGATGTTACTTTTCAGCGTTTCGGATAACTCACTGTACCAGTGGCGCATTTAGGATTTTGTTTCGGGGAGCGCTATGCACAATACGGAGAAGAATGATGCAATTGCCCACCTGAATTTGAGAATTAATATTTTAATCAATTGTCTACTAATTCTGTGCTAGGAAAAAAGCGTGAAATTCGTATGTCGGTGGAGGATCTTACCTCCCTTCCAAATCCGAAATGACACCCCTACAAACACACGTTAAAGATTTGTAGTCTCATTTCAACTTAACTGATTTCAATTCAGAAAAAAATGGTAATATTCAGTTCTATCTGTGTAAGTTTTTACCCGAAAGAAAATGTTGAGACAAGTTGAAGCTAAAATATATTGATTGCAGTTTTAATAGCAAGAATTGGAGATTGGTGAATCTTATGTGATATAATACAGACAAAATTTAGCAGTGAATCTAACCTTTTATTCTATTTATAGAACAAAAAGGATGCATCTTCTTGGCCTACCTAATTTCCCGAGCCACTTATTCCCCCCTCTTGATTATCTTTAATTCAAACATTTACCTTTCTTTATAATTAAACGATGTAAATATTCCTTTGCTATAATAACTAAAGTCCCGTTGTCAGTGCCGGTCTGGCTAGGTCGGCTGCTCGGCAATCGCCGAAGGCCCGAAGGGTCCCAGAGCCTTTGGGAGGGCCCGGTCGCATAGGAAAATAAATATTTAAAACTTAAAAAATAACTTAATTATCAGATGTTTAGAATACAAAAAACAGAATTAACTACTGATAATTTTAAAACACAACAACATAGTTTAAGGTAATGCTTGAAAACCAATTAAAAAAACAACCAGTACCAGATTTACACATAATGTAAGATGACAAAATATGATTATTAAGGATTTAAAAGATAGCATAATATATACTGTCATGATAGATACTACTCAAGATATAGCAGTGATGGACCAAGTAGCCGTTTGTGTTCGTTATGTTGTACAGGGTAAAATCTATGAAAGACTTCTTGATTTAACTATAGTAGAAGATACCTCTGGCGAAGCACTATTTGAACAATTACAATCATCACTTGAAAAGTTAAATATACCTCTTACAAATGTGGTTGCATGCTCTTTTGATGGAGCCAGTAATATGAAAGGGTGCTACAATGGTCTTCAACACATTTAAAGAAGGTAAACCCAGAAATCATATGCACTCATTGCATGGGACACGTCCTCAATTCAGTTATAGCAGATTCTACTGTAAAGTGCCTCCAAGCAGAACATTTATTCGGGTTTGTGAAAGAATCCGTTTGCTTTTTAAGCAATTCATACAAGAGAATGATCGTGTGGGAGAAATTTACAAAGAAACATCATTCTGGGTGGGCAAAGCTACATCGATTTAAAAAAATAGGTGCTACTAGGTGGTGGAGCAAACACAAAGCTCTATCATCCATAATAGATTTACATTATGATAATGTTGAATCTTCTAATTCGTTACATTTTTGTCAGTATTGTTAGATGTGCCAACAGGCAATTTCGATTGCAAAACAAAATTTACAGTGCGTTCCCTTCTAGGACAGTGGTGCAAATTCGAAAATTTGTTTCTAGCTGTAGTCATGCTAGACATGTTTTCAGTTACTTCTCCTGTGTCCATCTTTCTCCAAAGCAAGTTTTTAGACTATGCAAAGGCCTGGCAGTCGGTAGATGCATTATTACACGAAATTAGAAGAAAAAGAAGTGACAAAAATTTTAAAAGATTGCATGACAAATATAAATCCCTGGTTAAAGACATCAAAGCTTATTTTAGGAATGGGGAAATTGATATAGAAGGTGATTTTCCAGAAAAAAGAATTCCCAAGGTGAACAAAATATCTTGTGAACAAGTTTCCGATGAGGCTAGAAATTTGTCACATGACCAGAAATACAAAGCACTATACTTTAACATTCTCGATTATGCGAGTAAAAGTATAGAAGAACAGTTTGTACCCAACAAGATTCTACTGCTTGATTGTTCCTGATTAGACCCAAAAAGGTACGAGGATATAGTTGCAATGGAGGTAGAAGATTTTCCAGATGATTGCTTGCAAACTGTTTCGCAATTAGCAAACGTGAATAGAAGTGAGTTGTTCTTAGAACTGAAACAGTTTGTAAGCCAGTATCGTAATTTGAGTGCAGATTTTAGTGACAACTCTGAAGAACCAGAAGAGAAACAAGTGTGTAAATTTGTGAGAATTACAAGTAAGGATGGTGATGGTGATTCAGATGAAAGTGTGACATCTGAAGAAGAATCTGAAGATAGAAAGAAAAGGTCTGAAACTCAATGTGGTACTAAAAGGAAATATTTAAGATGTCTCTCATGTGCATTTTCCATTATATACGAACTATCGTCACAGTCTGGATTATTTAGTAATTTATATACTGCGTTTAAATATATAATGACCATTCCATCTACTCAGGTAACTTGTGAACAAGTTTCTTCGAAATTGAAAATTGTAAAAAACAGACTCAGATATTCTTTAAGCGAGAACTTACTATCTCCCTTAATGTTGATGAATGTTAAGAGAGACTTGTTTATAAATTTAGACAAAAATAAAGTCATTGATGAAATTGCGGTGAGAAGCGAAGTTTTAAAAAGAAAATTAATGTATTGATATGTTCCTGATACTTTGTAATTCCTGTGTGTGTCTGAGTCATTTTCAATTTTACAATTATGTGCTTTATGATATTGTAATCATTTATTACTAGTAATCAATAATTTGCCTGTTTGTATTAATATAAATCTAGAATAAGCTTCACTTTGTTAGTGCATACCAATAGTTTCGTCTCTTTAGTTATGTGGTCATATAAATGTTGCAATACATGTTAAATATTTGTCATTAGTGCTCATAGAATAAAAAAAACTGTTTATAACTATACGGGTTTCGCATAATTTTGCCATATCAACACATTTCTCTTTATTTCACTCATAGCCTCATTTCATCATATAGTACAATGCTGAACTGACGCCGAAACCTATATCATGATTTAAATTTACGTTATATTGCTTAAGTATGTTTTACCTTGTCATTTATCGTAACATAGATAGATTTAAAATTTTTTAGAACTTTTTCTTCATAAACAAACCTTTAATCATTGTTGTAAGTACCGAAGACACGCTGTGAAAAGTTTCTCGATCAGGGGCCCCACAACCAACTTTAGCCGAGGGACCGTGATTGCTCCAGACCGGCACTGCCCGTTATGTTGATATCCGTGGAATTTGGTGTGGAACATCAGTTTGGCTTATCACCTTCTCTTAGTTTTGGTGTTACTGGCGACGGCCGACTCAAATCACAACCAACAACGGTCGAAAGTATGATACGAAAAACGAAAGAAAGTAACAACCAAGAAAAAGGAACAGAAGAGTAGAATGGACTAAAGATAGAAAAAAAAACAGTTCTTACATGGAATGGAATTGGACAAATACAGTATTATCTGTGAGCAAAGAACATAAGAAAATAGAAAGTCAATGAAATTCTTAGAAATGGTTAGAAGGATTGATGTTGTAGCCATACTTGGAATGCGAAACACCATCAAATTTATTTCGGGAGGAGCTTGAGCCCGATAACCCTCCCCCTAAATACGCCACTGCACTGCACTAAAATTTCTCGGAGTAGATTCTATTTTGACATAGATTCCTTATCAGTAATTTGAAAAACTGATGGTTTTTATTTGTATATAAATTTAATTTTTGTAATTACACATGAAGGTTGGGGTCATTACCAAGTCCCCCCCCCTCTATAAAGCACAAAGGGAACGAGGTTCCGAGGAAATGTTCAGAAGTGTCAGGGATTTCCCCCCCCCTTTCCCCCTTCAATTGCCACACTGCTATACAGACATATAAAAAATAAATAAATAAATAAATAAATAGATTTCGTTAAATATTTCATCAGGTAAAAAAGAGAAAAAAAATAAAGAACACGGAAATAACTGCGAATCATCCAAGTAGCGCCATCTTGAAATGTTAGGACTATAAGTTTGAAAATATGCTTTATTTAAGCTTGAAGATGGTAAAATGAATGGGATAGATTAGTAGGTGAGAGCACTGGAGAAAATAAGTATTAGCCTGTAAATGGATGTGAAATATCACAAGATCAGGCATACACCAATCGTTATGTCAAACATTTTAATATATATATATGTAGTGTAAATTTTTATTCGTAGTTTGAGCGAAAATTGAAAGGATTGTTTTTTCTTTTTTTTTCTTTTTTTCTTTTCTTTTCTTTTTTTTAGCAAACTTACTGATGCTGTATTAAGAAGAATCTGATACTGATCTATACCCTAATCAAACTATACATTATGACACCAGCAGGATGGTTAATGGTTAATGATATATAGACCAAAATTAAGCTGAAATGGTGAATGGTTAATGATATAAAGACACAAAATTAAGATCAAATCGTGAATGGGTAATTAGATACAGATAAAAATTAAGGACGAATGGTGAATGATTAATGATATATCGACCAAAATTAAGCTCAAATGGTGAATGGTTAATGAGATAAAAGAGCAAAATTGAGCTCAAAAGGTGAATGCTTAATGAGATATAGATCAAAATTATGCCTAACACAACTTTATTTTTGCTTAACTATAATATTTTATAAAGATAAGTCATACAGCGATCGATAGATCAAATTGAAGTATAAAAAAAAAAAAAAAAAGCTACGCTTGAGGGTAAATTTTGGAGAAAGTCATCAAGTACAATTTGTATGGCGTAAAAGAGTAGAGCCTATGCCAATCGTTGCCAATATGATACAGTTGATATTTTTTTATTCTGCTGCAATAGTTTTTTTTTTTAATTAGTACACTGTACATAACTTTGCCACAACTGGTCCCAAGTAATATATCTATAACTACTCTTTGCTATAGATTTCTCTGTTTCTCGGATTCTGAATCGATATAAAAAAGCCATTACTCGCTTTAAAAAAAGTTCTATAGCGATAAAGATTGAAGCTGGAAATCGTTAATTTGTCTAATTTCTGGCTTTAATAGATGGTTAAGGAATGAGATAGAACGTGCGCTAGTTAACCTGAATCTATTGCAGAAGACTACATTTCGATATCTCTTACCGCTTTTACTCTACGGAAATCAGTATTGAAAAAAAAAAAAAAAAAAAAAAAAGCATTTCCCATTTTGTTAGTATTGCGAGTTCCAATGGTATGTTCTCTTGACAGCTTGAACCGTTTACAGCAAAACCACTTCTCACTATCTAATAAATATTTTGTTCTATGGCGGTAAACGTTGAAGTCGGAAATGGTTTATTTCAACGACTTCTAGTTTGAATAGAAGGTTAATGGAGGAGATATACCTTTTCCTGGGACGTGGGTTCAATTACAAAAAACTGGATATTTCATTGATTTTTCTATATGGAAATTAGTATTGAAACCGGAAGTAGTAGTAGCTTTCAACCATTTCCGGTCTTGGCAATATGTCCGCCTTTGTCATACGTTGCTTTCTGACACTAAATCGTTTGGGAAAAGCACTTCTCGTTACCATTTTCTTTTTCTGGCGACAAACATTGAAAGGGGAATGATTAATTCCAATCATTAACTATTTGAATAAAAGCAGGGGTGTGGCCATGAAAGGCCCATAGGAGCCAGGCCCTCAAATGATTTTCTGGACCTCCCAAATGAGTAGCTTTTAAAACATCAACGTAAGACTACCTTGCTTCAGTCATTTAAAAATAACAAAGTTTACATATAATTAATAATTATGGTAAATTATTTACCGATCCTTATCGATCGAAAAATAGTATGGTATATCTCCTCTTTTGGAATCACCAAAGGCACAGTTTGCTACCACATCAGCTAAAATCGATTGATCTAGTGGTTTTGTGCAGATCTTGTCCAATATGAAGCATGCAAATATTTTGTACAGGCCTATTTTAAAATAATTGTCAATCTGTCTAATATGAGAATTTTTATCGTGAGCGAAAACCTGATCACTGAAGCTACTTTTAAAACAGGGATGTATCAAATCGCTTTGATATTTAAATCAGTCTTATGTAGATAGGTTCTGTGCACAAGGGCTTAAATCGAAATAGTTACTATGCACAAAGGTATAAAGTTTGGTCTGGGGCAGTAGTTCTTGGTTAAGCATAATAAAAACTACCTGGTATATCACATTTATGGAGAAAAATCAAAATAAATAAATAAATAAATAGATTAAAATAAAAAAGCTAAAAGAACAGTGTTTTTAATTTTTCGGACAGAAACAAAAAATTCCCGTTTTTTTTCAGGCCTTAAAATCACTAGCTGTAACACATTTTTTTTGGCTTTGTACATTTTAGCTGTCCCCTTTCAAAAACGACAGGCCCCTCCTAGATAAATCTGCTGGTTACACACCTGAATAGAAAGTTAATGAAGAAGATTGGACATACTCCTGAGACGCTGAATCGACTGAAGAAAACAACATCTCGATATATCTTACAACTTTTGCTCTGTAAAAATCACTATTGAAACCGGATGTAATATCAAATATGAACTACTTGCGGTTCTGGTAGTGTTCACGATAGTCATGGTACGTTTCTATGAGATACTGAATAATTTTCGTGAAAAGGGTTCTCGCTATGGGTTACCGTTTCCATTTTATAGCGATAACCGTTGAAACAGGAAACGACTAATATGAACCACTTCCGGTTTGAATAGAGAGATTAACGGAGGAGACAGAACCTATGTTTGAGACGATGAATTCATTTCAAGAAATTGCATATCGTTATCGCTTACTATTTGTGCTGTATGGAAATCAGCAGTATTAAAACTGGAAGTAACAAATTAGGATCACTTCTGTTTTGCAAGGCGTCTTGTAAATAGTAATGATATGTTGTCTTGAAAATCGTCTTCGAAAAAGTTCTTTGCACTACCTGTTACCGTTTCCGGTCTATGGTATTAAATGCTGAAACTGCCACTAATTTCAACCACTTCCAGCCTGAATAGATTTATTTGCCAAAGTTCCAGGTGATTAAAGGAGAAGATGGGACGCTGAATCGATTGAAAAAAAAAAAAAACGCATCTTGATCTCTTACGGTTTTCCTTGTATGGAATTCAGTATTGAAACAGGAAGTAATAGTAAATTTGAACCACATGCAGTTTGGATAGATTGTTGTAAATAGTCATGATATGGATTCTACAGACACTTATATTTAGAGAAACCTTAAAACATATTCACATAATACATTGTACAACGCATCCTGTGAGTGATGTATATCAACACTTTCTAATTACTAAATTATGTTTAAATCCGCATTTCATTCTATTAAATATGGGAACGTAAAATTGAGATGATACTGTAATAATGATAACTTGTCTGTAATAAGAATATGTTCTAACTACAATAACGTTTCATATAAATACTCACATTTGGATATTTACAATTACTTAAGCGACCATGTAATAATTGTACACATGGTTTTCAATACTCAGAAGTACATATTTTATTCTATGAATGTGTTAAAATGTGTTGATTTTTCAACGAACTTAAAAAGTTCGTTACTGAATTCTCTATGTGTGTGTGTCTGTAATTTGGGATTTTTTAAAATTTTGAGCCCTCCATTCGACAGAGCATCAAAAACTATCTGAACAGTTATGAAATTTTTAGCGTTACTCTTACCGTTCCCGACATATGGGCCAAAAAATGACCGATTTACGGAGATTTCATATCTTGGGAACCATAAGTTATAGAGAGATGATATTGGTGTTAATCAATGCCTAAGAGGATGGTGAACATTTTGGTACCAAACAGTAACCGGTGGCCATTATCCAAGTGGCCATTGGCTTGGCCAGTGACCAGTTGACCAGTGGCTATCAAAATGTTTACCATCCTCTTAGGTATTGACTAACACCAACATATCTCTCTATGACTTAGTGTTCCCGAGATATTGGCAAAAAAAAAAAAAAAAAAAAGTTCGGATTTCGGAAGATTTAAGGAACCATATCTCGGGAACCGTAAGTGATAGAGATCATATTGGTGTTGATCAATACCTAAGAGGATAGTGAACAATTGGTACCAAACAGTAACCGGTGGCCACTGGCCAACTGGCTACCGCTTCTCAGATATTGGTGAAAAAAGTTCGAATTTCGGGAGCTTTTAGGAGCCATATCTGGGGAACCGTAAGTCACAGAGAGATGATATTTTGAGAATGTTTACGAGGAATAGAAGAAGGTGTAGGAACAATAACTGTTATCCTTCTCGCTCCATTTCTCCATTCTTTTTAAGCTCGTTTTGGCAATGCTCTTGGAGCATTCTCAACTTTCTTCTTTCTTTTTTTTTACTTTCGGTTCTTATGTATTTGCTTATGTATTTTTGAATTGTGTTGGTGATGTATGGACATAAATGATGATGGAATGACTTTACAATTACTGGATGAGAGCAACTGAAGGGAAAACGTCAGTTAGGAGATGGAGTTCCAAAAATTTCAGTGAACGAGTATCCTACTTCAGAAACCAAAGGATTGTTTCCAGTTCGATCTTTAATTCTACCACACGTTTAAGGAATGGTATCAGTATGCAAATGAAAACAATATAAAATGATAACATTTTCATTTTGATTGTACGCACTCGTATATTTATTAAATATTAGCAGAATAACCTGGCACCATAGGGTAAAAATAATATTTAAGCACAACATTTGAAAAGAAAGGAGTAGAATAAATAACGAAAGGCGCGCCGAGGTGCTTTCCAGTCAATACTCGGATCAGAGACATGCACGTTCTTGACTAAACTTGTTCTTGAATATCATCGATACTGACACCAATCAGCTTAGCGATCCCTAGGGCTATGGGTTTGACATTAATCTTCCACCTCTTTTGCCCTCAATGCCGATAGTGACTAAACTTCAAGTTAGATGGCATCGGAAGCACCACTATTCATCTGAGTGACCCCGAAAACTATGAATTCGACATTCATATTGGTTTGAATATTTTTACAAGGCATAACCTTCCTACCCCTGAGGGGTGTTAGGTATATATAACCTCCAAATAGTATTCATTTTTCAGATTGTAACATTAAATCATATGTGTATGAACACTTCTTTTTCAAATATGAGTTTAAATACTGAGTTTCATCTTTCTAATATGAAGAACTCGTGAGATACCTTTATTTTTTTTCATATATTTTAAACTCTTCCCCTTTGAATCTCCCTCCTCCCCCATTTGGATACTCATCAAAAAGTTCTAAATAGCCGACAGTCTGTTCCAGACTTCGGTCACTACGGTATAGTTACTTTGAAATATGAATGATGTGGATTTATATACCGGACAAAGATACAGATAAATATCCATTTTTACATATGTTACTTTACTTTTTCTGTATATGCTAGTTCCAATTTTTTGATAATTTCGGCTTCTAGTGGTTCTGAATTTAAGGCATAAATATACGTATTAGAAGATCACCATGAACAACTAGCTTAACCGCCATATTTTTGTACCTCTTAAAGAAAGCACTTACATAAATCTGCAGAAATTTTTGAATTAGTCCCTAAGAGTACGTAGGTCCCTTGTATGTCCTGTTTTATTGGCTAATAAAAAGCGTTATCGTGAAAAACTATAGCTGTTAAAACTTACACACAACTATTCATATCTTCACTTTAATCTTTTATATTGCAATATGTACCCATTTCCAAAGGTTAACTACTTACTTTTAGATGTATGGAAAACTGCTTGTATTGAGACTTACGTTGAATTTTATTTCTTTAAATATTAAAAAAAAAAAAAACTCCGTCTGATACTTTACAAGTACTATGTGCAGCATTGTTAGAAAATATCAAACAATAATATATATATACAATTTGGTACTTAGCAGCGTATGTTTCAAATACATAAATACATGTAGAAGTAAGTAACAATTTTCGCGGATTTGCGCTTGCTCCAAAGCCATCTGTTAGTAGCTGGTGGAATTACGGCCAACCTAGCGGCGAATGCTAGGTTGATTAGTACGTTGCGTCACTCTGCCTCTAACAGACGCGTCGGGAGCATTCTGGACCAAGTGGTCGTCACGTTTTCTTACTCACGTGACTCCCAAGTTTGCCCCACACCACACTCGGTAGATACCGAAAATTACGGTACCCCAGAAGGGAATTGAACCCGGGACCACGTAGGATTGAGTCCAAAACTCTAACTAGGAGACTAAGGATCCCCTTATAACCTATTTTGGCAGAATAATAATTATCGACTGAAAAAGAGTGGAAAAAAAGACATACATTCAATGACATAAAAGTTCGTTTTTTTTTTTTTTTTTTTTTCAATTCTCTGCAAGCTAATCATCAAAATTTACCATAAAACATGTCATTTAGTTCAGCTTGATTCTATCGATTTATGAATGCCTCACCTTTAAACAATATTACAGTTTAAAAAAACGAAGTTTAAAAGATAATGTTAATTTGGATTATTATATTTCGTTAGCCATACAATATGCTGCCGTCATGCTATTGTCCTAATGAAATGTTTGATTATTGAGTTCTTCAGTAATAGTTTTATCTTAATTGTTTTGTAGTTTAACCCTCGTTATCGTAAAGCATTATTTTTTTTAGATTTAAAGGAAAATGTCTCTTTCTGGATTTTCTTAGAAACTGCGCGTGAGGATTTAAATTTAGCTCAATGAGATCTGTCAATTGGTATATGTATGATCTTTTTGGACATTTTTCTCTCTCAACCGCTAATAAAAAAGTAGAATTATATAGTACCATTGTTTATCTAGTATACCTTTATCCTAATTTAGTTTTGATTCTTTGTACTGACGAAATAATTCATAAATAGAAATTTCAACTGATAAAGAAGTATTATGTTGTGCTTTTTAACCCTTTTATGGTATTTTTAGTTTTTATTAAATGTTCAGATACATATTAAGCACCTCTATTCAAACATAATGCACATTAAATAATTTAAAATGTGTACAAGTTTGGTATTTTTAGTGGTATGTTTCACGCTATACGTTTTCATTTTCCCTCTAAAATGGTTTACTAAGTTTTCTTTTTTATTTTAACGAATAAAAGACTTTTTAAAATATCTTCATAAATTAGTCCGACGAAATGTTTTAATTAAAGGAATTGATTTGTCCAACACTGTTAACAACGCAACCCAATCATCTAATTTAATATTCAGAGGGGAAATTGAATAGGTTTCATTCTTACCTGCTGTCTAACCGGCGCTCTAAACTTATGCTTAATAATAATTTGGGTTTAGTACCTTAGGCCTTATCTATTAACGCCGTCTCGATCACATCGCAATTTTGAACCAATTGTGATTTACTGTGTCAGGTACAGAAGTTACTGTGAACCAGTGGAAATAGTACTACAACTAGTTATGCATATAGATATCTTCCGCAAGGAGTTTTTGAACATATCTAAAAGCCTGGGCGACAAGAGATCCAAAATCTTTATTAAAATATAACTAAAAGACAAAACAGATTTGTGTTTTCTGTGTTGCTGATATTTTTAATAAAATTATCCCAGTTTACTATTATAATTATCCTACTTTAGTAAGTGAAAGCATACATGTGGTTACTATATATGAAATCTGAATCATATATCTTCCTTTTTTCGCTAAGAATCTACGCAGTCTTCTTTTTTCCTTATTTCGATTTTACCTCCCTTCATTATATGAAAAGACTATCAGCGAAAATGTTTCTTACTTACCTTCTTTAATATTGTATAATAATGTTTTCGGTATGTTCTTATAAGTAATTTCTTCACCATTTCTGCTTCGAGATATCATTATTCTAAAAATATAGAGGGTTAGTTAAAAAAAAAAAAACAACTTGATAAGCATGTTTAACTTCTAAATTAACAGATAAAAATCGCTGACAAGTAGAAACTGTTCAAGATACTCTGCAATAACAACAGATGGACAGTGTTGTAAACCAAACTTTAAGATGTATTTTTTTTCCTAATAAACACTCGTACCTGCCATTGTTGAAATAATAATAATAATAATAATAATAATAATAATAATAATAATAATAATAATAATATTTAATTATTATTATTATTACTTCACGTTGCGTGTTAATGCAAATTTTCTGAATGAAAAGGAAAAATGGGGCTTCCTATATTACAGCAAGGACTCTCACAGGCGGGTTTAAGGTGGCAAGATATTTCCTGTGACGTTTTCGAGGCTAGGACATAAGTTTCCATTGAACATGGCACCGTCGAATAATGATGGTTTGAAGAACGATAACTGTGAAGGACAAAGTTTCCAAATTGAACACAATTTAGTCTACAAAGAAGTTATCTTGGTTTTCTCGCAAGAAAATTCGGTCTCTTCAATTGCTTTCGCGGGTATTGGCTGAAAGCAGAATGCTTAATCTGGAGGGATTGTGCCCAACCACTCGGATTTTGTGGCATTAGCACCGCTCTGTATAAGTACTATTAACAAAAATATTGAATGATTTCACAAAATTACAATTCACTTTTGAAGTGGAAACACAAATGCGTGAGAGATAATCTTCCAAAAAACAAAAGCGTAAAAATTAAAATTAAAAAAAAAAGTGAAGAAACAACAAACAAAATAAAACAGATTGTAGTACACAGCAAAAAAAAAAAAAAAAAAATATGTTTCCAATTAAATTTGATTTAAAAATCTATTTACGTGTGACTAAAAAGAAGAAAATATGGGGAGCGCTCTCATACGCATCAGATTTCATGTAAATAAAGTGAGGACATAGTTTAACTATAAGTAAAAGATAAGCATGTATTTAAAATAATGTTTTACATTCTTGCTCAATACAAGAAATTCAAGGAAAACAAAACCAATTATCTTTAGTGACGAGATAAATTTATACGTGTTACTACGAGTATACTACATGAGCATTGCGGGTAGTAAACAGTGACAAAACTAGCTTTAGTTCCTTCGGGAAAGAGTTGCAAACAGCGGGGCAGAGACATTTTGGAACTGTTAGTATTTTTGTTTATTTATTTATTTTACCGGAAAGTAGTTTCATATTTCAAGACGTACATTACAGCAGGTACGCAGGCGTAGACACCGGGAGAGGAGGGCACTGGCAGTAAATAGTGAGTGAGGAAGTGTTTGCATATGTGTGAGGAAAATAGTTAAAACAATAACAAGAAGAAGCAAGTGGTCAAGCATGAGGACATAGGTGCTTGTTAGATGGAAGAAACAAATTATGGCAACGGACTTACGGACCTTTTTCATGAAGGGCCCGATAAATAATATAAATGTTGTACAAATGTTTCGTTTGGTCATAGGCTATATATAAGACGTGATTTTGAGAAATGCGACCCCTAAGAGGAGATAGCCGGATTTGAATGTTTTATACCGTTCGTCAGATCTCCGAAAATATTGGGTGTATAACTTTGAAATGGACACTTTCTTTATGATCAAAAGTTGTATTTTTTTTTTCTTTCTGATCAAAAGTTATAATTTAAAGACACCATCGCGTAGAACTAGTGTTCAATATACCACATACCAAAAATCTCTCATAAAATATTTCTTAGTTACGGAGATACAAAGCTTCAAACTATGCTAAAATGAGCTTCTTATATCACAGCAAGAGAAACAAGCGTTTTGGCGTGACGACATCTCTCGGTACATCCATCTCTGAGCCGTATTGAAAACTTCAGGTAACCCTTTCATGTTGCAGTTCATTACTGTAAACTACAAATAAATTTAGTTTAATGGTGAAAGGAAAAGTGACAAAATAAGTCAAATACTTACTGTATACATGGTGTTCCAAAACAACACCCACAACATTTGGAAGGTGAATCCAAGATAAGACGAATAGTATCGACCAACCTTGGTGCACAATTTTTTTTTTTTTTTTTCGGGGTTACAGGCTCTCGAAGACAAGAAAAAACAAAATTTAAAGGTCAATAGTTTCAAAGCTATGAGACTTACCGTAGTCGAATCAAGACTTCACTTAGCAACTCATGTCCGCTATCAAAAAATATGTTTCAGAACCCTAAGGCACTCACGCAACAATGTTTATAGAGGAAATTTGGCTACGGGAATATAACGAAGTAATCACGAACTATCTCTACAAAAATTGCTGCAGAAGTACCGCAGGATTCTGAAACATGGATATTTGGATAGGGCAAATATTAGTTCCCAAAGAAAGTCTTGACCTGACTACGGTAGGTCCCATAGTATTGGAGCTATGGTGCTTTAAAATTCATTTTTTTTTTTTTTTTAGGTTTTCGGCAGCCTATAACTCCGAAACGAAGCATTTGTGCACTCAGGTTGGTCTATATTTTTCGTCTTACAGTGGTGTCAGAAATTACCTCCCAAACGTTGTCTGTGTTGTTTTGAAACACCTTGTATGAAAGTATTGTGTTCACAGGACCAATTCTTCTAATTTAAACTGCATTAAAAGTCATTTGTAATGTTCTATCATTACAAATATTTTATATACATATATAAGGGTGGTTATTTTATTATTGTACTAGACCCAAAACATTAGGGGCCTTACGCAGAATCATTCTGAGGCGTGATTAGCGCCATACTAAAGAGTTCGACTAACATATGTTTCCTGCAGTAGAGAAACCTTTAGTATGACGGTAATCATACGTCGAAACGACTCTTCATAAAGCGGTAGGAGTCTATGTACTTTAACAATTCAAATTAAATCAGTCACAGATTGAGAATATCTAAGTCACCATTAATAGCTTTCCTTTATTTTGAAAATTTGTCATACCGCTGTCAACAACCAAATTCCCTTAGCATCCCCCTCTATTTCATTTTTTTCTTAAACCCATATTTTTTTAAAATAAATAGTCACACGCCAAAGAGAGAGCATAACCCTTTGAGAGGTTAGAGAAGTTCAGTAATTTTCCCTGAAATACATTATCTAGATGCCAAACCATTTCTGTCTACTTCTTCTCAAAAAAATGTCGTGAATCTCCATAATATTATACTACGGTTACAAATAAACGCTTGCTGCACCGAAAGCATCTTAATGCTTTTGGAAAAATCAGTATTCTACTACATATATCCTTACACTGTTTCCACTACTTACTGTACAAATTAGCAACTGGTTACCCAAAATAATTGCTACAACTATTCTTATCTTAGTGTTATGAGAATCGCATGAGGTTTCCTGTAAGCAATAATCTCGTCACCTACTCCTCACAATTCGTCACCACTGACTTCGTCGCGCTTGCGCACAGGAACACGCTAATTGCATCGCGAGTAATCGGGATAGTGTGTGTTCGTCCGATGAATCACGGTTTGTGCTACACTACTCGGACGGGTGAGTGCGTGTGTGGTGTCAACAGCACGAAGCATTCGATCCCTAGTAAATGTTGCGTACTGTACATGCAAGTGGAGGCGACTGTACGGCTTGAAGATATTCATGTTGGGATGGAATAGGACCATAGGTGTGCATGGGGCACAGTTGGACATCCATTGGGTATCTGCACGTATTAGAGGATAACGTATACCCTGCAATGCAACACTTCTACCTTCACGGAGACGACCTTTTCCAGGACAACAATGTACGGTGCCAAAGGTCCAGGAATGTACATGCTTAGTTCGAAGAACAGTCCACGGAGCAGCAGCATATGAATTGCTGCTCCAACTCACCGGATGTTAATCCTATAAAACATCTATGGGATGTTATGTTTCGAGCTCTTCGCAACATGATTACTGTACTGACAGAAGTGAATTAATTGTGGGATACCATCTGGAATACATGGAGTCAGATCCCCATGGAAACATATCAACAACTTGCAAAATCCATGCCACTCCGTGTCCAGGCCTTCCTTCGAGTAAAAGGTAGACCAACAAAGTATAAGGTTGGTCGGAATTCAATAAGCACTCAGTGTATTTTTAATGGATTGTTCATGTTAATTTTGATGACTTCAGATTTTCATGGGAGAAATTTCATTAAACGGAAAACGAGTGAAAGTAGTAGTGTGAAAACAATGCTTTGATTTGACTTGGTGTTAAGTTTAGCATCTCTTCCAGCAGCGAGGCTATCAAACGTAGATCTACAACTGAACCACACAAGCTCCTTCCGGGAATCGAACACGGGTTCTCCACACCAAAGACGCGTACGCTAACCGCTTATTCACGAGGAGCTCACGAAAACACTGGTAACCCAACTTGTGGACAAATGGAGAAATGCTCAATACGAGTTCGTAGCTCCAGGAATGTATTAGTTCCAACTGTCTAGCTGCATCACTGCAGTCCACAGTACTCTAGTCTATAAGTCTTTTGATGCCTAGGTTAAAGTAAAAACGTTCTGGCTTCTAGGAGATTCATCACCCACCCTACAGCCCAAGTTTAACACCAGAGCATTGGCAAGAACAGCTGGGATCCGGACTGGAGCGTTGCCATGCAGTATGCGAAACCAACGCACAGTGACTGATTTTAACTGTTTCTAACGAGCTGTTGCAGATAGCCAGTTGAATCTGATTCATTATAGATGGCGCTAAAAGCCAGGAAGCGAAAATTACCAGTAGCAGTATTTCAGTGTAAGGCCGGAAACTATTGGTAATACCGTTGTATATAAAGTGTTTTAAAACAACACCGACAACATTTGGGAGGTGATTCCTGACACCAAGATAAGACGAAAAGTATAGACCAACTTGCATGCACCAAGCTTCCTTTCAGAGTTATACGCTGCCGAAACATGAAAAAATGAACATTAAACGTAGATAGCTCCAAAACTATGGGACCTACCGTAGTCATGTCAAGACTTAACTTAGGAACTAATGTGTGCCCTATTCAAAAATCCATGTTTCAGAATCCTAAGGTACTCACGCAACAATTTTTGTACAGGTACTTTGGCCACGCGCAAGTAATTTGAAGTATTTACTAACTACATTTCAAACGATTCAGTCGATCCTTCACACAAAATCGGAAATTGAAATCTACAATTTCCTCAATTTCCAACTTCCCCGTTATAAGCGAACGAAAACGCAATTATTTATTTCTAATCAGAACTTCATATGCCAATTATTACCCCTAACATAAAAAGTTCGTGGGATACTGTGTTCTGACATTATTTTTGCCCACTTTGCCTCCTTCCTTTACAACACACATTTCAAACTCAAATTACAAAAAAAAAAAAAAAAAAAAGTTAAGAATGCTCCAAGAGTATTGCCGAAACGAACTCAAAAAGAATGGAGAGATGGAGCGGGAAGGATAACTGTCATTGTTCCTACATGCAAAAGTAATTTTTTTATCCGCACCTTCTGTTTCTCGCAAAAATTCGCAAAATATCATGTCTCTATGACTTACGGTTTCCAAGATATGGCTCCTTAAATCTCCCAAAATTCGAAAATTTTAATCAATATATGGGGAACGGTGGCCAGTTGGCCAGTAGCCAGTATACCAGTGTCCACCGGTAAATATTTGGTACCAAAATATTCACCATCCTCTTAGGTACTGATCAACACCAATATCATCTCTCTATAACTTATGGTTCCTTAGATATGACTCCTTAAATTTCCTGAAATCGGCCATTTTTGGCCAATATGTCTGGAACGGTAAGAGTGACTCGAAACATTCCAGCAGTTTTTGAAATGGCTTTCGATGCTCTATCGAATGGAGGTCTCAATATTTTAAAAAATCGCAAATAACAGACAGACAGCCTGACACACAGGCATAGAAAATTCAGTAAGGAAGCTCGTTGAAAATTTGTCCCGAGGTATATTAAGCAAATGGGTAACCGCGGCTAAACTCAGCTTAGCAAATTTAAAGAGTGATGCAACGAATGAGTGTTATGGAGCTAAGTAGGTAGTGGTTAAAACATTGACACAGTAAGCCAGAAACCTAGTTTTGAAAACCGTCGATTTTTTCCCCAAGAGTCACATGTGAAATCATCACATATCGAATATAAATAAAATAGAGAGTTTGTTTGTGTGTGTGTCTGTGTGTGGCCTGGGGACCAGATGACTAGACCGAGAGCTACCAAATTTTGGTCATGGGTACGTCGGTCTAGGCTCCAGACCAAAACGAAGAGTTACTTTTAAAATTCGAACCAGGGGGTTGTTTGCCGGGACATGTAAAACCAGTAGAAAATTACCGATATTAGTGTCAAATTCATAGTTCTCGCTGTCGCTGAAACCAATGGTAAAACTTCTATCGCATTAACTTCCAAATTCACTCCATTCGGTTGCGGACCGGGGTTATACCGAGACATGTAAAAAAAAATAATTCAGAATGAGTGATATTAGTGTCGAATACATAATTTTTGCGGTCGCTGAGATCAATCGTTACACTTCCACTAGCGATAATAAATAATAATCTTTCCGACTTGGATTTGAATTTGTTAACTCATTAGCTGAAATGCTGCAACGATTCATTTCTTATCATACCATCCTGTAGTATCTATTGTATATGGAATATACCTACTTTTGTATTGAATTTCATCCCAATCATTATTGTTAACACGCAGCTTATATTTAGAAAAGTATACACCAATGTTAGCTATGTTTATTAAGTCTTTGTCGTTCCATAGAATACAGAGTACTTACATCTAACTTTTGAAGATTTCTTTCTTTTTTATTTTTTCGTCTCTTATTAGCAGTGAGTTACCGCTACAGTAAGATCGATGTTCTTCTGTTGAGAATCAAATCACAAACCTCATGCCCGAAACGTACTCACTAGCCACAAGCATTCGAATATTATTCCATGGTTGGATACCCGCTTCTTGTGACGACCTCAGTATTAACATAAAACTAAATTTTCATACCGAAGTTCGTTTGTTGTAAGAATTTGAACTCCACTTGATAAGTATTTGAACTCCATCTTATACAATGAAATAGCATTTTGTATCCATTTTGCAAACAAGTTAGCAATATCTCAGATCACATTGTGATATTATATTCGCTATTTTATATTGTGTGAGTTATGTGAACTAATGATAATTCAAGGTTTAGTGTGGGAAGGAAATTGTATCCCTCTCCAAAAGCTCAAAATTTTCCTCTACATATATCTTTGACAATGTATTCACGACTCCAAAAGTGCATTACCACCTGCAACTACACTTTTCCTGCAATAGTAGACAACCTAAAAGCCTCGGCGGTTTGGTTGGTTGCGTATTCGAAAGGCGTTGGACCAAACCTCAATTTTGTAACAAATATATCAGCGTGGCAAACTGCAAATAACAGAATAAAACAAATTGTTAAGAATGACAATTTTATTATCGTGACCGAGTTACATGACATCAAAAGTTACAAAATTACCAAACTTAAACAGTACAAACAAGATGAACGGCAAGAAACAGATATCAGACGAAACAATTTCTCTCCTTCAACAATAAAAAAAGAATTTCATAAAAAAGAAAAAGTTACATAATATAAAGGTTTAATATAAGAGCCCACACAACATTTTGAAAATTGACACCCGAAAGGCAAGAATAACTGAACCGAAGTGAATGAAATTGTGCACAAATATTGCAGACATAAAATGAGGAAATACGTGTTACGTATTTTCCTGAAAAAAAAAGCGGTTGGGTGGGGCATGGACCCCTACACACTTGATCACGAAATATCAAAAGTGCTATTAACAGTATTCAGATGTCTGTAAAGGACATGAAGAACTGCAACGAAGCTTTACGCATGGACAATACGCAAAAAATAAACTAATACGGGACTTTTATATTTTCTGGGAGGAATCGGTTTTAAGGAGCAAAAGCCCCCACATAAAATCTTGAATATTGACGCCCGAAAGGCAAAAAGAAGTGAACTGAAGTGAATGAAATTTTGCACAGATATTGTACACATGAAATGAAGGAATACAGGTTTCGCATTATCTGGAAGAAACGGTTAGACGGGGCACGGACCCCTCCGAACACTTGATCATGAAATATCAGAAGTGGTAGTAACAGTATGTCATATGTGTAAAGGACATGAAGAATTGTAACGAAACTATGTGTATGGACAATACGCAAAAAATAAATGAATACGGGTTTTTATTTTCTGTGAATAAATGGTTTTAGGGGGCAAAAGCTCCCACCAAAAATTTTGAAAGTTGACGCCCGAAAGGCAAAAAGAAGTGAACCGAAGAGAATGTAATTGCGCATAGATATTGTAGACATAAAATAAGGGAATATGGGTTTCGTATTTGAATAGAAAAAAAGGTTCGTAGGGCACGGACGCCTGCGAACCCTTGATCACGGAATATCAAAAGTGCTAGTATGTCAGATGTGCGTAAAGGACATGAAGAATTGCAACATAACTTTGTGTATGGAGAATACACAAAAAATAAAGGAATAAGGATTTTTTCTGCGGGAAAACGGTTTTAGTGGGCAAAAGCCCTCACCCCAAAATTTTGAAAATTAACACCGGAAATGCAAGAAGAAACGAACCGAAGTGAATTAAATTGTGCACAGATATTGCAGACGTAAAATGAGGATACGGTTTCGTATTTTCCTGGAGAAAACGGTTGGGTGGAGCACCGACCATTCCAAGCTTTTGATCACGAAAAATCAAAATTGCTAGTAACAGTATGTCAGATGTGTATAAAGGACATGAGGAATTACTACGAAACTTTGTGTATGGACAATATGCAAAAAATAAACGAAAACCGGTTTTTCATTTTCTGCAGAAAACGGTTTTAGGGGGCAAAAGAACCGACTAGAAAATTTCGGAAGTCTACTACCGGAAGATAAGAATGAGTGAATCGAAGTGAATGAAATTTTGCACAGATATTATAGACATAAAATGAGGGAATACGGGTTTCAATTTTCCTGAAAAAAAACTCTTAAGTGGAGCACGGACCACCTCAAACCTATGAACACGAAATATCGAAAGTGCTAGTAACAGTATGTCAGATGTGTGTAAAGGACATGAAGAATTGCAACGACACTTTGTGTGTGGGCAATACTCAGAAAATAAATAAATACCGGTTTTTATTTTCTGCGCAGAAATGGTTTTAGAGAGCAAAAGCTCCCACCAAAAATTTTGAAAGTTGACGCCCGAAAGGTAAGAAGTGAACCGAAGTGAAAGAAATTTTGCACAGATATTGTAGACATAAAATGAGAGAATACGGATTTCGTATTTTCCAGGAAAAAAGGTTAGGTGTGGCACGGACCCCTCCAAAACTTTGATCACGAATTATCAAAAGTGCTAGAAACAGTACGTCAAATGTGTGTAAAGGACATGATGAATTGCAACGAAACTTTGTGTATGGACAATACGCAAAAGATAAACGAATGCGTTTCTTTGTTGTTGTTGTTTTCTGCGGAAAAAACTGTTTTAGTGCTAAAAGCTCCTACCCAAAATTTTTAAAGTTGACACCCGAAAGCCAAAAAGAAATGTACCGAAGTGAATAAAATTGTGCATAGAAATTGTAGGCATAAAATGAAGGAATACGGGTTTCGTATTTTCCTGAATGAAAAAAAAAAATCTGTTGAGTGGACGGATTCGTTGAGTGAAGGGATGAGTGGACCCTTCATACATGAAATAAAATTGTATGTAGATATTGGATATGCAAAATACGGTCTTTCGTGTTTCACAAGTGTCGTGTCTCCATCCGATTTCTTCAAATTTGGCAGATCAACTACCAGCACAAACAGTATAGCGTATTTTAGAGTATTTCAAGTGGCACCTTTAACCATTACAATGTTATTGCGCATAAACAAAACCACGGGTCGATTTATTTCCAGCTTGCTGTTGATCTGCCAAATTTGAAGCAAAACGGATAGGGATACTTGAGAAACTCGAAATGCCTTATTTTACATAGGGTCTATATAATATCTAAACACAATTTCATTTTCTTCGGTCCACTCCTTCCTGCGCTATTACGGTAAAATTTATTATTTTTCGGATGGGGTCTAGGCCGTAACATTGTTTTTCCTCAAAAATTAAAACACGTTTCATTTATTGTTTTGGATGTTGTCCCTATACATACTTGGTTGCAATCCTCCATATTCTTTACCAACTTCTCACGTATGCTTATTTGCACTTTAGATATTTCGTAATCAACGGTGTAGAAGGTCCCTGCCTCACTCAACCACTATTTTTGCAGGAAAATACGAAACCTCATTATCTCATTTTATGTCTACAATATCTGTGCACAACGTCATTCAGTTTGGTGCACTTCTTTTTGCCCTTTTGGTAATTAAATTTCCAAATTTTGTGTGAGAGCTTTTGCCCATTTAAACCGTTTTTCCGAAGAAAATAAAAAGGAACCGTATTAGTTTACTTTTTGCGTATTGAAAAATGAAATGAAGTCTTTAAATTTTACGTCCCATGGTTATGACGGTTACGCAAAAGGAGACGGTGAAGATGAGAAATTAATGAAATTGTGAAATGAAGAAAATGGGATGAAACGGGGAAACACCGAAAAAACCCACGAGCACGATATTTGTCCACCACAATGTCCACACGGCGCCACCTTGGATCGAACCAGGGACACGGAATGGAGACGAACTCTCTACCACTGAGCCACCGCGACCCCTTTTTGCGTATTGTCCCTACACAATGTGTCGTTCCAATTCTTCATGTCCTTCAAGCAGTTTTGACATACTGTTGTTACAACTTTTGATATTTCACTTTCAAAGTTTGGAGGGGTCTGCGTCCCGTCCAAACAATTTTCTTTTTCTTCTTTTTTAGGAAAATAAACTCGTATTCCCTGATTTTATGTCTACAATATCTGTGCACAATTTCATTCACTTCGGTTCATTTCCTCTGGCCTTTCGGGCCTCAACTTTCAAAATTTTGGGTGGGGGCTTTTGCTCTTTAAAACGATATTTCTGCAGAAAATAAATAACCGTGTTCGTTTATTTATTGTGTATTGCCAAAACACAAAGTTTCGTTGCAATTCTTCATATTCTTGACACAAATCTGACATACTGTTACTAGCACTTTTGATATTTCATGATCAAATGTTTGGAGGAGTCCGTGCCCCACCCAACCGTTGTCTCCAGGAAAATACGAAATCCGTTTCCTCATTTTACGTCCGCAATATATTTGCCCAATATTCATTCACTTCGGTCCACTTCTTCTTGCCTCTTGGGCGTGAACTTTCAGAACTTTGGGTGGGGGCTTTTACCCCTAAAACGTTTTATTCGCAGAAAATAAAAAATCCTTTATTTTTGCGTATTATCCATACACAAAGTTATGTTGCAATTCTTCATGTCCTTTACACACATCTGAAATACTGTTACTAGCACTTTTGATATTTCGTGATCAAAGGTATGGAGGGGTTCGTGCCCCGTCCGACCGTTTCTTCCAGGAAAATACGAAACCCGTATTCCCTCATTTTATGTCTGCAATATCTCTGCACAATTTCATTCACTTCGGTTCAGTTGTTCTTGCCTTTCGAGTGTCAATTTTCAAAATTTTGTGTTGGGCTTTTATATTAAACCTTTACATCATGTAACTTTTTTTCTTTTTTATGAGATTCTTTTTTTAAGGGGAAGGAGAGAAATGCTTCCTTCTGATATCTGTTTCTTGCCATTCATCTTGTTTGAATTGCTTAAGTAAGATCATTTTGTGACTTTTGATGTCATCCATGAAATGAAATGAAATCTTTGAGTTTTACGTCCCACGGTTATGCCGGTTAGGCTAAAGGAGACGGTGATGATGAGTAATGAATAAAATGGTGGAATGAAGAAAGTGGGAGGAAACGGGAGAACCCCGAGAAAACCCACGCACACGGTGTTTGTCCACCACAAAGTTCACTGGGAGGGGGCTAGGATGATGTCATCCATCTCCGTCACGATAATAAAATTGTCATTCTTTCAATTTGCTTCATCTTGTTATTTGCAGTTTTCCACAGTGATATATTTGTTAGAAAATCGAAATTTTGTCCAACGTCTTTCGAATTCGCAACCAACCCAACCGGCGAGCTTTTCGAGTTTCCTGCTATTGCAGGAAAAGGGGAATTGCAGGTGGTAATGCAGTTTTGGAGTCGTTGATTGATTGATTGATTTTTTAGTTTAACGTCTCGTTCAGCAGCGAGGCTGTATGAGGCTTGGACCTACTTATTAACTTGGAATCCGAACCACATTATCTCCCGCCGGGAATCGAACCCGGGTCTACCACGCCAAAGGCGCGTACCCTAACCGCTTAGCCATAGAGGAGCTCTTTTGGAGTCGTGTATACAACGTTAGTTATTATTCTTTCTCATATAAAATGGTGGTGAAATCTAATAGTTCGTACTAATTTACAGCTGACAAGGATGTGTCTGTACAGTCATACAAGTGTAATGCGCCCGTCACATGTTTTGTCAGCTGAATAGCGGATTCTCAAGAAACCTTCACAACTGTACATGGCAACTCCGCAAGTTCCCGTGTCTTTTGGAGCCCACGAAAACAGCAAAGCTTATCGTTATTGCATAAGGAAAAGTATTCAATTCAATAATAAAAAAACAAGTGTCTTAATGTTTTAGTAAGCGATATATAAAGCGGAAGTTAGCTCGAAAGTTCTCACGTCGTAAGTATTAAAATGATTCAAGTACCTAGCACCAAGCGGACAAACGAAAGTAAGAAAAAGGTAATTCATCACACACTAAGTTTAAACCAGTTACGCGATGACTTTCCATCCATACCTCTGAAAAAAATAATCATAAGATATCTTACTAGGTTTACGTAATTAGAGGTGGAAATTGTTGTTGCTAACGTTGTTAGTAAGACTATCCATAATATATACTAACGTTGTATACCGTCAAAGTTATGGTGAAGCAGACAGACTGACAAACAGAGACACAAATTTTGGTTGAGTTCCTTGGTAGACATTAAGGACGTACGCAGGGCGTGGGTCCTGGGGGCCCAGATCCCCCCGAAATTTCGACTTGTGTGTAAATTTAGCCTAATTTTAGGGTCAACTTGATGGAATTTTAATATAAAATACCCTCATATTAAGTTTGGACCTCTCCCGCTACTGGTAGACACTTGCTAGTTTCGTTTCAAATACTAGTATATTCAGTTTTGGATGTAAGCGTATATGTTTTAATGGAAAGAAGTCTAGAACACCCTTACGCCTATTTTTGATCTAGAATTTAATATGAGGTACCCTTATATTATTACCTTACGGAAAAGAAAAATAAAACAGAATAAAAAAATATCTAAAACTCCAACACTACATTAAATAGATGTTCCTTCATCGGAAAGAAAAAAGTATACTTAATGGAGATACAAACATGGATCGGTTGATGGGTGTTTTTGAACGTTACCATCTATGCCATACACTAACGTGCTGCTTTCCAGCTATAAAGTTTAAACATGCAAGCATTTTTTTCTATTGTATGAAACTTACCATAGAACAGTTTCTCTGTTTTCCTTCATGATTACACTATTTGTGTTATGTATTGTGTATACTGCATTTGCAAACGTAATATGTTTTTTTTTTCTTTATTTTATCAGCTTCAAAAATGTTAACAATGTCAGTTATATTATTAGGCAAACTGATTTTCTCATGTCTTCCATTGCTTCAAGGAACAGAAGATACTACTCGCAAAAAATGGGCATTTTCTATTGCGACAGATAATACGTAACTAATTTCGTGTAATAAAAGCTTTACATTTACTATGGATTTAAAATATGGACGTTCATAGTGTAACATATGAATAATTTTACTTTAATATGCAAGTACATTTTATTCTATAAAATAGTTCAACCATTTCCGTTAGGTTGACATACACTTTCCTTTGTTTTTATATTTCATTGATGCCATCTGTGAGTAATTTAGGTAAATACAGTATTGTATATATACACATGTGACAATTATTACACCTCACGTTTTTTATGAATATGTTGAAAAAGGGTCCCGTTCATGGGATCGGAATGTATCAAAATACTTGTATTGAATTATTTGTTATGGACGATAATTAGTGCTTTTGTATAATACGTAACTTATTTAACGCAAATAATTATCTATGGAAAGGAGAAATAAAATGTATAAAATTTTCATCTATACTGTTTTCCTCTCTTGATTAGCTGATCATGAAATGTTAAAAAAAATGTTACAAACATACTGTATTTAATATAAATTCCTACCTCTTGGGAAATAGAAGTTCCAGTAAACTCCAAAATATTCTATTTTATACTGAGAATATTGAAGAACTCAAGAAAAATACTGTGGATATGCGTTTCCAGTATGCAAAAAGAAACTAAATGAAACAAAATTTTATGTTAGGTCGATGGACATTAACAGAAAACGTTAAATTGGTAATCCGCTAATAGCTGCTGTTGAACACTCAAAGTATTCTTTAGATTCAGGACTTTTTTTCTTCAGGAATGTTGTGCTTCTTCACATTCTTTTCTGGCAGGAACTCATCGATGGTTCGCTGACGCCACTTATCTTTTGGAACCTGGAGTGTGACATCATCATTCATCTTCGGATCGTCTTTCCTTGAAACGATCTCCCCTTGTTTGGACTTTTCTTCCTCCTGGATAACAGGGTGTTTGCCCTTCTTGGCAGTGGAACGCTGCATTCTACGCTGCCTTCTTGCTTTTAATTCCTGGGGAAAAAGAGTATATTTACAAGTTTGAAATTCTGGTTAAGTACAAGAATGAAATTGCTAAAAATTACATTTGAATATATGTGTATAAGGATCATGCAGTAGGACTTACTGGATTGTGCTGTTAGTAAGTTCATCTGTTCAACTTCACACGTTAACTCTCGAACGAAAGCAAATTTTCCGAATTTTATTTTCTGCAACAGACAGCTAGAGCGATTCTATCAGCCAAGTTTCTTAATTACTAATATCTTAGCGGATAACGCAGATGTTAACGGTAGATATTTATGTCAAGTTTAAAATCTTTAACATTCCCTAACTTCTATGCAATCTGGACAGTAGTAAATAAGAAGTAATTATCTATAGTAAAATAACTACCTTTAGCTAGCTGGGGGCTCTGCCCCCAGGCCCCTGCACCTTCTCGGACTATGGCCTCGCACCTCTTAAATCCACAATTCTATCGAATTTCAAGTTTCTTTTTCTATTTCAGCTCTCTAAAAGATAAGATTTTGTATCCCAAGAAAACGCACATTTTTAATAACATGGGAATTTCTTCATCCTCTCTTTAGACCCCCTAAAAACTAAAAATATTCACTTTTGGCAATTTTTCTGCGGGTTAGCTCCGGAAGACTACAATGATACCACAATTCACCATTCTAATCCTGCTAGAAATGCCTAAACATTTTGGGGTGTAGAAGACATCTCATATAAATAACATGTGAAAGATTTTTCAGTTCCTTATAAAACCATTCTACAGTCGTGAACTTTTATTACTGGTAATTTTACTAGGCAATGATAACAAAAACGTATGAGCATACCGAATTTAATGTGTTTATTCCAATTCCAAGTACCTAAAATATGAGATTATATGTCCAAAGGAACGCCCATTTAAATAACATGGGGAATTTATTCATCGCCCCTTTAGACCCCTTAAAATTTGGAAATACTCACTTTTGTCGATTTCCCTGTGGATTATTCCCAAAAAGCTACAATCGTGCGAAATTTCAAATTTCCATGTCAACCTGAAGTACCCCTTTGATTTATGTCAGTTCATGTAGTTATAGGATAGGATATGGAATCATATTATATCTCTGTACTGATTTTAGTAGAAATTGAAATTGAAATCTTTAAATTTTACGTCTCATGGTTATGTCGGTTAGGCTAAAGGAGACGGTGATGATGAGAGATGAATGAAATGGTGGAATGAAGAAAGTAAGAGGAAACAGGAGAACCCCGGAAAAACCCACGAACACGGTGTTTGTCCACCACAAAGTCCACACAGCGCGAGCTGGGATCGAACCAGGGACCCCAAGCATCGGAGGGTAACGCTCTACCGCTGAGCCATCGCTCCCCCTGTTGTTAGTAGAGTTGCTTTAACCCTTGATACCAGAATCGCAAGTGTGCACTCGCCATTTAAATGCCTGCGTGTGAGCTTGATCCTGAGCATGCATTCCCTAATGCAATCTTAAAAATCTTGACATTGCTCTGCCATCTATGGAATGTTCTTTACAGTTTAGATCGGAAATTTAAAAGTCTTATTAGTAGGGCATTATTTAATTACAAACAGAAGTAAGAGAATGAGGAAATTATCGGCTTGTGAAGTTCGCATGTACATGGATTACAGTGGCTATTTTTTTTCTATGATTTGTACAAACGATTAAGGGAGAAATCAAGCTTAGGCTGTCTCCTTCGTGGCTAAGCGGTCACCATAGGCGCCTTTGGCATGAAAAACCCGGGTTCGATTCCCGGAGGAAGCTCATGTAGTTCGGATTTCACGTTGATCAGTAGATTCCGTCTTATGTAGCCTTGCTGCGGAAAAGGATGTTCAACTCAAAATCAAATTAACTCAGCCAAGCTTCTGTTGTTCGTGATTCTAATTCTTGCAGAATTTTATGTTTTGCAAAACAGCGATTAAGCGTTCAATATACGCCGGTGAGCCCAACATAAAATTACTATATTATAAGTAGTTAATAAATGTCGTTCATAACAATAAAAACTCTCCCAGCTAGCCGCGGACCTATGGTGCACGAGATTCTGGATTTGATTCCGCGTAAGAGAGCATTGGAATTTTAACGCATTACAATAGTCCGGATTCCACCTAGAACTGTAGATCGAATTCTCATATAGCCTCGATGCTGAAGGGTTTGCTAAATTCCAATCCAACTAACAAAAGGCACACAGATTCTAGTTGGACGATATGTGAATACCCACCAATGCAACGTATGCATCAATTCCTACTACTGTCGGCTTTGTCTTCCTACTCCGGAAGTGCACTATCTTTCAATTCAATTGGTTCTCGTGCCAGATCGATGATCGCAGATCGTATTTTCTTTAAGGCTGTCCAAATTACATGATTGCTTATGATATCTCAATTATTTCTTAAATTCATATTGCAACAATTATTTATTAATGGCAGTAATCACCCTTAGTTACCTGTCTTACTTCATTACCTGGATAAAACACAGAAAGAAGCATGCCCTTAAATACCTTCTCCACAACCAATTCATTGTCCGGGTATTTATCCTTTCCAGTTATGTAACCCCACGAAACACAGGTGCAATGTGGGTTGCATATAAGCACGGTGTGTTTGACAACCACATAAGAAAAATGCCTAACGGCTCCTCTCTCAGGACCCCTCCATCCCGCGAGACGAAAATATAAAAAAGTGTTTCGTACACGATGAGATCTGATTAAGATGTATCAGTATGAAAAATGTGATGGCTCTAGCTGGCTTCTTTCATGGAAAAAGGTGATGACAGACACACAGGCATTATATTATTCAAAATTACACATTTTCTCTTCTCTTTGTCCACAAAGTCATGCTAAGTTGGCATCTTTCTCGTGAGAATTCATGGTCTACCATGTCTTCCAACTTCCACCAATTATTTTATCACGAGTGTTCGTAGCGCTAACCTTCCTGTTTAAAGTATCCAGATATTAAATCTTTAAATTTGACGTCCCACGATTATTCCCTTTAGGATAAGAAAGACGGATGGTTAAGGCAAATGAAAGATATTGAAAGAATTCGTGTAATGAGCATGTAGGAGGAAACGGAAGTACTCGAGGAAACATACTGAGACGATGTTGTCCACTACAAACTTCTTGGCTGGGAGGTCGAACCAGGAACCTGATGCGAATGAAGTAAGAATTCGACCACTGAGCCACTCTGCCCCAATGTATCCAGATATCCTATCCTAACTACATGAACTGACTATATTCCTAACTATATATAAAACCACATGAACTGACTTCTTTATTTTATTTTGTTTTATTTTATGTTATTTTTATTTACTCGCCTTTCTTTCTATTTTTCTTCTCTCTCTTTTAGCTTTATTTTATTTTATTTTTATTTTTTATTATTGTACATGTATATTAGTATTTGAATATAATTTAATTCTTGTATTCCTATTGTAATTGGGACAGCAGTCCTGTTGTAGGTGACAAATAAATAAATAAATAAATAAAATAAAATAAAATAAAAGGGTGCTTCAAGTTGACGTGGAAAGTTGAAATTTTGCATGATCGTAGCTTTCCGGAACTAACCCACAGGAAAATTGCCAAAAGTGAATATTTTTAATTTTAGGGGGTCTAAAGGGCGGATGAAGAATTTTCCAATGTTATTTAGATGGGCCTTTTTTGTACATATAATCTCATGTTTTAGGGACTTGGGATTGAAATAAAAACTTGAAATTCGGTATGCTTGTACGTCTTCATTAGCATTACCTAAGTATATCAGTACAAATACAAATTTGTAAATGTAGAGTGGTTTTATGGGGAACTGAAAAATCTTCCCCATGTTATTTATATGTAGCACCTTTTACACTCCCAAATTATTGGGTACTTCATGTAGAGCTACAATACTTAAATATAACATGTTTGTAGCTCTTCGGGACTAACCTACAGGAAAATTACCAAAAGTGAGTATTTCTAATTTTTAGGGGCTCTAAAGGAGCGAAATTCCCTATGGTATTTAAATTGGCCTTTTTTGGACCGATAATCTCATATTTAAGGTATTTGGAATTGGAATATAAATTTGAAATTCGGTATGCTTGCACGTTTTCTTAGCATTACCATGGTAAATCACTAAATATAGGGGAAAAATCTAACTTTAGATTCGGTTTATGGAAGTTAAGAGTAATGAAGAGAGGAAAATAAACGAAGAAAGGAGGACGAATTAAGAAACCAAGAGAAATGGAGAAAACAAAAAGAATGAAGAAAACAAGTGGAATGAAAGGTAAAAAGAATGAAGAAAAGCAATTAAAATGAAGATAGCAAGATAGCAGAAGGAGTACAGATCTGAAAATGAATGAAGTAAACAAGAAGAGTGAAAAATCAGGCTGATTGAAGGAAAGAAGAGGAATAAAGAAAACAAAGTAATTAAGAAACAAAGAGTAATGATGGAAGTCCAAAGAAAAAAAAGTTCGAGAAAACTAAGGATTGTCTTACCACAAATTTTAATGGACAGAGATCGAACCAAGGGTTGGCGGTGACTCAGTACAAAAAGAGTATGCATGGGTTTTCTCGGGATCTCTCGTTTCCTCTCACTTTGTTCCTTCCACCCTTTGATTCATTTCTTATCATCACCGTCTTCTTTAGCATAGCCGTTATAACCGTGGGACGTAGAATTGAAAAATCGAACCAATATCTTTCCTCTCAGACAAATACTTCATCACTTAGCTATTCTAATCTCAAAACTATAATTTCAATGATTTAGGTCACACCTTATGTAATGTATTCGTAAGAAGCCTAATATTACTGCTCAGTGGAGAAAATTACATAAATATTAAAATTACTTACTACGTTTTGTTTCTTCCTTAGCTTCAATTTATACTTCTTCAGGAGAGTCTTCATTGAGTTGACTCGGCATTCTAACATTTGATTAGTTCTCTGAAGGTTATCAATTTTGGCTTGGTTTTCGTTTGTCTGGTTAGCATGCTGAGTTATCATGTTGTCTACATGTTTAATCACCAAATTCAATTTGGCTTTGTATTGTTTCTTGTCTAATTCCCAAGACTGAATACTTTGCCTAGCCTTCTCGCATTTCGTGTACAAGGCTATCCATTTTTCGATATTGCACACAAGAGCATCATTCATACACAATAATCTGTGACAGTGGTTGCGGTACATCTCGATTCGCCGCATGAGCCACCGAACAAATGTTTGTGTATTAGGAAATTTTGGCAAACGTCGTTGATTTTGGCCTCCGTCTGGCTTTGTGTTAGGATTTGGATTTGGTTGTTGATTTGGGGTTGTCGTTGCAGACCATTTGAATGTCTTCAAAATATTCTGATTCTCTGTTTTCCTTGGCGCTGCAGCTGGAAAAAGGAATGAGGAAAAGTAATTAGTATATAATCTTACGCAGAAATCAAAGCCAAAATGTTTACTTGGATGCTAAAATCAGGTATTTTTATTTTCTGAATATCAAGGCTATAAGATCTGCAACCAGCGAACAGTGGTGTTGTAATTTGATGATCAAGATTTGAAGCACGTATTTCCCAGACACTGCCTTTGGAAAATAAGGAAGTGAGTAAAAACCACATTACCCATATTCATCTCCATTGATTAGACTTGGTTGTATAGTACATTTTGAAACAGTCTTCTAGTGTGAAAGAGGTTCAAAATTTTACCGTTCAATGTTAGGTAAATATTATTTTTTTCTTGATGTAAGCCCGACTAACTTTTCCACAAAACCAGAGGATGATCGAAAGCTTATACCTAAGACGGGAACCGGTCAAAACCCCCACAGCCAAAACCCCCACACTCAAGAAATGTCAAAACGCCCACACGATCGGTCATAACCCCCACACAAATGGACAAATCCCCCAAACGCACGAACGGTCAAAACCCCCACAGCCAAAACCCCCACACTCAAGAAATGTCAAAACGCCCACACGATCGGTCATAACCCCCACACAAATGGACAAATCCCCCAAACGCACGAACGGTCAAAACCCCCACAGCCAAAACCCCCACACTCAAGAAATGTCAAAACGCCCACACGATCGGTCAAAACCCCCACACAAATGGACAAAACAGCCACACATAGCAACGGTCACAATCCCCACATAAATGGACAAAACCCCCACACAAATGGACAAAACTCCCACACAATCGGTCAAATCTCCCACACTCTGAAATGATCCTGGTTGTATGTCTTGCCCTTGTACTTTTTAATAACATTTTTATTCCACTTAAACCGATGTTGCACTATTCTTCTTGCACTGTTTTGTAACGACAGAAACACTAAGGTAGGCGTCGTAAAGAGCCGCAACAAAGACGTGCAGAGTGTGGGGGATTTGTCCGATTGTGTGGGGGTTTTGTCCATTTATGTGGAGATTGTGACCGTTGCTATGTGTGGGAGTTTTGTCCATTTGTGTGGGGGTTTTGACCGATCGTGTGGGCGTTTTGACATTTCTTGAGTGTGGGGGTTTTGGCTGTGGGGGTTTTGACCGTTCGTGCGTTTGGGGGATTTGTCCATTTGTGTGGGGGTTATGACCGATCGTGTGGGCGTTTTGACATTTCTTGAGTGTGGGGGTTTTGGCTGTGGGGGTTTTGACCGTTCGTGCGTTTGGGGGATTTGTCCATTTGTGTGGGGGTTATGACCGATCGTGTGGGCGTTTTGACATTTCTTGAGTGTGGGGGTTTTGGCTGTGGGGGTTTTGACCTAGACCCCCTAAGACTTAGGGATGAGAACAACCTTTCCTATATATATATATATATAAAAAAATCAGACAGGTTTGTAGAAATACGGAAAAAACGACATTTCGGTTTACTCCATGTCCGGTTTGAATTATTGACGAAACCGGTTTTGATAGATAAGCGAAACCAGTTTCATAAGAAACGGAACCGGTTGTAAAACCAACACATGTTTTTGATAAGAACGAATCGCTTTAGAAATCGAAACCGGTTTTGATAAATATCCAAAACGGGTTTTCGTAAAAAGAAATGAAAAGACTTTTGTAAAGTTTCCAAAACCAGTTTTTGTGTCCACCACTACCAAAACCCAACCTAGACTCAGGTTCCGTCCAGGTGCTGTCCAGACTATTAACTAACCACAAGCTTTACTTTGGCTTAGGATTGTGTTTTAAAATGTAGCAGTATCACGCCTGGAACACGGGAAGGATTTGGGTTTGCATAAAATTGTATTTTCCCAAATATTTTAGAAATCAGAAGTGGTAATAGATTTGTACCACTTCCAGATTTATTTGGAAGATTGAACATATTCTTTAGATGCTCAACCAATTGCAGGAAGCTGTTTCTCGCTATCTATTACCGTTTTTGCTTTGTAGTGACCAACATAAAAATTGTAAATGTCTGATTTCCGGTTTCTATCGACGAACAAGATATCTAATTTCTGGCTCTCTACGTCCTGGTCAAGACTGATGAGGATCGATCAAGTAGTTTTTTTTTTTAATTTTTTGTCTACCGAACTGACAGAGAGAAAGTATTTTATGAAGGAGTATAGGTTAGTAAATAAATTCCAAGAAAATGAAGATTGAATCCAAAGTTCTGCTTCAATCCTGGTCCTGCTGTAACGATTTTGTCGTGGCTCATGAATGGGTTTTCTTAAGATTTGTTTTTAATTCCGTCGCACTTTGCATTACAGTAATTATCCTTTTGTTATCCCGTTTACTTTGACACTGCCTTCTTTATCCTAAAGAGCAAGTACGTGGGATCTTTGAACTACGTATTTTCATTCTTGTTATGTCCTTATTTTAATATTTAAAAGTAAAATGTACCTGAAGGATTGTATATAGGGTGTTTTAGGAGTAAGGACAATATTTTGAGAAATGGTAGGATGGGTAATCCTGAACAAAAATTTCCATGGCAATATGTATCTTACTCTCAACGGTTTGAGAGATACAGGTTGTGAAACATTGTGACGTTATGCTGCTTTTTGTCCGCCATGCAATTACACTACAGAGGGGAGATGTAGTGCATTTGAATGGTAACGCAATGGCCTTTCCGACGATATGCAACATGTAACAGTTATGTCCTTGGTAGGGAAGTTATGGATGGGAATCTGGAAATCAATGGCGTCTTCTAATTCCCTTAAGTTACAGAGCCACAAACATAACAATTAAAGTTCTGTGTACCGGATCCCAGGGTATGAATTCGATAATATTTTGTTACATAGAATCCAAATTTCGAAACCCTAGAACAATTGGCAATAAATTTGAGCGATTTTGGAAATTTCAATTCTCTGTAACAAAATATGGAATCCGTACCTTGGGGTCCGCTGAACAGAACTTTTCCTTTTTCTGTATAGCTGTTTTACATGTGTCTTCGTTATCCAAAATTGCTCATGTTTCTTGCCCATAAAAAATTTAGCACGATCAATCGTTCTAGGGTTTGAAATTTTGATTCTGTGTAACAAAATACATTGAATCATTACCCTGGGTCCGCTAGAAAGTACTTTTGTTTCCTTGTATTGCTGTGCTACGTGTATCCTCCCTATCCGGGACTGAATTTGGATTTAAACCGGATAGGTAATGTCACTGTTCATCTGAATGATTCCGAAAACTATGGATTACACACTAATATTAGTCATTTTTGATTATTATTATTATTATTATATATAACTCCCCTCCCCCTCCTCCGTACTGCGGCACAATGAATTGTCACTGTTAATCTTAGCTACTCCTAAAACTATGGATTCGACACTAAGATTAATAATTTTCGATCATTTTAAAATGTTTATCCCTCTCCCCTACGTTATACCCTCCCCCTCCCCAACTACCAGGCTGAACTTGAATTGAAACAGCATCAAAACTGTCACTGTTTCTCTCATCGACCCCGAAAACTATGGATTCAACACTAATATCGGTCCATTTTTGATCATTTTGAATTTCTCTCTTCCTCCCCCTGTCCTACGCTTCATCGTCAAACTGAATAGCCTAAAGCAATCCCTGGCTCTAAGCTCATGTATGTTGAAAATTTGATTGAGATCGGTCAGGTGGTTCAAGAGTAATGAAGTCACAAAGGCAGTCATTTTGATTTTGATTTTTTAAACACATATCTCCCCTCCCCCCCCCCCTAAGTTGGCTCGTCAAAGTGAAACGATAAAAACACCTAAGGCCCGACCCTCATATATGTTGAAAATTTGATCAAGACTGTTTGGGTGGTTCAAAAGTTATTAGGTTCTATTAGTTTTTACTTATACGTCCCCCTCCTTTCCCCCACCCCTAGGATCTACCGTTAAAGTGAAATTACAGAAATGTTTCCAAATCCGAACCTCATGTATCTTGAAAATTTGAATGAAATCGGTTGGACAGTTCAAGAGTTATTAACTTACAAAAATATTCACTTTCAGTCTTACATAAATTGATTTTTATATATCTCCCCCTCCTTCCCCTCCCCTACGTTGCTCCGTCAAACTTAAATCACGAAAACGATCCCAGGTCTGATCCTCAACTATGTTGAAGATTTGATCAATATAGGTCGAGTGGTTCAGGAGTTATTAAGTTCTATTTATTTTTTTACCCCCTCCCTCTCCCCCGAACCCTCAGTTCTACAATCAAAGTGAATAGCCTAAAACCAGCCCAGCCTCGAACCTCATCCATGTTACAAATTTGGTCGATATAAGTCGGGCGGTTCAGGAGATTTAAAGTCACAAACCTAGTGATTTTCAATTATGATATATATAGATTATCCTTAAATTTCTCTCAATGACTTCCCACCCGAGGATACCACTGTCAGATATTGCTTACAATTGAAAAGTAATTTCATTACCTTTCAAGTGCGCTGTGTCCCTCCTCTGTATAATAAATACATGGTGAGTAATAAACAACATACGGTCAAAAATTGTTCTCATCCGTGAGCTTTGAGAATAAAACCATGTTCATATGAATGTTGTTTGCTAAGAATCACCTACACTACAATTTCCAAAACTATTGTCCTTTCTCCTGAAACACCCTGTATGTAATAAGAAATCGAAGAAACACATCCGAGTTTGACCAAATTTGTACTGGTGGTAGACATTTACAGCTTAGTAAGTATATGAAATATTCTGATTTCCAGGCTTTTAGTTTCCGAGCTATTGACTAAAAGAATGGGGTTCATCCATTTTTTTTATTCAGTCGAAACTACAAATGCAATGACCATAAGTCGAAACTATAAATTCAATGACCATAAGTCGAAACTACAAATTCAATTACCAATAACTCGGGAACCAAAAATCTACACAATGTATTATTGCACATGTGTACCGAGCTCGTCAATATCTACCTCTATTTTGAATGCTCTCAAGTGAAACCTATAATTCCTTCCCGAGTTTTGGACTATCACAGTTCCAATTGTTAAAAAAATAATAATAATAATAATAAGTCCATTTAGACGCAAAAGATGAAACTCATTCGATCTTTGAAAAAAAAAATGATACGGATATGGATCTTGACGAGCTTAGTACACTTGTGGAACTTATTGTGTACAGATGTTTGGTCCTTAAGTTATTGGTGATCAAAATGGGGGTTTGAATACATATTTTGACTAAGCCCAAATTCCAAATTTGATGTACAATAACTCGATAGAAAAAAACTCTACACATCATGATATTTCAACATGCGTGCTTATTTTATCATAATTTACCATAATTTCGAATTTGACAAGTAAAGACTCTTAGGTCTTGAGTTATAGGTCACGAAATATTATGTTTGGATCTAACAAAAAACTTGTTGACAGTTAGGTAAATACACTGTTTGTTCATAACAAACATTTGCTAAAAGACAATGAAGAACGTATCATAAGGAAGATAAAGAACGTAATAGTAATAATGAATTTTATCAATTAGCAAGTAATATATTCTGTTTACTTCCTCCTCCAGTCCAAGAGGCTGAGGGAGAAAACATCCTTCCAACGTTCCAAGTCTGAAGATAGGTTTGCAAGTGAGGTTCCTACAGAAAACGTTAGCTTATTACAGATGAATGTTTGTAATTACGCGTATTGTTTTTTTTTTTTTTTTTTTTGTAATTTACAGTACAGCTTCAACATATACACGTTTAATCAAATATGCTACAAAAGCACCTTCGTGGCCACTTTTTTAACTCGCGTGTTTCCGTGGGTGTGGTTCTTGTTCCTACTCCTAGGAGATATTTGCTCCGCATTCAATGGCAAGTAATCTTAGGGTGTTACATTTAGGAGTTGATCCCGACCCACATAGACTGAACGCTGAAAAACAATGTTGAACTTCAATAAGTAAATCAAAAATTAAAATTCTTCTTTATCTCTTGTTTTATAGCGTTAATGAGTAGTTTGACGGAATAAATCAAATCGTAATTTCGTAATTTCCAGAACTATTTTGAAATTAAAATTAAATACACTTTCTGAAAGCAGTTTTGCGTTACCTATACTAAGGAACAGCGCTCATGATATTTGAAGGCTGCTCTTTACACTCTGTTAGCAAATGAGAGGGCTGCGATGTTGCCGGAAAACGATATAGCCAAACCCTTTCATGACACGGCAACGTCGCTTTACGATTTTCATTTCATCCACCTAACCAATACTCTTTCAATTCTGTCCAATGGTTTAAGTATATGTCTTTTTAAAAGTGTACGTACAAATTGATCTCTTGTAATATATATTTCTGTTTATTTTTTTCTTTATTAGTGTCTAAAATATACACAATTGTATACAAAATGTTGCAAATTAGCATCTAAATTTGGGAAAGTGGTTCTTTGTAACTAAATGTAATAATAATAATAATATAGTAGATAATTGCTTATACACAAGATAAGTAAACACTTCGTTTAGGGGCTACGGACATAGCAAATGTTGACTGTGATAAACTTGGAAAGCTGTAACTGTGGAACGTAGTCAAATGTCCGGATCATTAAATTTAAAACACTGTCTCTGAATTGAATAAATTCCGTACTATTTTATTATATGCTTAACTTATTTCTTTCTAAACATTAGTGTTTCAGTTCTTAGGGAAAGAGATATATTCATTAACTAACTACCGATTTTCCGTAAATACTACTCAGAACGCTCCTTTGAATATTTTTGTAATGATTTATCACATGGACACGATATTTTTGTTGTCGATATACCTTCTTCTGTTCAACCCGTTCCTTTTAGAATTCTTATATTTCTTAGTCATTTCAGACGGCAAGTGACACGTTACTAATTCCTGTGCAAATCATGCTTTGATTCATGTTGATTACAGCATTCCTGTTTAGCACATAAAACACCTCCTAATGTTATTTATGACTATGATTCATTGATGTACAAATTAATTAATCTTTAATGGGAAAAAGATTTATTGATTACATAAACAATTTGCGTTGGAAAAAAGAACTAACTTAGCATTTGCGAATTTGAAGAAAGCGTTTGTTAGTCTAGAATGGGATGAACTGTTCAAGGTCTGAAAGAATTAGAAATAGAATATGAGGATCAAATAATAATATATAAATTGTAAAATACAAGGAATAAAAACCAACAATTGAAATAAAAAGAGAGAGGAAAATAGACATTTCAAAAATGGGTCAGGCAAGGATATTCACTGTCACCAATTTCGTTTGATCTCTATATTGAAGAAGCAATAAATGAAATCAAGGACACCTACAGCATACGAATAACTGTCCAATGACAGAAAATACACGCTGAAATTTGCAGATGATATAGTGCTGTCGGCAGACAGTGAACGAAAACATTAGAAGCAGGTCTAAATTGAGTGGGACAGGTGCTCAGCAGAAAATTCAAAACGAAGTTTTAATAAGAGCAACAAAAAAGTTATGAAATGGGCATGAAAAGAAATAATGAAGAATTAAGATGAAAATAGAAGTTCTCTTGGTGGAAGAAGTGCAGGAATTATGTTACTTAGAGAGTAAAACTAGTAGCGATAATAGATCCAAGTATCATACAGGATCCAGAACAGCATAGACGAAGAAGATATTCGAAGGAAAATAAGAATATCAACATAGATGAGAACAGTACGAAAGCATATACATGGATTGTGACGTTGTAAAGCATAGATGCATAGGCTGTAGGAGAAAAGGGAAAACCGTTTACACAATCCTTCGGAACGTAATGCAATGAAAGGATCCGGAAGATAAATGTGCAAATAAAGTATGAAATGAATAAAACAGGGTGTGGAAATAGTATGAGAGAAAATCAGTATCCCGAAAGAATTTTGAAAAGAAAAGGCAGGACGACTAGATACATTACAAGACATGGAGAGTTCACATTAGTTGGTATGGAGAGAATGACAAAGAAAGGAGTCTAAAAGGAGGGTTGTAATTGAAACACAAAGAGAAATTAATACAATAAGAAAATTGAACTTTAAATAAACTTACTGCTAGTGCTAGCCTCCTGTTTCGTTGTTGCTAAATTTGAGCGATGAGCGTTGCCAGAACTTTGCTCAGTGTTGCCATCTTGTATTTTGGCCTTACATCCGCTATCATCCAGCATTTTTACAATAACCTTCTCATGACTGGTTGCCGATCCACTCTCAAGTTTAACAAAACGATCCTTCTGTTTGGCATCTCCAGCTGCTTTCCTTTTGACACCTGTTGATGCGGATGTTTGTGTGTTGTTTCTAACGTGTTCCAACTTTCTTTCCTCTCCAAGTGTCAAATCTTGGCTTTTGCGTTCTGCAAACGACGTACTAGATTTTTTATCATTGAAAGCAGGCGGTGATAAAAGGAAATTTTTAATACGTGATACCATTAGGTTTGGATTCAATTTAGATCGGTCAATATGCTGTGAAATTGTTTTATCCTTTCCATTTAAATTATACTTGCTTTCTAAATCAATAATCAGATCTGCAATGGCTGAAATGGTTTGACCATCTTTGGGCGCTTTGACCGGTTTAGTCTGATTTGGTTTCGACATTTTCTCAAGTTGATTAAAGTCCTAAAACAAAAATAAATAAATAATCAGCCAATTTATATCACAAAGTAATCATAAAAAGCATATAGTACGTCATAATGGTATACAGTTATGTAATCTTTAGTTTGCGTTGTAGAACTATGGCAAACTACTGAACTCGAAACTCCGTTATATATACAGCGTTTTATTTCTAAAAATAAAGATGCTGGTATCCTGGACCTTAGGTTGATAATGGTTAAAAATTTGCATGCCTTTCAGGATATTATTATTATTATTATTATTATTATTATTATTATTATTATTGTTATTATTAACAATAATAATTATAATGTCCAGTAGCATGTCACTGCAGTCTTGTAACTAAAAACTCTTACATATATATATATAATGATTTTAAAATGTTTGATTCTTACATCTTGATTTTGTAATACAATAAACGTAATGATAATCAATATTTCTAGTGATTTGATTCTTCTCTTTCTCTTTTTGTAAATGGTCGAAAGTACGCTGCTATTGTTTGTTCTCAACAGCCATCTAGACTAGGGATGCGCCCGAGTCTAGTCGAGACAGAATTTTTCAGACAAAATTCGAGTCGAGACACAGCTCTTCCAATAGAAAAATATATTTTTTTCGAGTCGAGACATCACTTTTACAGCACATTTTCGAGACGAGACAGACTCAAATCTTGTCTCGTGCGCATCCCTAATCTAAACGTAAACAAATACTGAATATAAATAACAAAACATATTGTTCACACAATGTTCTTCAAAATACTAGTCATGCTCAGTGTCGGACTGCGGCCTCTGGGTCCCCGGCTGGAAGAGAAGTTTAGAGGCCCACGGTGGGAGTTGTATACATCCCGTAAAATACGGGATCGTCCTTTTCTCAGTCTTCTGTTCATGGTGTCCTAAAACCGTTTGCTGGAACGCTAAAATGTCCCGTATTTTATTTATGAAATACAAACTACAGAGTCAACAGTTGTTAATGAGGTGAGTCAATAAAACTAACATGATAGCTCATCGTTTCTCAAAAAGTAATTTAATTTCTACTACTCCCTAGTGAGGGACATACAATAACTATTTTAGTTCGATCAATTTAGCGTTTAGTTGTAATAACAACATAACCTAAATATTCATTTTACGTTAAAAAAAAATAGGGGAAGGAGTTGTACCTGTGAACACTTTCAAAGTCTTCGAAATTTTGGTGCTAATATTCAACACTTTTCCCCCAATTTTTGTCTTACATTTGAAGTGTCATCTCTTTGCTATCAGATAGGATGATTTTTAAACATGTTACATAATTATAATAGCTTTTATAAGATAAAATAAGAACAAATCCGTTTGGTTCACAGGTACATTATGGTCGTGTACCTTTGAACAGACCCTCTTGTACCTTTGAACAGTGATAATTACAATGTTTCTGCGGCAATAATATAAAAATAAACCACAAATATTAACAGTTATAAATTGCAATAAAAGGTTTAGCTATAAAAGGCTCCCCAGAATTAAAATTTTATCAATTAAATTAAAAATTGAAGAGAAGTTCTAACAAAAACTTGTGAACAATAAAGTTGAGCATATACAACTCTTAACATTATGTTATATAATAAGCGAATATATACAAACTACTTAAAATTATAATTAATAACTTTATATCCTACACTGACCTATATAAAATATATCAATTGTTTTAACTACTTACATTGCGTAGCTTTAAACAGTATTATTTATCGTTCAAAGGTACACGATGCATTAATGTTCATAGATACAAGAGGGTCACCATTACGAAAAAAAGTTCTCCACTAGCTTAAATATTGAACAGAAGTTAAAACTAAAAATATTACTGTATTCACCAATGATTCTACCCCAAGTTTGGACAAATAAATATCACAAGTTGCGAAAACCGAAGAGCACAAAACTCAAAAGGTAACTACAAAAAATCTTCGTTTTGGGGGTGAAAAAATTGAAAGGAACATTACTCGACACAACACTCAGTAAACAACACCCAAACGCGTTTGTAGTGCTTTTTTCATTTAATCTTTCAAATGAATTTTAATCACTACACCTATATAGCTCTGAATTCGAGAAAAGCCCAGTTGTTCAAAGGTACATTGTTTCAAAGGTACAACGCGTTTCCCTACAATATGCAAAATGAGTAATTATCCTAGCCTTACTGATAACATAAATTCAATTATTGTAATGCAGAAAAGGGAACCCATTTTCTTTGCTCTATTGCAACCGAGCGAAGTAGCTCAAGTAATACAGCGTTGGCTTCGCATTCGTTAGGTCCTGGGTTCGATTCCCGCTGCCGATCATTATGACTGGGGTTTTCCAGGGTTTTCCTCAGTCCTACCAGGCAAATGCCGGGATGGTACCTACTAAACAGGCAGTGGCCGATACCTTCCCAAATCCTTTCCATTGTTATTGTTGTTGTTAGATATCCAGTGTAAAATGGCCTCTGAGCTGTATCTGGTGATTGTTAAATAAATAAATAAATACATTCAGGCTACAATGATCGTAATTGAACAAGAAATTACGAATATGTCATGTTTTCTAAATGTTATTTCTGTTGTACATCGCAGTAACCTTCAGGAAGTAGCCCGCAAGGTAATGGGGGCATTCTGAACGTAGTAAGATCTACAGTTATCTTTCTGATGTCTGTGGGGATACTTATAACGTGTATCTGATGTAGGCCTGAATTTCGTGGTTCCTTTTGTTATGCTGTAGATACTTACATAAGGATTAAAAATTTATATTTAAAAAAACGAAGTTGAGGGTGGAGCCTCAGCCGAGATTCCGGTCGTCCGGCCCTGGCCAGTCCGAGACTGATCATGCTACCAAAATGTTCTACAAACCTCTGCTAAATTAATGTATAAACTTTGCGAAAAAACTCTTGGAATGTTTTCACTTAGGGTGCAAGGGGGAATTGGGAGGTATGTTTTTTTTTTCAACCTTTTTTTTTCTTCACAGGTTACGGGTGTTTCTCTAGTTTTTAAGAACTGACCGTATGTTGCAGGCTCTTCTGTGATAGTGGTAAGCTTTCGTCATCTTTACTTTTGATACTGCGACATTTTTATTTGAATATTTTCGATTTTTAGGGGGTCTAAAGGGGGTATGAAGATATTCCCCATGTTATTTAAATGGGTCTTTTATTGGACCTATAATCTCCTGTTTCGGTACTTGGAATTGGAACAAAATCTTCAAATTCGGTATGTTTGTACGTTTTTGTTGACACTACCTAAGTAAATCAGTAAAATAAAAAAAATCCAACTTTAGAGTGGTTGTATAGGGAACTGAAAAATCTTCTCCATGTTATTTATATGGGAAACCTTTTACGCCCCAAAATTATTGGGCACTTCCTGTAGGATTACAATGATTAAATTTCACATGATTGTAGCTTCTTGGGACTGACCTACAGGAAAATTACCAAAATTGAATAGTTTTAGTTTTTAAGGGATCTAAAGGGGATTTGAAGAAATTCTCGTGTTATTTAAAAGGGCGTTTTCTTGGGAACAAAATCTTATCTTTTAGATAGTTGAAATAGGAAAAGAAACTTGGAATTTGGTAGAATTGTGGGTTTAGGAGGTACGAGGTTCTAGGCCGAGTAAACTCGAGGTCAGGTGGCGAAGCACCGAACTGGGCTAAATTCAGGAAATGTAATTAAAGAGCAAATGCGCGAAATTTACTGTTGATTCAAAGGTTGATACATAAGAGATGCAAGGCCGTAGGTCGAGTAAACGCGGAGCCCACGGCTAGCCAAAGGCTAGTTTATTATATAGAAGGGAACTAGTCTGATTGAAACTTTTACCATATAAAGTTTACTTTAAAAAAAAATCAGAGAGAATTTGGTGATTGCGTACTACTTCTGCGAGATTGAAACATATAAATCTTCGTTTTCGTTATTAGCAAGTACAAATGTGAAGCAAAAATTATGTGATAATGATGGTTTAATATCAAGTAAAAATCGTCATAATCCAAACTATATACCCACACAGATGAAACGAAATAAAAATGAAACATCCCAATTTAAAGTTCCACGTTAATGGCCTTTACTCCAAGGGAGACGCATGATTAAGGCAAGTGGATGATGGTGGGAGAATTAGTGAAATTACAAAGTGGGAGGAAATGGGAGTGCCGCGAGTAAACGCATGGACACGATGTTGTCTACAACAATCTTAATTGTGCGGGGATCAAACCAGGGATCCCCACGCTCCAGAGTTAAGCTCTCTACCACTGAGTCACCATGCCCCCCCCCCTACTCGAAGATATAAAGGTCATTTTTGAAACGGTTGCGCTGAATTGTGTCGTTAAAAATTTCATTTCTGCTATGGAAATGATTGAGACCAGTTTGAGAAATCTTTGGCGGTCTTCATTTCACATCAAACTAGCGTGGTCATCTGTTTTTTCATTGTTCAATTCTTGCTGGATGCAAGCAAAATTTCACTTTTTAGCATGAGTAGAGTGATTATTTCAAAAAGATTTTAATCAATCCGCTATATAATAACCTTGATTTTCAAGTGGGTTTACACCAGCATTTGAGTTTGGTTTATTGTTCATTTCTGCCTTAAGCAGTAATTTTGTAAGCACAATGAAGTGGATTAAATGAAGTTTCTAGCTGCATGTCCCAAGGTTATATCTTGCTGGTTAAAGAGGGCGGATCATGAAAGTGAATAAAAAGAAATAGTAAAATAAGAAAGTGGGAGAAAATGCACATAATCTGACATCGAACGAAAGACCATTTGTACCAGAAGTAATATTTTGTGGCTGACTTTATTTTAACTGTTAAACTATCAACTTCACTTTATTAAGACAATAGTAGAGAGTGTTATGAGATTGTAAAGTTAGAACGTGCCTCGGTAACAATTGAACAAAAAAGAATTTCTGAATTCCGCTTTCTGCAAAAACACAGCTAGAGTGATCATCTCGGGCAAAATTATTAATGGAAAAAATCCATTAATATCTTCACGGGTAACTGTGACTTTAATAGTGGACATTCATATCTCGTTTAAAATACAAATATTTCCTAGCTTCTGTGCAACCTGCACAACAACAAAGAAATTATGGTTGTCTATAATAAAAGGATGTGCAGGTTTTCCTGCAGTTATCTCGGCCGAGTTCGGTAATGGAGTAAGTTGAGTTGATTTTGAGTTTAATGTCTCTTTCAGCAGTGATGCTATAGGAGGCGTGAGCTATGGATTAACGTGGAATCCGAACCACAAGAGCTCCCACCGGAAGTCGAACCCGGGTCTGCCACGCTTAGTACGCTAACCGCTTAGTCACGAAGGAACTCTCGATAATGGAGTGAATCCCTTAATATCTTCTCGGGTAACTCGACTTTAATGGTGGATATCTGAAAATATGGGTTGATATATTTTTATTAGGTTAAAAGGTAAAAGGGCGAATGTAAGATTAATTGTATTTTTAATACTATTTTTTTCTTTTTTCCAGTTATACCTCAAGAAATACTGGTTAGGTTAACACTTGACTTAGTTGGGCTATGGGAAGGTATATAAGAACTAGAATTTTGGTGTTTAAACTAATGTCAAACTGATTTCCCTTCCAGAAGCTAAAATGTTCTTAGACGAGATCGAAAGACATATGTATACGTTTGCTTTGATGTATCTGAAAGGTTAGAGCGTGTGTTTAAAGACTTAATTTAGAATTGTTTGTTTTTAACGTAAAAAGTGTTGGTGTTCAAATAGCATTTTGAATCAATTTAGAATCATCTTGATTAAAAAAGAATACGAGCTTTTCTCTAGAAGTGACGATAAAGGAAACCAATTATCTGACCATATATAATCCAACTAAAAGACTGGAGGCTGACCATATCCTTTTTCTGCAACAAAATGACATTTTGTTTGGTTCATTGTCGCGTAAGTGTAGATCTATATATTAAAATGTTAGGTTTATATGTTTGTCTCCAAAGAAAAGTTATATGTTTGACTCCAATCCTTTCGACGATGAGATCTCAAAAATCACAAGTGGTAGAAACGTACCCTTTTTGCTGGTCGATTCCTAATTTTGTGTAGATTGTTTAGTTCTAATTGAATATTTGAAAAACATGCTCGTTGTTTCTTTTTTTCTTTTATTTTTAAGGGTACACTGGAACGATTTTTTAAAAAATGCATCATATCCTATGAGTTATACATTCCAACACCACATTGTTGTATACAGGGGTTGTACATCACCCAGGCGTTTATTACATGGCCAAATGATAATGAAATACGAAGGATAACCATTTCTAAAAGATAAGATAAATCTTTATTGTTTGAATTGTTTTGCCCAATGAACACCTTATATAACTGACATTATAATTAATTGTGTATGTAATATATTTGCTTATTACGTACTGCATGCAAGATAAAAGAAAACACTGATCATACATGAACTAGAAACTCCAGTCGGAAGTAGGCTCAAATCTTGTAAACGGTGCGACATATTGAAAAACAAAATATGAAAAAATCTCCCCTTTATGGTACCCCTTGCAGATTTTTTATATAAACGTTTTTGGCTTGAGTCTGTAAAGGGACATGCACAGATGTTGTGAGGAATGACAAGGAGATTCATGCTGATATGTGAATGATGCGCTGTGTAGAGAGCGCAGGTTCAGCTAGTAGAAATTAAGATATAAAGTGCAGACAAGTAAATTCACTACTTCAATGCAATGAATATTCGCACTATCACTCTTGTGTTCTGCAGTGTAAACTAATTTTTTTTTTAAGGGTTTGATATTGATTTGATTTCATTTTCAGTTTGGCGTCCCTTTGAGTACGGAGGCTATATGAGACGTTGACGTCCAGATTAACTTTGGATCCGAACCATATGAGCCGACGCCGGGAATCAAACCAGGGTCTCCCACGTCAAAGGCGCGTACTCTAACCCATTATTCACAAAGCAGCTCTAACTACCTTTTAAGAGGCCAAGATAAAGAAAGTGTTATGTGTTTTCAAATTAAAAAATGAATCATTAATATGGACAGTAAATAAGAATTGTAAGATTCTATACACTCAGTGGCAAAAGGCTCACCTGTGGATTCTAGGATCGAAGATTCAATCCAAGGCCAGGTGGTCTGTGCGTTGGTAGTTCCTCAATTCCTACCCAGGGTCTGTGGAGTGCTCTTGTAATCTACCTCTCTCGGAGGAAATATGAGAAACAAGCGGGCACCGAGAAATTTTTGTTGGGAGGAGTTCAAGGTTTGCAAAGATCCAATAATTCAAGTAGAGGTCTGCATGGGGCCTAACTGTTAGCCCGGGTCCGATCCGGCCCGTGAATTTATAATGTGAGGTCCGACCCGATTCCGAAGTATGTTTTAGAATTTAGACCCCAGCCCGACCCGAGCTCATGAGATAATTAAATGAGTCCGAAATAATCCCGAACTACAGAAACTTAGTAATGAACGCAAAATTGCATTTTTATTTACAGCAATTAGAGGTTTAATGTTGAAATTGTTCTTTGAAAGTTTTTCAGAAACAACGGTCGATTAAATATCATTGTACAGTATATTTACAAAGTTAGGCCCGAATGGGAAAGAGAAATATGGTTATATATTTAAAAATTTACGATCCGAGCCCGGCCCAGGCTCGAAGTGATGTATGATTTGTAGCCCCGACTCCATCCTGCGGGCTCAGTCCGAAACCATGCAGACCTCTAAAATCAAGACACTATGTGTATGTAGTATCGAATAGCTGTTATTATACAGAAGAGAGAGAGAGAGAGAGAGAGAGAGAGAAAAGATGAGTAATTTGTAAGTAATGACACTTATATTCTCATGACAAATGTTAAATGTAAATTGGTATATCAGAAGAATATCGAACGGATGATAAGTAAGGTCAAATCTTTACACTCTGTCTAGTATTTATCTGGTAAACAAGTATAATTTTATTAAGACAGAGTACAAATGTATGAGGAGTTAAGTTTAAAGTTTATTTTGGGGAGTATGGAGCCGTTGAATCTACCCGCGCTCTTGATTGCCTATTATGGCTAGCTTGACTGCAATAGCATGTTTCAATACACAGCCACAGTCACACACACACACGCAAACAAATAAAAATTCTGCGCAGTGAACCCCACGGTATGGATTCGATGTATTTTGATACACAGAACCCAAATTTCGAAACCCCAGCATGACCGGCCATGTCATTTTTATTTATGGGCGAGCGAATTTTGGTGAGAATTTTGGTACGTAAGACAGCACATACCTTTATCACCCTTAAAACAAAATTGACATGGTCATTTGTCTTGGGGTTTCGAAATTTTGATTGTGTGTAACAAAATACATAGAATCCATACCCTAGCGCCCTGTGAACAGAACTTTTATTTTATTTTATTATATTTCATTTATTTTTTTTAAATTTTATTTTATTTATTGTGTGTGTGCGTGTGTGTGCAACGGCGCCGACTTTCCAAAATTTAGCTGGGTGCGTATCAATGTTGGGACGTAGGTATTAGCCTACGTATATGTTTTCATGGAAGTCTCGATAATTGATTGATTTATTTTTAGTTTTTTTTATAAACACTGTTACAAAGAGATGTGCTATGATAAAGTAAAATATACCGGTACTATAAGATTAAGTTGGGGCTGCCCTAGCTGAGTCGGTACACGGCTAATTTAAACACAAGAAAAACGGGTTCAAACCCGTGTCGAAACTAAAGATCTTGTGAGTACCGGAGCCCGGAGCACCCACGTAGTCGGCATGCATGTGTGTGTGTGTCTGTGTGTGTGTGGCTGTGATCTTAAAGCTCTAACCGATTTGTAAATGATTCGATTATCAATGAGCTTTATTTGAAACTTTTATAATAATAATAATAATAAAACAAAGTACAAGAAGAAAGAATTTAATTTCGAAGTACGATTGAAGACAACTCCGTCTCTTGCTAAAGTGGAAATTGCTATCTCTTAATTCATGTAGATGCCTAATTGCGTCATGACGCTGGATTTTCACAGAAAATTCTATATTTCACCGGAGATACAATCGGAGGTCACTGATACCAAAGATGACGCACTGACACAGTAAACATAGAATTAGTCAACCCATAAATAAATTAATAAATAAACGTTTCATATCACTGAAATATAGTAGGGGAGGCCGAGGCTGTTTGGTGAACTTTTCATTCTTTATTTTTTATGAGCAGATAGTACACTGTATTGCAATACAATGGTCGTGCATGAGCAAACCAAGGTTTTCTCTAATAAATCCAATTTTTGTTTGAGTTTTGTTGCTTACGGTTTTCGAGAAATAATTTTTTCTTTCTTTTAAAGTGAAGTATGCCAACCACCCCCTAGTAAGGGGCTGGTTGGCAAGTACTGTGGGGCTAGTTGGAATAATTTTTAAATGTAGCATATATATTAGTCAGAAACCGTAAGCAACAAAACACAAACAAAAATTGGATTTATTAGTAATAAACGTGATTTTTCTCAATTCTGTTATACATATTGCAATGAAGTAGGATATTTGTTTGAATTTTGAAATGACTTTTATTCACAACATTTAAAATAAGCAGCATTATGAAATATGAGAACTTCTTTCTTTCATTCTAGCTTGGTTGTCATGACATCGAAAGGTACAAAATTATCAAACCACATCAGGTTTAATAGAATATGATGTAGGTTAATTCCAAAATGTAATTTCAGAATGTAATTAAAATAACTTAACTATCAAGAAACGCAGTATATTTTCTGCTGTTCACAAAGTAGCTAAGAGAAACTAAGATATTCTTAACTAAATTATCGAGAAACGCAGTTTATTTCCCACTTTTCACCAAGAAAGAGAAAGCAATAACTATTCCTATATTTTTATAACAAAAGAGTGCGTACAAATTGTGCTTGAAATTATGAAATTAAATAAACGTAATTAGAAAGAACTCGGTATTGTAACCCAAACAATTGCTTCCATGTTAATAACACTTACGCGTCCTTTTTTTTCGGAAGTTGAATAATAGTCCGAATTCAACCAAAAACAATAGGTCTTGTGTCGCTACTAACACAAACATATGTACCAAATTTTAACTAAATTGAGTCAACTTTACGCGAGCTATCGTTAGTGAAAAATCTAAGGACAGACAGACACACATAGAGACGTCAAGCCGAATATGGTTCTCATTTACGTTTCAGAGGTAGTAGAGCCCAAATCCAGTCGTATCTCGATTTCGAAATTTTGACAGTAATCCAATATGTGCATCATAGAATGGAAGTACGGAAGTAACAGATTGATAGAACTGTAAACAACATAACAATAAAACGAACAACGTAACAATAAAAGTAAAAGAACATAAAATTCCGCACGGGTTTCGTTGGCGTACTTACCAACCAGCCTCAAATGCTATACGCCAACTAACCCTAGCACATATTGTGCAACAAAGTCGTAATTACTCAACAATAGTTTGGCATTTACGTTTTATTGTTTGAATATCCATAAAAACAAAGTTCAGATGGAACTAATGCTATATTACTTACCTCTGTACTCCAAGTAGTAACGATTCTGTGATATTGTAACGGAGAACTGAAAAAAATACTTCGGAATGGCAAAAAAAAATCTTTATCTAATAGACGCCATAATCCGCAAGTTACAAATTCCATATGAAGGTGGCAGCAGCATTCCCAGATCCCTCTTTTATGTTAGCAGCAACAACGCATTATGTTAATTATATACAGTTCGTCAACCAGCCCCTGCTGCCAACCAGCCCCAGTGCCCCCTAATTTTCTTCTTATACAAACCGAAGAACCACCGAGAAATTAGGTAAAAAAAAAGTTGGAGTAAAAGTTCGAAGAAAATAAAACTCTCCCTTACCGCAGCACCGGTAAATATGTTCAAAGTAGACAAAAGGGAACCTAATTTCCACCATAAAAACTGATTAAATACATCTGAATAGAGGAAAGACATCACAGTAGGAATGAAATGCATCTCCTTATTTTTCACATCGTTACAAGCCTAACCGTAATTATCATCTCCAACTTCCTTGGAGATTAATTAATTTAGTAACACTTTGGTAACAGTGCTTCTTCTGCAACTTAGTGAATGTTTTCAATAAATTATTCACGAAATTGTACTGCAAATTTAACTATATTTATTGGAAGACTTACCCATTGACAAAAGTACAGAGCTCACGTTTGAAGATAATTATCGGAGTTGAATGTTGGATTCCGTCTACTGAACAGAGACTGACACCTTCCAATCTTCACTATGCACCACTTCTAACTACTCATAAAGTCGAGAATATGACGTAAGATGTTATTCGTAAGCTAAATTCCCGTGAGACTGTATAAAACGACGCTGTTTTTTTTTTTTAGTTTGTCCTTGAAACGCCTACCGTCGGCAGCGCTAACCCTTGGACAAAGTTCCTTTCGGCATGGTGTTTTTGTTTTGATGTTTTCGTTTTGATATTTTCTCGAACTTAGAAAACAGCCTCACGTACAAGGGCAAGAAAGTACATCCGCCGGTTCTCTAGTTAGATGTGTTCAAAATGGTACTTGTTTATTCTTTCTACTTTCATACAAAAAAGAAGAACAAGCGTCTTCCTCTGATTTAGTGATTTCAGACGCTTTTTTTTTGTACGGCGTCGCGAGTCGCGATTTCCGGTGCGAGAATATTTGAATGCATTACCGCCCTTCGGATTCCACTTTAAACTGTAGGCATAGATAGCATGCTGTAGGTTAAGGTAGGCTGAAAAAAAGTCATTGTACCAGGAAGTTGCGAATTCGGAAGACTAAAAAGGAGTAAAGAAAAGAAATAAAATCGGTGTATATCTTCTGGTCGCGCATGTGCTCTAAAGCTTCCCAAGACTTTTAAAAAATCGCACTTCTATGCTAATTTTTAACATTTCTAAATTAGTCTCTTTCAGAATATAATAGTAAAAATTCTTCCAATTACAACCACAGAACATAATGTGTAAATATTATTTAAATCTATGAACATCTTCCGATTGCGCATTGCGTTCCATTGTGAAACAATATCTATATTATAAAAGAGAACGCACAAATCCTTTGTTAGCTCATCACGCTAATACGGCTGAACCAATTTCTTTTATTTTTGGGGGGTTATTAGGATTTGGACCCTAGATGGTTTTTATCATATCACTTTAATTTTTAATTACCAGTGTCTTGAGATAATTGACCATTCAAGTGTCCATACGTACAAATCCTTTGTTATTAGTTCATCATAGGTAAAAATAAACGTATTTATATGCAACCCGCATGACCGTGTCACTCGGCGGGTTAACATAAATGACAGGCGCTATAATGTTAACATTTACTGCAATTTGAAAGCGAAAAAGTAAAAATTATCTAAGTAACAAAGTTTATTGCGTTCCGGGGTGACCGCAGCGAAGCGGGGTGAACGCTGCTAGTCCTAAATATATATAAAACTACTTGAACTGACATAAATTAAACGGGTACTTCCGGTTGACTCTGAATGTTGAAATTTGACATGATTGTAGTTTTCCGAAACTAACCCACAGAAAAATTGCCAAAAGGGAATACTTTTAATTTTTAGGGGGTCTATAGGAGGAATGAAGAAATTTCCCATGTTATTTAAATGTTTTTTTTTAAGATCTATAATATCATGGTTTAGGTACTTGAAACAGAAATAAACACTTGAAATTAGGTGTACTTGCATGTTTTTTTAGCGTTATCTAAGTAAATAAGTAAAAATAAAAATTTCCAACCTTAGAGTGGTTTTATGGGGAACTGAAAAATCTTTCCCATGTTATTTATATAGCACACCTTTTACACTCTAAGTTATTAGGCACTTCTTGTAGGACTACGATGATTAAATTTGACATTATTATATCTTTTCGGGCCTAGGCGACAGGAAAAATGCCAAAGTTAAATATTTTTAATTTCTAGAAGGTCTAAAGGTGTGATGAAGAAATTTCCATGTTACTTAAACTGGCATTTTCTTGGGATACAAAACCTTATCTTTTAGATAGTTGAAATAGAAAAAGAAACTTGAAATTCGGTAGAATTGTGGGTTTAAGAGGTGCGAGGACGTAGGCCGAGTAAACTCGGGGGTCAGGGGCGAAGCACCCAGCTGGGCCAAATTAGGGAAATGTTAAAATCCAATGCACAAAATTCCCTCTTGATGCAATACACAACAGACGCGAGGCCGTAGGCCGAGCAAACGCTGGGACTGTGGACGGAGCCCCCAGCTAGCCAAAGGCTAGTTTACAAATAAAGGTAGATCATAGTTTAAGGGAAAACATACTAACAACTTACATTTTTTTTTGTTTTCTTTATTGAATACATGTTTAACTTTTTAAAAACAAACTATTGCAGACCACTAGCAATATTTATAAGCTATTTTGTATTGACAAAACTAAGCTTTTGTGTGACGAGTCGTAAGTCCAAAAAACTCACGTTGAACAATTTAATATCTCCGTTTTCACTCATTCTTAGCTGAAGATACTTTGAAATTTGATTTATAGATGGGTAGAGCGCCGTCCTCATTGAAGCGAGCGAGTAACAACGAGCGCCTGAATTTCTTAAAATTGACAGCCGTTGCGCAAAAGGAATACCTCAAACGATTTGAACATTTTTCTACATCGTAACTGGTTTCACTAATATTACATTTAAATATTGACACGTTAACTATGATAGAAAAATATGGTAACAAGAATTTTAGGAATGATCAAACAATGCATAAGAAATTGCGATCTTGGAAACTAATTAGTTTTTGGATCATCGGCCACAAAATTTTTCGGCGGCCTCTAAATCGAGTTTTCGTATTTTCTACTGAATACACACATCATGCTGAGTTAGTGAGAATTTGGGTTTGGCTACACTATATGTAGTTCTCCAGATATAACATCATAGTTATTCTGCCCTTACTGGCAGGTAACTTGCAGCAGCTGGGAAGCTTCCATGCTCCACAGTCCTCCGCTAACCTCTTCGTCTTCACGTATGATCTTTCTGTTTTTATATCATCCATTAATTGTAGTCTCCTTCGCCCTCTCTTTCCAGATATAAAGCCTACAATAAAATTTTTGAGTGAAATATATTGGATCTTTAGATCCAAAAATGTGTGTGTGTGTGTGTGTGTGTTTTTTTTTTTTAATTTCGACAAACTTCAGAGCACATGCGGGACCGAAAGATATAAAACGATTTTATTTCTTTTCTTACTCTTTTCTTTAATCTCCCGACTCCGTAACATTTTTACTGTATTACGACTTCAATAAAACATTTTGTACTTTTTCGGCCTTCTCTACTGTAGATCCACGTTTTATGTGCATTCAGTGTTAAAAAAGAAATATTAAAATTCGAGAAACAACGAGAAAAAAACTTTAATAAATAGCAGCTAATGTGTATTGTCTTTATCTGCATGGGTTCTTCTCTGAATAATTGAAAGTTACTAATTGCAATGGAAAAAGTGCGTACCCTTGGCTGTATTTTTATTTGCCGTTTTATATTAATTTAAGGAGACTAAAGTCAATGTGAATATTCCTATCTATATTGCCACAAGAATTGTCACAAGACAAATGAACTCGAAGTTCGGATATAAATAAATAAATATACGAGGAGAGGTCAAAAATAAAGGGACTTCTGTAATTTCTCGCACGAGGGTTTGGCAACACTGCTGGTACCCAGCGCTGAATTAGTGTCGTCTGCAACACTGCTATGCAACGTGTCACTCTTGTTCCCGCGTTAGTCTTTATAGTGTAGCAGACCGTTAAACCATGTCAGCTCCATCGTAGATCTGCAGCAAGGAGGAAATGAGGGCAGTGAAGCGCAGTTTATCGTAAAGCAAAATCTACGAATGGATAGAGCGTTTCAAACAGGGACGAACTTCTTTATGTGACTAGGAAAGATCAGGCAGGTCATTGTCGTGAACGACTGAGGACAATTTGAAAGTCGTTGAGGGTTGGTGATAGAAAACAGACGAATCGCAGTGGACAAAATCACCAACACTACGTACTGCACTTGCATTCAACGAATAATTTCCGCATGTTTAACATCTTCCGCAATCAAAAATCTAATCACTGCTCCCATTTCCTCCTTGGTGTAGATCGACAATAGAGCTGCCATGTTTAACGGTTTGCTACACTGCAACAACTAGCGCGGGAATAAAAATGACACCTTGCAAAGAAGTGTTGCAGACGACACCAATTCAGCGCTGGATACCAGCAGTGTTGCCAAACCCTAGTGCGAGAAATTGTGGAAGTCCCTTTAATTTTGACTTCTCGCAAGTAACCCGAATTTGAGGTTTCTTTTCTCGTCACTCTTCCGAGAGATATTTTTGAAAATAGTACGTTGGAAAATAGAACATCCTTAAGTTATTTTAAAGAGTGTGACTAGAAATTTGTAGAAATGTGGGCACTTTTACTATTGATATAAGAGGTTAAGTCACTTTTACTAATTTCACAACTAAGGCCAAATATTATCTAATGCCTTGAACTAACACAGGTTACGGAACAGGCATATTCAAAGATCCATAAACATTTACTTCTCTGATGAATACCTTCTATTGACAACAACAGAAACAAGGTTCTAATGAGGTTGGCAGAAAATTCTGAAACAGATAACTACAACAACTTAGTTTCATATAATTTTAATAGGTGTGAGTACAAAGATTTCAGAAAAAAAATAAAAATTACAATCTATTTAATATGGCACTCCAGGATTATTTGAGCAAGTCATAGAAGGAATTACTCCTTTTGGTAGAGGGTGTAACAAGCACAATCTGTTAATTAACTTAATTTACTGTTGATCTCCTTTTATCTTTCCGTTACATTAATTGACCACAGTTCGAATAATAAAAAAAGTCATCACAATCCAGAACCTTAATTTATACACATAATTGCAAGAATTATCGATTGTATAACTTTGAAATTAGATACAGCAAATACACATAACTTACTTTTACTCTCAAATATCGATTAATTTTATTTTTAGTTGTCACAGCAACTAGAAACAAACAGCCAATCGTCATTACTCCAACTACTATCTCTCATTAATTATATATAAAATCAACAACATATTTCATATTTTTTTATTCTTCTTAATAACAGATTGTGCTTCTTTTAAAAACCTTTGCCCACAATAGTTACAAGAAAAATGGAAGTAATTCACATGAAAATATTGCATAGACATAAAATATTGTTGTATATATGGCTCCAGATTAGGACTTCTTAAATTGGTTACAATTGAAGAAAGAATTCTGAACCGTTACATATTTTACATACATGGTTACCTTACTTTCCGAATAGCTCTCATATATATAAATTATAATACATATGTATATTAATTTCATTTTGTATCAATAATATTCTTACATTCATTTAATAATCAATTTCATTTTAATTCGATAAATTTACCGACGAAGAGGAATTATTCAAAAATGCGACCCTTTTGCTAATTATTTAGGTCCTAAAATAGATTCTTTAACTCAATATCATTCGAGCTCATTGACAAAGTAAATTAAAGTGTCTTGGAATACTACATAACTTATGTTTTCCATTTGCGCATAATTAAAATGATTATAAAAGACTTGGAAAGCACAATACTGATAAATGGAGCGAAGTATAAAGAAATTATAACAATACTCAAAGTGAAACAAAACATGAATTCATCAATATCATATTCAAGAATAGTACAAATAAAGAAATTATTATATTAAGAATCAGTCTGAAAACTCGACATTATCTATGTTAATCTTGAATAGAACTTCTGAAGGAACTAACGTCTTAACTAGTTGTAACCATTTACCTTTGGTATATTTTGACGGACGCCATAATTTTAACTCGTCAACATTACATAAACCCAAAAGTTTACCAGTTTTCGCATCCATGAATTCAAAAATTTTAGGGTTAATTTGTTTAATACACAAATAAGGTCCTGCACATAAGTCACAACGGAGCCAGACACTAAAGACGCCAGCGGAATCATCTTACACACGGCATACAGTGGAAGGTATACCGATTACAAACAAGATTATCCAGTGAAACTGCAATCTCATTAGTTCAATTAAAAGAGTAATTATCTTATGTACATCATACTATATGCTAAAATGCCGCCTTTTAAACTAAACTGTCCCTTTAATCCCACGTTAATCCCTTAGCTCCCTGGCAAATAAGAACATACAGACCACTAATCCTGGCTTAATCCCCTAACATACGTGGGGCGAATTAAAAAGGTTAAATTAAAATACCATATTGCTACTGATAGCGACAAGTGGTTAACTGCAATTGATTTAGCGTCTCAAGAAAACATAACATCACAACTTGCAACACTTTACTCAAACTATAAGGGTTGAAATTTACCACTACTTCAGGTTTCAATAGTAATTTCCCTACAACGAAAAGGGTGAGAGATATAGATGCGGTTTCTTGCAATCTGTTCAGCTCCACAAGAGATTGCATACCATACCTTAACCCTCTATACAAATTAGAAGTGGTTCGAATTAACCATTTCCGATTCCAACGTTTATCACCATAAAGTAGAAACGGTAATGAATAGCGACAAAAAGTTTTCTGTAACCGATACAATGTATCAAAAGTATGAACCATCACAACCCGTAATACTCTACCAAAACCGGTAGTGGTTGAAATTTAGTATTATTTCTGGTTTTAAATCAGATTTCTATAATGCAAAAACTGTAATACGTGTCATATTCTATTTCGATCCTCTGTTTTTTTCTTTCTGTTAAGTCCTTCAGAATAGAGTTTCTTCTCATCTATTGTTCAAAACAATTTTTCTTCTTCTTTTTAATCACATTCAAAATTGTTATTTCTTTTCCTACTAGTATTCCCAGTTCTTCATCACGTTTCCTTGCGATCTAACTAATTGTATTTATTCTTCTCGTCATTTGTATTTCAAAAATGTGTAATTAATTTCCCTTACTTGTATGTAATGTCTCATATTCAGTGAAAGAAACAATCGCAACATCTTTATGAACTTTTGAATCAAATCCCTCAGAAAATATTCTGTTTTTATTTCTCAATGTTTATCTCGCTATTTTTATCCATGCTCGTATCCATGCTGTTCATGTCTCCACAAACAATACAATCTGAGCATCAAAATCTAATCACCTATTTCATTTGCTGCACTCCTACTTCTATTTTTGACACAACACATTGTTCTAAAGAACTTTTTTAAAAATATATTTCACACAAGTACTTTCATTTCATGTTATTCGCAGTTTCTTTTTCACGTTTATTAATTTTCTTTTCAGATTCTGCAACGGTAACTGAAGCACATGTAAACCATTTCTAATTAATCCTACGAAGAAATACGAGTTTAAATGCTTTATGTTTGACAAACCGGGTTTCAACTAGACTTAAAACTGAAGTTCGCTACATCTTAATTGAAGAAGAGCTTCAAAAACTCCAGAAGCTATAGTTTCAATAACAAATTGAGTCGTAGACCTTGGTATGGGGATGTAGTGCTAAGTATGGTGTACTATTTCTTTTCTGGTAAGTTACCTATTGCACTGAAACAAAAATCATATGTCTGCCTGAACATACTTATCCGTTCTAATCCGACTTTCGTACTATGGATGATCATTTAACCCTTTTAGGACATGTTTATTTTTAAGTAATTTGTAGACTTTCACTCAATCAGCTATTGCACCAAGTCTGTTTACTCTAGGATCACAGTTTGAACCTCATTTTGTTCGGAATAAATCAGTGTTCTCAACTCTGCCACTAAATTTTCCCTATTATGTATTCGAGGCGGTAAATTCCCGTCCAAAGTGAGAAATGGGGAATTTCAAAAAATAAAATCCCCGTTTGTCGCAAAGTTCCCTCTTCAGTTACATGACACGGACATGGGAATTGTACCAAAAAAGTTTGAATTCTTGTAAAGAGAAATGAATATGAAGAATGGTCCTAGAAGAAATAGTTGTGATGCTCTAGCCGATTTACCAATTTTTCCTTACCAGTTATGGATAACATATTTTCATTCAATTTTTTGTTCAATCAGCTTTAGCATCAACACTATTCATTGTATAAACCATGAATTGTACCTTGTTCTCTTTAGAATGAAGCGTACTTTTTATCGGTACTACTCCCACGTTGTCATCATGTACCTGAAGAGAAAAAGATCCCTATAAAAGAAATTCTGTTTGAGAAAATCCCTATTTTCGTAGTTTTATGCCTCTCTAGGCGCCCTCTGTGTTATCGCTCCAATCTCAAATTCACCTGAAAAATACTATGTAATGTATGTAATACCTGTGGAAAATTTCAATCTCACATTAAAAACTGATGCCGGGAAAAATATTTACCTATTTGTAAAGAAAATCCCACTTCCTTTTTATCATGGGGAAAAATTCAAAACTTAGAAGCTTTCGACACATTTCTGTTTATCCTAGGGTCTAGATTAGTACCTCATTTTGTTTTGCATGACAAATTTGCCATCTCGATGAGGGCCATTACCCCTGCAACCTTTTCTTCGAAGAAAAATCATACCATGTATTTTCTATTTTGAAGTCATCTTTGCACCGGCAGAGTTAATTTTTCTGTAATGTTCCTCTTTTAATCAAGAAGGTCCTTTTTCAATAGGAACCCTTCGCCGCCGTAACCTATTTTTCGAACGAAACCAAAATACTTACCGATTTATTTTCAATCTAGTATATATGTGCCAAGTTTGAAGAAAACCGGATGACAAGAAACCCCTGTGAAATATTTTATTAAACTTTCGCTGTTTCAACTTGACGGGCCTTATGCAGAGTCCTTTTGACGTCTGATTAACGCCGTACTACGGGATTGACTAATGAATGGGTATCAAAATTGTATTCAGAGTCTCTGATTAGGACGTACTATTGGACGAAGTTAATCACATGTGACTAATTAATCTAGAGCAATGACTAATCTTTTACCCACGATTTAGCGTGCGACACAACATTTCGTATTTCGTAATTCATGCATTTTCATTTTTACAGACTACGCATGCGCTCATCTACTTTTCCGTAGTTACCACATTTATTTTTCTCACCCGATGCATTGGGGTTATATAAGTTAATCATACCCAAATCATCATTTTAGTTGTATTCAAAGTAGACTCCGAATACCAACAAGTGCACCTTCCTTAGTAAAGAGTTAGTATTATTACTAACTAGTCTGTGACTAACCCTCGATTAACGAATTCAATCTGAATACCGCCCAAAGTCTTTATTTTATTTATAGTAGAATATCTGATCTAATACGAACGTTTGCAGCACTGACCGAAACACGCATTCAGCAGTGATGCCAGTTGGCGGGAAATTTGCCGCAAAACGCGAAGTTATGAGCAGTGGCAGGAGAGCGGAAATTTTTCTTTCAAATATGTTGCAAATGGGAAATTCTGACTCTCAACTTTTCTGGTATGTTTTCTCATCATTATTTTTTCTTTTTCTCATTCTCTCTCTTACACACAATTCATTCACTGACTCATCTCAAGGTTGACCAACTTTGCATTCATCAAAGCACAGGGATAAAAGTGAGGGTTAGCGTAAGGCACGCCTTCTTCCACCTCCAAAAAATTTGTACTACGTCCTCCAGTTCCTAAAAAATTACCATGGGCAAAGATAGACAGGGGGACGGCGTGACGTCATGCCATACCTCCCGTCTCCCTACCTTATCAGATCCACTTTTACCCTTGTCTAAGCGGGCATATAGACAGAAGAATGCGACTAGATAAAAGTCAGCAAAAGCAAAATTAAACAAAATAGTGTCGATGAGCTCCTGCTGCAAACTGACGGTGAGTAAACACCTATCCTCCCTCTTGTACACGTGAGATGGGTTAGTTGTTTCCGAAACAAATGGGGACATAGTTATTAAAGGCCTTATGCAGAGTCGTTTGACGCGTGATTAGGGCCATACTAAAGAGTTCGACTAACATATGTTTCCAGCAGTAGTCAGGCCTATATTATGAATCTAATCATACTTCAAAACGACTCTGTATGAGGCCCCGAGTGAGTTGAGTAGAGTTGATTTTGAGTTTAACGTCCCGTTCATCAGCGAGGCTATATGAGACGTGGACCTACTGATTAACATGGAATCCGAACCACATGAGCTCCCGCAAGGCCCCAAGTGTTCTTGCACTTTGCCACGTGTAGGCTTCTGATATGTTTCAATGATCAGAAGAAATATCATACCGATCAGACACATATGATACGAAACAACGAGCAGAAGGAGACAGTGATTGTAGTAAACCAAGTTTTCCACGTGACATCATTGTGGAGAATAAATCTTTTGATAATGCCATGTAGATGCACTTAAATCTATTCCATCTGTCCTTATAACTTTTCGGCAATTCTAGTCTCATGAATTACTAACAAGAATACGTTGCACATTTATGACTGGAATTACAATATTCTCTCTTTCTAAACTAATGAGTAAACTCACTAAGAACACCAACTACAACATCAATAGATAAAACAGGAAACAATACTTCATATTCCTATCATTGTATGAAGTTTTTATCCATAGAATCACAGCTTTCTTCTTTTCGAAATAGCTCCTTCGTGTCACAGCTGTGTAGTTTTCGTTCGTGCTAGGACGAAGGAGAGAAATGCAACATTTGGCCTACGGAGTTTTTTTTTTCTTTTTTTTTTAAAAAGAAAAGATGAACGATGGTAAGAATCAAGATGAAACTAGGAGATTTAACAAGTAGTGACTTTTGGATCCACAATTTAACGAGTTGTTACAGTCTGAGTCGGAAATAGATACCAAAGATAGATGTAAGATCTGTAATATTGAGCTCTTTTGTGGTAAACCTGAACTTTAGAAACACAAAAGACTCGAAACATCCAGCTAATGTAAAGCAAATGCAAATATCCTGCCTATCGATGCAAGTTTTTGTAGGAAGGAACAAGTGGTGAGCAATAACACAAGAATCGTGTAAAGGTTAATAAAATTGAATTAAGTGTTGGTTTGCCGTACATAGCATCCATTTCGAAACCATAAGAACAACATAGTGTTCGCTTTAAAAATTGTACATAGTGGGCCGTATGCAAAGTCATTTTGACGCGTGATTATGCCATACTAAAGAGTTCGACTAACATAAGGTTCCTGTATTAGTTAGGCCTTTAGTATGACGTTAATCATCCTTCAAAACGACTCTGCATAAGGTGGAGTATTTTAAAATTTTGTTTGTGATTTCATCATTCACAACCGTAAATAGTGCCTTTTATAGCAAGAGAATGAATTCAACTGTACATCATAAGCTCTCTGATGTGGTATTTTTCAAATATATTGTAAATTATATCTATTTTAGTTAGCGGAAAATTTTGCATCTAATCGGAAAATTTCATGGATTCGGACATGAATTTCGCTGGTACGAAACTGGCATCACTGGCATTCAGGCTCGTAGCAGTGATGCCATTTTAGCCTATTTTTGGCTAAATCTAGCCTATTTGGAGAGGCATTTAGCCATACAAAAGTACGAAATGCTTATAGCTTTAAATATAGCTTATTATATAAAACTCTTTTGCTACTTTGTTTTTCTTTTATTAGCCGTTAAATTAATTTTAAAATACGTTTTTTTCTTTGGAAATTAAGTGTAGTTGTTTTAAAAAAATAAGCCTATTTGTCATTATATATACTCGTATTAATTGATTTCTCTTGACTGGGAGTGTTTTATTACGCAACAAATCATTGTGTCTTCTCTCTCCACCCACTACAAATACTTAACAATACTTGTCGACTGAGAAAGAATTTTAATGTCGCTCCTGTAACGGCTCCGTTTGCTACTTTTCAATTATTTTAATTTTCGCATTTCGTTACAAGAATGAGAGTTTTCTAATACAAATTTTTAGTAACTGTTCGGTTCTTCAAGCCACGGAGATAGTTTTAGTTTATTAAAGGAAACAAATAAGATCTTATTAGCTTGAAAACATTCAATGCAATCATGACGATTCGTGTGGGTGTACGAAGAAATTAGAAGCGTTGTAACGACTATGACCTGCCGAAAGAAGCACTACTGAAAATTGGGACAATGGCAATTTACACAACCAATCCACAATCCAACGATGGTGCATCAAGTTCCAGTGTCTCGGCTAGCTGCGACGTCATCGGTGATGCCTTATTTCAATTGAACTGATAATATGGCTGTTGACTTTCACAAATCAGATGAGTTGTTGATGGATTTTATTGTAATTTAAAGTTACGTATGACACTTGTTAGCAGGAGCGTCATTTCAGACTTCTGTTGAGGGGGGCAAGAGCACCACCGATATAAGATTTTCACCTTCTGTACTAGTATATTAGTAGACAATCGATTGGAGTATATGTATTCCTCAAACTTTTGGTGGGGGGGGCAATTGCCCCTCCTGACCTCACTAAATGACGCCCCTGCTTGTTAGTCTTCAGCGAATAAAATTCAACATTTCAAATTGTACTATAATTCACTTCTAATCTTACACACACACACAAAAAGCAACTGTTTAAAACATACTATATGGGTTATAGGTTAGCAGTTCAAAATCTAGCCATTTGTGGGGTGAAAAAAAAGATTTCTGAAGGTCATCTAGCCTATTTTCTTCAGAGGTTGTTGACAACACTGGCTCGTAGAAGCAAACAACGAAAGCATTCAAACGTGTTATTTTCAGAAAGCAATTCTTCTGTATTTTATTAAAATTTGATCATATTTGATTGCAAGTATAAAGTTGCTTCTATAGACGTTCCTTTAAATCATTTTATTAACACTGATAGGATACAATAAATTGAAAGTATCAAGCACAGCTACAAGTTCGTCATAAATGTAAAGTCATAATGGCTGGCAAGTCGTGTGTTAAGTTGGAATTGATGTGCAAAGAAGAAATCGAGAATGACTTTCCTGAGGAAGATCCACTTGAAGGGAAAATATGGTCATACGAACTGATGATTGACAAAAAAGAAATAATATTACCTACAACGGAAGCAGAGCAAACAAAGGAGAAGAATGTAGATATGTATTCTTCGGATGTGAAATTAAACATTGATATCGTGAAATCAGAATTTTCAGTAAAAGACCCCGCATTTGAAAGTAATATAAAAACGCTAAGAAAAATAGTGGTTGAAGAGACGCGCCTGTCACACTCTGATGACTACAAACAATTAACAACAGAAAGTTTAAATTTAGTTGGGCCTGAAAGGTAATGTCATTTTTTTTTTTTAAATAAAGTAATAGCTTTAGATTGATAACACAGTCACATGTATTCGGAAATTTTATAGCTAAATGAAATACTTCGCTAGATATAGTTAGGTATCGGAGATAAGTCGACGTAAATTAACAATCTACAGTTTGAAAGTGGCACGGCACACTTACATTCGCTGTACACAAAAACATAAGTGATCGAAATGAAATCTTCGAATTTTACATCCCACATTATTCCGGCTAGGCTAAAGAAGGTGATGATGAGAAATGAATGAAATAGTGGAATGAAGGAAATGGGAAAACCCGAGGAAGCCCACGCACACGGTATTTGTCCACCACAAAGTTCATTTGGCACGAGCTGGGATCGAACCAGGGACTCCCTGTATCAGAGGTGAACACTCTATCACTGATCCACCGCTGCCCCATAAATGATCGATACTACTAAGCAATCTTATAGACCTCGTATTTCGATGAAGTAATGATTATTATTGATTACACATTTCTCACCAATTCTTGTAGATATTTGCAATATGGATGCTATACGATATTGTTCCATATTAGAGCCTTCTGCGAAAGCACAGGCAGCATGAAATGCCTTATACTGGAACAAAGATATGGACGCTTGTGATTTTACCCATGATATGCAGTGTTGCCAACAAGTTGATACAAAAAGTCGCTAAATAGGAGATGAAATGACTCCAATTTTGGGTGAAAAGTCGCTAAAAAATGTTCGTGGAGTTTTACCTCTATATATATATATATATATATATATATATATATATATATATATATGTGTGTGTGTGTGTGTGTGTGTGTGTTTGTATGTATGTATTAAATACGTGATCAATTCAAGCCATAGTACTATATACTCTAAAAGAACGTATATGAAATACTCATATACAGGGCCGGATTTAGGGGGTGCAAAGGTGCACGTGTATCCCCTTCCTTCGTTGTAAATATACACTACCTAAAGTGAGAAGGCAGCAGTGAAAATAGCAACACTTTCCAAAAATTTCTGCTGTCATGTTTCCGTTTGGGCTTAAAACAGACGGAAGTTTTGCAAAATCGATAGTTTAAGTCAATTTTCTGAAAGTTGGAAGAAAAGGATTTACCGAGAACAGACACTTAGTATTTCCAGGGCATTTCCTCACTCATACTACAGATGCCTAAAGGCATTTAAAAATTCCAGCTCAATTCAAATGTACTGGTAGTTATTGGCGCAATATATATATATAATATAACTTTATGATCAATTTTGCTTCAACGAAATCAAAAATAAGATTAGAAAAGGAACAAAATTCAAGGTCTAGGAAAAATCTTACTTCAGTTCTACTCACGCTTCTACAGATAATCTGTTTGCTATCGTTAATGAAATATGTGTGCTTCTAAACGGAAGCTCTGTAAACTAAACGACATTAAAAGCTGGAGTTGGTCCCCGTTAGAAGGTAAGAGATAACAGCAATCGAAGCGGGAATATAGAGATAAATGTTGTGTACTTTCCCAGCTCGTCAACATCTGCACTGATTCAAATAAGCAAAAGGAAAATAAACATATATCTGAACTGATTCGAGCTAATAGTACTTATTTTATGATAAGTTGTTCGCAGTACAAAAGTCGCTAGATTTGTAAATAAGTCGCCAAATCGTCATTCCAAAATCACCAAAAATGTCGCTAATCGGAAAAATTATTTTTTGTCGCTATCCTGGAATGCGAATCCCCTAGATTTAGCGACTTTTTCCCCAAATTGGCAACACTGATGATATGTCTCGAATCCGCCCAGCCACATTTTCCCCCAGGGCTTCCAAACGACATTAGTTCAAAACACAAGATAAGAGAGGATTCTAACCAAAAATCGCTGTACATTTATCGTATGGATCCATTCATAAATTCATTGCATATTTGCTTCTCTTTTTACGAGTTCGACTTTTTGTATTTTAACAATTACTTTTGGAATGTGGGCTAGCGTTCCTTCATATAGGTTCACTTTAGGGTGGCCGTAAGGGTACATACAGAATAAGAACTATTGTGCAGAGGACATTATCCAACTTGTATTACATTGGTAGTAAAAAAGCACGAATGCTATCGAATCAAGTCACGGGAGAAGTGCAGCACGGGGACCCAGCACTAGCGAAGGGATGCATCCGTTGAAAGCTGGCAAGTATGCGAAGATGGGTATAGACATAAACGAGCATAGCGCAAAACACTGCATATGACATAAAATTACTTACTTTACGTGTTGAATTATGTATATATTCGCTACGAAAAACGTTATAGATAACATCCAAATATGTTTTCATTGTTTTCGAATTTCTGTTCCAAAGTATCTTAACACATTAGTAACGTAAATTTCGTAGGATTATCTGCCGCAGTTGGCGGCCCCAAACTACAAATTCTACGGTGAAATGAACAGAATCAGACGAAATATGAAAATGAGAATAACAAATGTTAGAAAGGTCATTACCGTAGGCTGATTAATAAGGGAGAAAACATAAATTAAATTGTGAACTGTATGCGTTCGCGGATTGATGCGATATACGTTAAGAAGGCAGTAGAGAGTAATCTTACAGTGTTTCAAACCCACTATGTTATTTACTAACTTAGCATATGTATGCTACTATAATGGAGGGAAAGTGAGAGGTTCGATTTACATTGAAGTTGCACTACACGATCGTGACGTAATGTCTCGTCGTATTATCATGTGGGTCAAAGTGGAACAAAACTAGCCCTGCGGGGCTTCTAACCACCTTCACTCGCGTACGCTCGCTCAGCTATATTTTGATAAAGTAAGTGAATAACTTTTTTAATCAATAAAGTTGCGTGGGCAAAGTGGACTAAATACCACGTGACATTACGTCACGATCCGGTTGTGCAACTTCACTGGGAAGGAAGACGATATTTATTCGGCCCATTCTTTTAGTCATTTATGAGTAGTGCGTAGTTTGCAACCTTATATGTTCCAAGGTACTAATTTTGCGCAATAATACTTATATTTATGCATACGGATGTAGGAAAGAGCAAAAGAAGCATGAAAGTATGAAATATTTGTGATTAATAGTGAATAATAAAAGCTACAAATGAATAAGTGGTAATTGTAGATTAAGAATAGATTTACCAGTACCTAGTAACTATATAAAGTGTCCTTCCGACAAAATAGTTTTTTAATACCTTTTAAAATTGTACCTTATACACGATATCAGCTTCTCTGCAGGTTTCCTTTAAAGGGAGATTTTTTATCATGACCATTAATAAATTTTTAAGCGACGTTAGTCTCAATCTTTATTAAGGGACAGTAACATTTTTTCTCAGAAAATATGCACCTAGTACATCATATGGGCAAAGTTGCATTCCTCTGTGTAGAATAACTTTAGAGCGACAGACTCATTATTATTATAAATTTGTTTTCAAGCGAAGTTAGTCTCAATATTTGTTATGGGGCACTAACATTTTCTTGTAAAATGCCAGCGTAGACTTATTTATTCATTTATTTACAAATTATGTCTCTACTGTCCAGGTTAAGTTTATTGTCGTAAACAGAAAAGTATTAATTGCATTTCGCCTTTCGGACAAAAGTTTCTTAGTAGCACGAAAACTTGCACCTTCTAAGAGGCTTTGCATGGTTCTGTGCAGGTTTATAGTAGGAAAGTACAAAGGTGGCTCTAAATCCAAGGTTTTATATGTAATTTGCTTTTTAGACTGTCGTGTATTTATAATATTTACCAAATTTCATACTGTCTTTCTGTACTGGTCCATACTGTGGCGCGTGGGCTATTCCATGTCAAATCAACAAGTTGTCACATGGACTCTTACTAATTGCAGCTAGATTTCATATTTCAAATAGTATCACCAGTGTGTAGAAAAAGTGCAAAGCTCAAATTGATTTCGAAGCCAGCTTTGAAATGACAGGCTCCCAAAATGCTCATAATTTACCAAGAAAATTATGTGCATGGCGTTTCTTCGATTGTCTTTGCAGCTGGCTTAAAGGACATACGATACTGGGTTAGCTGCCGATTTTGACCATATCGATCAACGGCTACAAGAGTTTACATTATCAAACTTGGATTTTTTTCTTCATATTATTTTTTTTCCTTTTTAGGTGATAGCCTGCACTTCCTCCTGTCTCCGTCGACTTTTTTTTTACTGTCATATCTGTGGCAACTTGTCTTATTCCGTTTCTCTTCTCTCAAATATTTACTTTTACAGTAATTTAAATTTTCTATTACATCCGTTTTCAAGACTGATTTCCGTAGAGATTAAACGGTAAATTCTGTGAAGAATTTATTTTAGCGTCCCAAGAATAGATTCCTTTTCGCCCGTATATCTTGTACTCAAATTGAAATTCATTCAAATCAGCCATTTTAGTTTCAACCTTTATCGTCATAGAACAAAACACTAACAGCTAAGAGAACCGATTGTTTGCAAACGATTCAGTGTCTATCATATCGTGGGCATCTTCAACACTCTGCCAAAATCAGCTGTTGTTCCAATTCATTATTACTGCGATTTCAATGTCGGTTTCAACATTTATCGGCACAGAATGAAAACACCAACTGATAGCGAGAAGCGATTTGCTTCCAAGAATTCAGCCTCTCAAGACAATATATCACTAATATGTACAATATTCTATCGATAATGTAAGTATTTCAAATTTACTAGTACTCCCGGTTTCAATATTGATTTCTGGAGAAATAAATCAGTGAAAGATATCAGGGAGCGGCTTTTTGCAATCTATGAAGCATTTACACCATAGGTTCCATCTACTGTATTCAAATTTTGTTTGAAACAGAAATGGTTGAATCTAGCCATTTTCCGTTTAAGCTTTTATCGCCAGACAACGGAAACAGATAGCAAGAAGATGTCTTCTAACAAATGATTCAGCATCAAAGACAAAATGAGTCTTCCCAGTACTCTACGAAAAACAGAAAGTGCTTCAAATTTAATATTATTTCCGACTTCACTACTTATTTCTAAAGGGCAAGAATGGTAAGGTATATCGGTTTTACGAATCAATTTGGCGTTCTAAGAAAATGTTCCACAGTTCCCGCTAACCTTTATTCAAACCGTAGCGATTGAAATTAGTCATTAGCGATTATATTATTTGTCACTATAGAACAGAAACTTTAATAGACAGCGACAAACGGTTTTCTCTAAGCCATTTACAGGGTGAAGAAAACATGTCACAACCAGAGCACTCTACCAAAAACGAATGTGATTCAGACCTACTACTACAACTAGTTTCAATACTTATTTCTTTAGAGTAAGAGATATTGAGACGCGGTTTCCTGCAATCGATTCAGAATCAGAAGAATAGGTTCCATCTTCTCCATTAACCTTCTATTCATACCATAAGGCCTTCAAATTAGTCATTTTCGATTTCAACATTTATCACTACAGTACGAAGACGGTAACAGATAGTGAAAAGCGGTTTTCCGTAAATAATGCAGTGCCTAAACACAACATATTGTGATTATCCACAAAACTTTACCGAAACCGGACATGGTTCTAATTTCATGTTACTTGCGGTTTAAGTATGTTTTTTAACTTTTATTTCAATAGTACAAAATCTCCTGCACATAACGACAAGCAGTTTTCTGTAAACGATTCAGCGTTTCAATACAATATATAATGACTATCCACAACACACTCTCAAAATCGGAAGTGGCCGAAATTTACTATTAACTTCAGTTCAAATACTGATCTTAGAGCAGAAACGTTAAAAGCTATGAAGTTGCAATTTTTTGCAAAGAATTCGCATCCAAAGAAGATACTCATGTCATCGGTTGAAATACAATTCAATGAGATCTTCGTGGATGTGTGGTTTACCTTACGAGCTTTTGGTGTCGCAGACCCGAGTTTGATTCAAGGCAGGAGCTCATGTGGTTTGGATTCCATGTTAATCTATAGATCCCGTCTCACGTAGCCTCGGGTGCTGAAAGGGACGTTAAACTCAAAATCAACTCAACTCAATTTAACTCAAACTTGAAGTGGTTAGAATTAACCATTTCTTGTTTGAACGTTTATTACCACATAACAAACAAGGTAATAACTAGGGAGAAGTGTTTTCTGCAAACGATTTGTCTCAAGACAGCACATCATGAGTATTCACATAATTACACCAAATCCGGTAGTAGTTCAAATTTATTATTAATTCCGGTTTCAATCCAGATATCTGTAGTGCGAAAATTGTAACAGATATTGAGATATGATTTTCAGCAATTGCATAAGCTTTCCTGTTGAAGGTCTATTCAAAGCGGAATTAATAGAGTTAGAGTTAGACGTTTCAGGTTTCAACTTTTATGGCCATAAAACGAAAATGGTAACAGTAGCGAGGATTTTTTTTTTCTACAAACGATACAAAGTCTCAAGACAAGATACACTATCAAAACACTATACCAAAGCAGAATTTGGTTGAAACTTACTGTTATTACTAGTTTCAATACTTATTTCTATAGAGAATAACAATAGAATATGTTTAAATGCGCTCTTTTGCAATTGACTTAATTTGCCAAGAACAAGTTCGATCCTCTACGTTACCCTCTGTTCTATATGAAAGTGGTTCGAATATCAATTTTTGGTTTCAAAATTTATCACCATAGAATACAAATGGTAATCAATAGCTACAATTGCTATTTGCATTGAATATAACTTCTCATCACAAACATCATCACTATATCGAAACCGGAATGGATTGAATTTATTAGTACTTTTTAGAAAAACTACAAGGTATCCAGGATGGTTTTCTTTTTTGCTTTATTTTAATCGTTTCAGCGTCCCAGAGATCCCTTAATCCTCTTCAAATTGGAAGTGCTTCATATTAACGATTTTTTTCTGGAAATTTATCTCCATACAAGAGAAAAAACAAAGGATAGCTAGTAATGGCTACCTGACATAGATTCAATGTCCACCGAACTGGTCCCATCTTTGATCTTGTTCGTCTATTGCAAGCGGTAGTTACAGTTGAACTACTTCAAGTTTGAATATTAAATTTGCATTGTTTAAAAGAATTTATTTCATACTTTGAAATGATATTCACTTGTTTAACTTTAGTATTGTTACTGATATCTCTTATAATACATGCCACCTCCTTGATACTCATAGGTTAAAAAATTGTAACCATATGACAGACATTTGGCAGAAGTTTTGTGAATTGTTATACAGAATATGCTCCCTTCACACTTTGTCCTTAAGTGCCACCAATTCAATCCTTTATCCATATTTTAACTATTATCGTAGTACTATAGCAATGCTGTTATTTGATTCATCGTTTGGCCAACAATGTATGTTTTAACCACGCCAGATTTTTACCATTCACACATTTAACTTGTATTTCTCGCACATTGTGCTAACATCCTATCACTTTTTTGTAAACGCATCGTATAGTATTATATGGATGGTAATTGACAAGCAGGAAAGAAGACTCATGAATTGGGAAAAGAAAATTTTCAGTAAGTTGTTTAGCGTGAGGTGAACTAACATAAAATTTACGTCGTTGTATGTATAGTTGATCTTTAAAATAGGAAGCAATTGCATATTAAAAAAATAAAGAATTCGAAATAGGTACTGTGGGTCATTTCGCTTGCGTCAGTAATACGCACAGGAATCGTAAAATTATTGTGAATGAGAAAGCAATGTAGGCGGTTTGTAAGTCAAAAACGATAAGAGAATATGATACAGCACGATCCTCTCAAAGTGATTATAGGAATCCAGGTTGGCTTGGTTTAGTCTATTATGATTTCCAGAAGAGAAGTTTTGTTCCTAAGATTACCTGCCTTCGGATTCTGTTTATCCCAGAGCGAAGTGTTTCGTATATTACCGAACGTAATGTAAAGCTTATAATCTATTTTCTTCTGTGTTTCACAGTTGGTGCTAAAATTATACAGTGCAGATTACTATGGAAGTATCAATGAAAATCAAGCCTGTTCCAAATAATTAACTTTTTTCGGTTTTCATTCATGCTTTCGCGAAGCCATGCACAGTAAGTTCTTTATCTTCTTGTACTAACGAAACACGCTCCTCATCACGAGGTTGCGACATTTGCAAGAACCTTTCCAAACAAATGCTTAATTTCAACTTTTGAATTTCACAATTTCTTCAGTAAATAAAATCGCCTATATTCTTTTGACTATTGAAACCAGGTTCATGATCTGTGCAGTTTCTGAATCTTACTTGTTCCTGTAAGAAATCTTGACCTGTTTCAGGTCGCATTTTTACAAAGAAAAATGACTTTAACTCATGTAAATAAAATGTGCATTTTTCAGAATGCTTTGAAAAAGGCGGAGGATATTTCCTAAAGCATTATTTTGAATGTGAACTCCTTTTGTAGCTTTCGCTTTATAAGGGTTTTTAAATTGTATATGTTCATCACAACATTAGGAATATAGCATCATATAATTTTTACCCATTCAAACACGTTTTACGGAAGTTATAATATCATTTTGAAGCACTTGAAACTAAGTAGATAGTAGGTTGCATATTTTTGTAAGATTTCATTTGCTAGTACAATATTATTGGACACTAGTTAATTTGAAATATGACTTATGAATGAGTGCGAGTGCATCATATTTAAGATTAAATTCTTTTTGCTGTACTGTACATGCTACCAGTGCATTTGCTTGGTGTTTAATATTATTTACCTTGATTTCTGTTTCATTGTTACATTTTTCATAAAATTACTTTTTCCAGAGAAGCAAATACGTGTTTTACACGAAAGGGAAGAATTTCTTATTCTGATGGAAAATCCCTTACTTGCAAAGAGTTTAACAAAGGCTACACTTCGTCACATTGGGCAACAAATATGTTAGTACATAGAGTTGATAAACATGATACTTCCCAAGAGTGTGAGAGAGGATTTGGTGAAAGTTTACATTTGGCAACACAGATGTTAATACATACAGGTGAAAGATCTCACGCATGCCAAGATTGTGGAAAGGGATTTCGTCGAAGTTCAGATTTGGCAAGACACATGTTAATGCACAGAGGTGCAAAACATCACATCTGCGTAAAGTGTGGAAAAAGATTTAGTCAAGGTTCACATTTGGCGAGACACGTGTTAATACATACAGGTGTAAGACCTCACAGTTGTCAAGTGTGTGGAAAGGGATTTAGTCAAAGTTCAAATTTGGCAAGGCACATGTTAACACATTCTGGTACAAAACGTCATGCTTGCCAACAGTGTGGAAAGGGGTTTGTAGAAAAATCACATTTAGTAAGACACGTATTAATACATTCAGGTGAAAAATCTCTGATTTGCCAAGATTGTGGAAAAGGATTTGTTGAAAAATCGCGTTTGGCAAGACACATGTTAGTGCATTCAGGTGATAAACCTCACTGCTGCCACGAGTGTCAAAGAAGATTTCGTCGCATTTCAGATTTGAAAAGACACATGTTAATACACACAGGTTCAAAACCTCACATTTGCATTCATTGTAGCAAGGGATTTCGTCGGAGTTCTGATTTGGCAAAGCACACGTTAGTACACACTGGTGAAAAGTCTCAAATGTGTCAAGAGTGTGGAAAAAGATTTCGTCAAAATTCACATTTAGCAGCACACACGCTGATACATACAGGTGTAAGGCCTCAAAGTTGTCAAGAGTGTGGAAAGCGATTTACTCGAAGATCAGGATTGAGAGCACATATGTTAATACACACAGGTGAAAAACCTCACAGATGCCAGCAGTGTGACAAGGGTTTTACTCGAAGTTCAGGATTGAAAACGCATATGTTAATACATACTGGTGCAAAGCCTCACACATGCCTGCAGTGTGAAAAAGGATTTACTCGAAGTTCAGGATTGAGAAATCATATGTTAATACACACAGGTGCTAAACCTCACAGATGTCAGCAGTGTGAAAAGGGATTTACTCGAAGTTCGAATTTGGCAGCACACATGTTAACACATACAGATGGAAAATATCACAGAAACGGATTTATGGAAAAATCTGTTTTGATGAGAGACGTGTTAACACATGTAGACGAAAATGCTCACACATGCCAAGAGTGTGGAAAGCAGTTTAGTCAAAGTTCAAATTTGACTACGCACATGTTAATCCATAGAGAGGAAAGGGCTCACACGTGCCAATGGTGTGGAAAGGGATTTCGCCGACGTTCTCATTTGGCGAGACACATGTTGATACACGAAGGTGTAAAACATCACATCTGCCAGGAGTGTGGAAATGGTTTTGGTCAAAGTTCACATTTGTCTACACATATGTTAATACATACAGATCAGAGACCTCACACATGCCAAAAGTGTGGAAAAAGATTTCGTCGAAATTCAGATTTGGGAAGACATTTGTTAATACACGCTGCTGCAAAACATCACATCTGCAAAGTGTGCGGAAAGAGATTTACCCAAGGTTCACATTTGGCATCTCATATATTAATACATACAGAGGAAAAAACTCTTTCCTGCCAAGAATGTGGATTAGGTTTTCGTCGAAGATCAAATTTGGCAAGACACATGTTACTACATACAGGTGCAAAACCTCACTCGTGTCACGAGTGTGGAAAGAGATTTATAGAAAAGTCTGTTTTGGCTAGACATATGTTAATACACATAGGTGGAGAACCACACACATACCAAGAGAGTTGAAAGACAAATTAGTTAACGTTCTCATTCAACAACACACACAATAATTCTTACAGTTGAAAAAATCAAAGTTGCCAACAGTTTGGAAGGGCTTTTGTCAAAATTCAGAATTCGCAAGACGTACGTTAATACATCCAGATGAAAAACTTACATTTGCAACAATGTGGAAGGGGTTTTCATCGTAGTTCAGATTTTGCAAAAAATCTTAATACACAAAAGTAAAATCTGACGAGAAGGAAAGTGTGAAAAGATATTTATTAAAGTTCAAGTTTGGCAACACATGTTAATACACGTCGATGAAAAATATCACATGTTCGTAGAAAAGGGAGTTATTTATAACTCCAATTTGTCAAGACACTTGTTTATGCGTAAGAATAAAGAAAACCTTGCACATGCCAACACCGTGGAGAGAGATAAGTTAAAAAAGCAGTTTTTAGCAAAACTTGTGTTTTTGAATAAAAGCGAAAAGCCTCGCACGTTCCAAGAGTGCAAAAGGGTATTTAATTGAAGTTCAAGTTTTGCAACAGACATTATAATACATACAGGCGAAGAACAACATACCAGAGAAATGTGTGAAGAGGTTCTTGTTCAAAAGTCATAATTCTAATCCATGTGGAAAATGCACGTACTAAGTGTGTAGAAAAAGAATTTAATCAAAGTTCTCGTTTGGCGATTCATATGTTACCACATACCGGTGAAATACTTGATATATCCGAAAAGTGCGTGGTTAATTCATTCAAATTTCATATTTGGTAAGACACATATTAGAACATAGAGAAAAGAAAATTTTTGCGCGTGAATAAAGTTGTAACGAACGGATTTGTCAGAAAAAATTAATTCGTTTATAGGCCGTATTCATACGTGCCAAGGTCGCAAGTGAATATTCAATATTGCAAAAAACATGTTTACAATAACAGGCCTGAAACAACATAAGCACCGATAATCGAGTCTCACATGTGGCACCATATACAGATGAAACATTTCTTTATTGACAAAAATGTGAGATAGACTTGGCTCAAAATCTATTAAGACAAATGTTAACTTAGAAATCAGCAACATGCTGCGTGCTAAGAGTGTGAGAAGCCAGGTTCACATGTAATAGAAGCCAGGTCCAGGTTCACATGTAATAGCACATATTTTAACACATATGAGAAATACATCTGTCAACATAGGGAAAAAGATATAGTCAAAAAAACATTTTCTCATGATACATTACCGGATCATATTAAAAGCATTATATGTGCTAATAGCTAAAGAGAAACTTCAGTAGAAACTCAAATTTTTTAGTTTCGTGTTAACACACACGGCTGAAAAACTCCATATGCCTCAAGAGTGTGAGAAATTATTTAGTGTAGATTTAAATTTGACAACACAACAGGTACAAGTGATAAACATGAGTTATGTCAAGAGTGTAAGAAGGGTATTAGTGACAGCTCACAGGTTGGAACACACACGCCGCACTTGTTTAAGAGGTCTTTGACATGTAAGAAATGCGCAGAGGAACTTTCTGAAAAATTAGGTTGGCAACATCTACGTTAATATACGGGCCAGGACGCTGCGAAACAATATGAGCCACAATTAAGAGACCACGTGTTTACACATACCGAAGAAAACCCTAATCCGTCTTAGTGGTGGGATGAAATTTACTTGGAAATCATATTTCACAAGACACGTTTAAAACCAAATGTAACAGATCGGATTCATAATGAAGTTAATTTTAGGAAGTATTTGTATTCATATATTCATATGTGTACGCATTCACATATATATTTAGATGTATATCTTATGTGCACAATTAACTTCACTCTGGACAAACATTTTATTCTAGTACTAGAAAATTGGTACAAGAGTACTGTTGGAGGCTGTCTCCTTGAAAGTTGTTTAATACCTTGTAATCTGTTTAGATTTTTCCCAATTTAATACTACTGTCTATATTTTCTGCAAGCACATACTTATTTGAAACGTTTGGGGCGAAAATATAAAAGAAACTCTTCTACTAATAGTTGAAGGGACAGGAAATGGTTGGAAAACGAGAATGTACGTTAAAAGGTAGGAATAAAATCAACAGTTACTGTTGTGTACTGATACTATTGCAAGACTTAACACAAACAAGGTTGGTTTTTTTATATACCGGATGTAGTTCCATTCTCTTCTTACAATTTTATTGTTCCTAAAATATGATACGTCTAATACTTTAAAACTGATAAGGACTGAAACAACGTGATACTCAAGTTAATCTTATTTATTTTTTCCTTAAATGTGACAAGTTTGGTAGTGCAAGACATTGTCGAAGGTAGGGAAACAGCGAACCAAGTTATGCCTTTCTTGTTAGTATAGTAAAATTAAAGCTGGATTCTGCGTAAATGTATATTTTCCATTCGTGACCCAATGTTAGACTACTTCTTTAGCTCGAGGCGTAGGTATATGTAGCATTACTGTTTCTCTCGATATATACATACAAGATGTTTCAAAACAATACCGACAACGTTTGAGAGGTGATTCCTGGCACCAAGGTAAGACAAAAATATACACCAACTTAGTGCAGATATTCTTCATTTCGAAGCTACAGGCTGAGAAAAAAAATAAATAAAATGAACGTTAAAGGTCCAGAGCTCCAGTACTATAGGACCTACCGTAACCGAGTCATGAGTTCACTTAGGAACTAATATGTGCGCTATCCAAAACACATTCTTCAAAATTCTGCGGTACTCACGCAGGAATTTTTATAGAAGGAGTTTGGCTACGTTTATAAAATTTGAAGTGTTCACCAACTTCCTTTATAGACATTGTTGCAGAAGTACCACATGAGTCTGAAATATCGATATTTCGATAGGGTACATACCAGGTCCTAAGCAAAGTATTGGCCCGACTCCGGTAGGTCCAATACTATTGGAACTATGGACGTTTAAAATTCATTTCTCTATATTATCGGCAGAGTAGAACAACGAAGTGACGGCTGTCTGCACCAAGGTTGGACTATATGTTTTGTCTTATCTTTGTGTCAGATATCACCTCCCAAACGTTGTTCCTGTTGTCTTGAAACACCATATATATAAATCTGTGTGCGTGTGTGGTATAGTAATTACTAGCCGGATCTGAAACAAATCTAGTATGCAAGTATCCCATTGCCTAAGGAATAGAAGTCCGTATACCTGGTGGCCGAGCTCGGCCAGGAACAGACAGCTCAGTTCATCTCTGTTCATATGCCTACTTTATTCCTCGCTAACTCCCTGCTGCATCTGAAGGAAATTTAGTGGGCAGTAGCCCATTGTCAAAAATATAAACATAGGTTCACCTGAAAGCTCTCTGGCCAAGGTCAGCCTCGGCTCTTCTTATACACGATACTCTTGCTAACTACAAGCCGGATATCAACGAAAATCAATGGGCAAGATGTGTATCCTCTAGCCAATGAAGATCACTATATTCGATGGCCAAGCCAGGGTCAGGCTCCGTTCTCAAACAGAGTCTGTATATCACTACTTTGTAAGTCAAGACCTTCTAAATTCAATTCACTGGCTATGTTCCCTTGGATAGGTTATAACTTACGACACACAAAGCACAAAAACAAATTATAGCTATGCTAAAAAAAGAAAAAGAAAACCCCAAAGCTGTGTGTTAACCTGTATGTAGGTTTCTTCAGTTTTTCTTTGTGGCATATATCTAAGTTCACTAGTTGTGTTTACAAATAGAAAATAGTAAGAACGAAAAAGAATCTTTATAATACTATTTCCTGCTTAGCAGAATTGCTATTGCGCACAACTTTCGCATATAACGTTCATTACTTTTGTTGGGACCACACATTACTTGGAGATGATGCTGAATCACGAGGAAATTGAAGAATTATGTGAAACAAGAAGTATCGCAACAAGGTCCAAGAAGCCAGAACTACTGACGTCTGAGATGCAATGGACTGACTACGCATGTCCCAGTTGAAAAAGCGGCATCTTACCGACCATTGATATATACATGAGCTGCGAAAGAGCTTGTAGTACTTCCCTTTATCTGTTAACAAATTTTGTCACTTCTCCACACCGACTAGAAAAGAACACTGGCATCTGGGAAGACGTAGAGAGGAATTGTCCTCTGAAGTTCGCAAACATGCATTTATTAAATTTTGTAGTAATATATTAACGAAAACGTGAAACTAATGTCAGCGGACAATCTTGCTGGCTCTGGCAAAATCTGAATGTTGCAGCTGTTCTGTAGCCTAGGGCTCATATTTGATTGGGATATTTAAATATTGCGGAATAAATTGATATAGTGTACGGTACTAATATTTCGAGTATGAGCGTTTTGATAGTATATATTTTACTTTTCTCATTTCTGGTGATCCTGCATATAAAAGCGTATTTGTCAATGAGATTTTGTCTAACCACGGCTGAATACTGAATGAAATGTCGACGGCAGTTTGATCATTGTAATTTACACTTTTTGAGAAAGGAAGATCCTGAAGTATAGTCTTGGGCCCCAGAATGTGTTGACTTGGACTTATATGTGGCTTTACACGCTGTATTTCAGACTTCCTTAGGACATACGTGCTATATATAATGGCCGCCATTGTTTTCGCGAGGACTTATCAACTAGGCAACCTACTTGACCCTAAACCAGACTTCGAAACGCCATACTGCCTAGCGCTACGTCGCCGCTTTGCCGACCGTAAATAAAACGTCGGAATGTACTTTTTCCGACGTCTTTTTATAATCAATGTCGTAGGTTTGTTGCGCCTTTGCCGTCTAGAAATTTACCTGCATCAGGCCGTCTTTCAGCCGTTTTTGAGCTGCTATGTCGCAGCCTGGCCGGTTGTTTCCCACCCATTATTCGTCGTGTTATTGCTGTCGCAGTTCCAGTACGCGAGCGAAACGTACTTTAAAATTTGAACTTCAGGATTAACAGTATGCGAGCGGTCACACGTGAATAAACAACAAACATATGAAGTCTCTCTTAATCTTTAGCTGCAGACAGATCCGGGGGTGCAAGTACACTTTGAATAATAGAGACGAATTATCTTGCCCAGTTTATTGTTAAAAAGAAAAAGTAAAGTTACAGTTGAAGTCCGTCGGTGGATTTAGGTGTACAAACGCCGAAAAGAAGGTTGACCGCGGACTCCCGAGTTACATGGTACGACGTGTGTCTAAGAAGTTACAACAGTTTTTGGAGACACATCACATTTATAATAAATGCTAAAAACGTGACAAGTTTCTGCAACTTGCGTCAGATCTTATGACTATTTTGTACTTTGGTCACCAATGTTAACTTTCCATATACACCCTTTTGTGCAGCCAACACTATAGCTGCCTGCGCACATAGACTCTAAGTATTTTCCCTTTACGTACACATTTTTTGTTATATTAAAAAAAATTGACACATTGATATTCAGTGCTTAAGTCCTCATCACGTGTAAGGCCTGGTGACCATTTCCTAAAAAACATCTCCATAAACCTTTCATATCCTGTTCTGAATTACCCCTTTGACTTTGTCTCACCCTTGAAGTTTCTCCAACAATATCCACTGTTAATAGGAATTTTCCATTGAGAATATCCTATCATTTGGATTTAAGAACACACAAAACACACATATTGAACAGATGAAATAAACGAAACAGACATATATATATATAAATATATATATATATATATATATATACAATATAAACAAATGGTAACTTCTCAATTAAGAAGGGGAGATCGGCCGTCCTTTTAACATCCCATAGCATAATTAAATATGCTTAACCAACAATAACAATCACATAATATTCAGTTAAAGAAAAAAAGAAAAAGAAAAATCCAATAATAAGATGTACGGCTGTGACATTGCCGACCACATGTTCATGTTGGTTGAGGTATCAAGCCAGCGACTTAAGGGTTCCGACTTCGAATCCCGGCTGAATTATGGTTGTTTATGGATGATTTTAAAACCTTATAGCAGTACTAGAGGGCACTCAAGAGGGACCGAAATCCTTCGTTACTGAACGGGTCCAACAATGCATTTGTTGTTAACTTCTTCTCATTATTGTTATTTTTACTCCTACTGCTCATATTAATAATGCTAATCATATTAGTACTCCTCCTCCTACTACTACTACTACTAAATACTAATAATAATAATAATAATAAATAATGGTCATACTAATAACAATAATAATCATGGAAAGCCGTTTTTGCGTTGTGGTTTCAGCGTGTCCCTTTTCTTCATCGGGAAAACATTCATTTGGAATTTACGATCGGTGTATCGTATCGTGTTCCATTTGACATCGGTTCGCATCAATGATGTACTAGAGATCCTAATCGCCATCGACTGATATCATCTTGACTTTGCAATATTTGTTTTCGTGAGAAAACAGGTTCCAGTGTACCACATTCTGGCATGTATGACCAGAGTACATAACTTTCAGGGGCTATGCGATAACGATCATTCTCCTTCCGGTACGACGATGTAGCGAATCGTAAGAGTAAGCATATGTCCATCTTTCAATATGTTCTTCTACTTGTGCAAGTTTCAATGCGATACCCGTCTTGGAGTTGGATAGCTTTCCTTGTTAGTTAAAGAACCAAAAAATTGATCACAATTTCAACAAAACTAAACAGTTATGTGACAGATTTTTACTACGAGTTTATGAAGTGACATCTCGATTTGTTTCTTAGAACACCTGTGTCTACAAGTATATTGAGAAAAACAACTTTCAATAAGGAACAAGCCGCGAAGTTTTATACAAATTAGTGCACATTGATGGTGAAATATTATTCCCACCATCACGAATATTGAACGCGGATGAGACTGGTGTATCGTGTGTTCATGTTAATCCTAAATTGACATGTGAAAAAGGGATACGACTTGTGGGCAAGTTATATAGAGTTGTGTGCCAAATTTGAAGCAAATCGGATAGGACACTTTCGAAACACGTATTGACTTATCTTACATATAGAATATCTATGCACAATTTCATTCGCTTCGGTCCACTCCTTCCTGTGCTTCTGCGGTAGTATTTATTTATTTATTTTTTTTTTTTTTGGAGGGGGCTTGGCCTCCACACAGCTCTTCGGCACAAGTAAAAAACACGTGTCCACTTATTTTTGTGTATTGCCTCTTAATACAGTTTCCTTACAACTCTCCATGTTATTTAGACACTTCTGACGTATACTTATAAGCACTTTTGATATTTTGTAATCAACGGTTTAGAAATGTCTGTCCCTCACCCAACTGTTGTTCCAGGAAAATACGAAACACCTATTCCCTCATATTACGTCAACCATGTCTGTGCACAATTTCATCCACTTATTCTTGTCTTTCGGTCGTCAAATTTCACAATTTTGTATGAGGGCTTTTGCCATCTACAACCGTCATCCCGCAGAAAATGAAAAACGTATTCGTTTATTTTTCGTGTATTTTTCCTACAAAAAGTTCCATTGCAATTATCCATATCCTTTAAGCACTTATAACGTATAATTATTAGCACTTTTGATATTTCGTAGTAAAAGGTTTGAAGGTGTCTGTGATTCACCCAACTTTTTTTTTCAGGAAAATATAAAACACATAGGCCTACTAATTAATTTTACGTCTACAACATCTGTAAACAATTTCATTCACTTCAGTCTAGTTCATCTTACCTTTCGGGATTCAATTTTCAAAATTTTTTGGGTGGAGGATTTTGCCCCCTAAAACCACTTTTCCACAGAAATTGGAAGAACAAGTATTCATTTATTTTTGGAGTATTGTCCATACACAGAGTTTTGTTGCATTTCCTCATGTCCTTTAAGCACTACTGACATACTGCTATTGTCTACTTTGACGTTTCATGATCAAAGGTTTGGAGGGGTCCTAGCCCCACCCAACCGTTTTTCTTTTCTTCAGGAAAATACGATACACATATTCCCTCATTTTACGTCTACAATATCTGTGCACAATTTCATTCACTTTCTTTTGCCTTTCGGGCATCAACTTTCAAAATATTGAGGGAAGGGGGGTTTTGCCCCTAAAACATTTTTCCGCGGAAAATAAAAGAACATATTCCTTTATTTTGTGCATATTGTCCCTACACACAGCTTCGTGGCAATTCTTCATGTCTTTTTGGCACTTCTGGCATACTGTTATTAGAAATTTTGGTATTTCGCAATTAAGGGTTTGAAGGGGTCCTAACACCTCCCAACCTTTCTCTTTTCAGGAAAATATGACGCACGTATTCCCACATTTTACGTCTGCAATGTCTGTGCACAATTTCATTCACTTCGGTCCACTTCTTTTTGCCTTTCAGGTGTCAACTTTCAAAATTTTGGGTGCGGCGTTTGCCCCCTGAAACCGTTTTTTTCGCAGAAAATAAAAAAAAGCATATACATTTATTTCATGTGTAGTGTCTACCTGTCAAACTTTATCAAAATAGGAGTGTTAAACTTGGGAATTGTTACATGTTAATAACTCTTGAACCACCTGACCGATCTCGATCAAATTTTCAACATAGATTAGGTTCGTGCCTGAAATGCTTTTTATCATTTCCCTTTGATGATTCAAGTTAGTTGAGATACTGGGAGGAGATATATAAGAATGATCTAAAATGGCCGATATCAGAGAGCACTTTAGTAATAGTAAAAAGTGACTGACTAACGGAGCATATTACTATTTTTTCTTATTTTAACCCAGCGAAGTGGGTAATCAATTTTATTTATATTTCACAAAATAAAATTATATTCTTGGTTCGGGTCGCGGTGACACAGTAGTAGAGCACTCAAGTCTCATGTGTTGAGTGCTTGGTTCGATCCCAAGTGTGACCAAGTGGGTTTTATGTTGTACAAATGGGGTGGGTTTTATCGGGTATCTCCAGTTTCCTCTTACTTTCTTCATTAAAACACGTCCATCATTAATACCTTCATCGTTTACCTTATCCTCTGTGAATAAACGAGGAACATTAAACTAATAATAATAATAATAATAATAAATCAGGTTTTATGGCTTCTAGTCTAAAGTCGCTGGATAATAAACATAAATTAATGGAACAAAATGAAAAAAATCTTTAAATGTGCCTGTTAGGCATATTCAAATGAAATGATGGAATGAAGGAAGTGGAGAACGACGAGAAAATCCACCTACGTGAAGTAATCTAAAGTGCATTATATTTACATTCGCTTACTTGTTTCTTAAAAAAAGAGAACCTTTCCTAACCAAAAGAGAAAGGTCTATATTATTCATATGACATTTGTAACTCAAAAAATTATTATTAGTAAGGCACATACAATGATGATATTGTTAGTGGCATGTTTTGTGTTGCTATAACATTGTGGATGATGTTACTGAAACAAGTACCTTCACTACATGCAAAATTCGACTGCTGAAATTTGGCTTTCTCACTGGAGTTGTGGCAACAACGGGCTGCAAACTCATTGGTTGGCGCCATACACCAGTTCGGCTGAAGCGGACTACACTAATATGTTGCTTAACTTTGGAATTGATGATTGACAAGTACAGACAATGTTAATAAGTTAAAGGAACAGTGCATGGTAGTATGAGAAAAGAGAGTTGGACGTCAGAGAACTTTAAAATTAAGAAGCAAACTCATAATTGATTCATACAGACATTAAAGAGCATATGAACATGTTTCTCAAGATGTGATTTCATTTTTGCCACAGAAGTTCCAGATAACATTACTTGAAGTCCGAGCAGTGTTCGAAGTGAGACGTTATGCGGTGGTATGCCATACTGCTTCCGGTTTTTCAGTGATGAAGGAAAGTCTCTGGTTTTCCAACGATTAAAACATACCGTCACTGGAAAGTAGATACTAAATACCTTTAATAAATCCTTTTTATTTACAGTAATTGACAATAGCTTGGCATGTAAAAGGTTTTATTTCTAATGTAGAAATAATTTCTAAGTTGACAACACCGACATTTTTCTTACCTTTTGCTTTTAAAATGAGGTGTCTGCAAAGAAGTTCACCTAGTTTATATTTTGATGTGCCATATTGAATTGTTTCTTTGTTATGTATGTGTGTGTATCTTCTTTCCTTAATATATATAAATGCCGTGTTTTGAGCATGGGCGGGTTTAGGAGTTGTCTGCTGTGGGAGCGGACCTTCCGGGTGTTTGGAATACCCCACAGTCGAGTGGGGAACCGGGAGTTTTCTCGCAGGAAATTATTAAAACTCTCATTCGGTTTTTGAGCATTTTAGTGTATAATTTTCTATAATACAACATAAGAGGATATTTTATTCAGAAACTTGGAGGGGATCAAAGTCTCTCCATGACCTCCCCCGCGTTACTACAGAGAAATTCTCGAATGATTTTCAGTGATTATGTAAATAGAAATGCAATCTTTTAGGCAACATAACCTCACTGCATTTCAACATTTAGGTAGCCGGTATGCCAAGTCAAAATCGTAATAACACATACCGCCTCTGCTTTTTTTCCACTTCGAACACTGAGTCCAAGTACCTCACAGGTGTATGAACTTTGTCAAGCAGGAATTTTCATACAACTGAGCACAATATTCCTTTTATATAGGTAACTTTTTAGATCTATGAATTTAAAATTTCGTTCTAAAAAATGGCTTGTATCAGAAGTTCTACACATAAATTTCCTGTTAATAATTCTGACTTGATTCAAAAATACATCAGGGATATGCATGAGACAACACAAGGTGAGATAAAGGTACGATAAAGATCGAGCTGTAGATAGAATACTGGATTAAGTGATTGTTTGCTCTAATATGCAACAAGTCATGAGTTTACCCCATAGCAAAAGAATAAAATTTACTATACTCTTTTAAAGTTGTCTATGTTTTATTTTCTCCAAAACTAAGTAGAGAGTGTTGCGTTTTTATCAGAATTCGGTGCAACTTGGAGAAATCCCAAATAACATTTAAACAGCCTAGACAGGATTAAAATAGTACTTAGCGTTTTCAAATAAGAGTAGTAAAAATGAATAAGCGAGTATCCACTGTTGATGGCAACTGTATGATACTTGGCTTTTAAACATTTAGCAAATCAACATATGCTAAATGCTGATCGCTGACAAAACAAAGAAATAATTCGATGAAGTTCCCTTTCATATGTGTATAGCATGATGCTTGTAAACGATACCTTCGATTCCCGGCGGGAGCTCATATGGTTCGGATTCCACGTTAATCAGTAGATCTCGTCTAATACCCGCTCGCTGAAAAAAGGGACGTTAAACTCAAAATGAAGTCAACTCAAAATTATTGAAAACCATACCTTAGACAGAGTATCTCAGCCTGTGCTGCGCGTACCACTGGTGATACGAGAGCGTCAGTTCTTGGTACATTCGACTTATGATGGTATTAACAATTAATATGCTTTGGTGGTACATCGGTGGAAAGGGTTGAGAACCCTTTAGATATAATACTTTCACTTTCAAGGTTACACAAATATGTAATAACATAATACCAAAAATACTGCAATTTTTTTTCGGCAGAGAGCAAGTTGGCGTTCTCTGCTTCTCAAATCTTCTCAAGGTTTATCGTGAAAGAAGACTGAACGTAGAAAATGAGATGTTACATACGGAAACGGGGAAATATCCGCTCAATTATCATTACCTGTTTCTCCAAACCTATTTTAGTCTGTGTTTAACTCAGTATTGCGTGTCCAGTGATTCCAACTTTGGTTGTTATAAAATTCCATCTCACGAGGCAGAAATTCCCATTTTGCTTTCCCATGCTATATTAATTACAGAATATTCAAAACTTATAAGATATAGAAAGTGAAAATACTGTATGTCATTCACTTTCTTCAAGATATGAGTTAATTGTCAGCAGATTCCTATCTTTCATGTTTATTAAATAGTTTGGGAACAAGTATCTTTCTTAATTTAAAGATATATTTGAAAATAATGATGAAAATATGTATATTTTGTTATCGAAATTTATGGTTTATGTCCACAAAGCACATTAACAGAGAAGTAAAGAAGGCCAGTGAAAACTGGATAAACAACCTGTGCAAGGGAATTGAAAAAAAAATATAGTCAAAGGCAATAGAGAAACGGCATATAGAAAGGTTATAAAACAGTTCGGTGAGAAAAAGAAATGCATAGACATTATCATAGACAAGGACGTGAGAGAATAACTAATAGAAGAGGAGCAGATGACAAGAAGATGGAAGAAATACACTGAAGAACTCGACAGGGACAGAGTAAACGTGGAAGAGATACAAAAGGAAGAAGACGTCGATGAAAATGAATTAAAGCCATCAATTGTACATTGCGAATTTGACAACGCTTTGGAGAAAATGCAACATGGTAAAGCTCCAGAAGTATATCAAATACCAACGGAAATGACTGAGAATCTCAGAATAGCAACAAAGAAGGAACTATTTAATCTTATTATTGAAATGTACATCTCGAAAGAAATACCAAGAGACTTCGAGAAAAGAAAATTGGTGCCTATCACGAAAAGAAAAGGCGCACGGAAATGCGAAGAGCACAGAACGTTAAGTTTGCTTTTCCATGCATCTAAAATACTGTGCAAAATTATTTCACAACGAATAGAAGGGAAAATCGAAGAACTGCTATCGGAGGACCAGTTTGGATTCAGAAGAAAAAGGGGAACAATGGGAACAATACTAAGTAGACGGTTGGTCATAGAACAGCACATCTGAATAAACAAACAAATTGTGATAGCATTTGTAAATATAAGAAAAAGTTTTTGACAATGTAGATTGGAATATCATGTTCATAGTGTTGAAGAATCTGAAAGTGGATTACAGAGACCAACTTTACAGGGACCAGACCGCTGTTACAGGAAGAGAGCAGAAGGAAGCAGGAATAACTAAAGGATTAAGAAAGGGTGTAGACTTTCATGTCTCCTGTTGAACGTCTATATAGAAGAGGTTATGAGAGATTTCTTTGATAAAAACGAGAAAGTCGTAAAAGTAAATGGCAGGTTATAAGAACAATAGGGTATGCTGATGATAGCATTGTTAGCGGAGAACGAAAAGGACTTGCATGTAGCAGTTTCAAACTTTAACTACCAATTGGAAACAGCATGCAAAATGAAGATGAATAAGAAGAAAACAAAGTGATAAAGTGCACAAGAGCAGAACAGGAAGAGACCAACGTATGGCTAGACGGAGAGAAAATCGAAGATGTTAAGACACGAACGTCTAATATCCTCGGACAGAAGAAGTGAATACGACGTATGTTCCAGATAGCACAGGCTAAACAAGCATTCAATAGAAAAGGCAGACTGCTGATATAAAAAATGTGTCGTTGGGCGTTCGTGAACTATTTCATGTCTTTTGTGAGGAAAATACTGTGAACTGAGAAATAATAATCTTTTCCATATTGTATTGCACCGGGCATTTTACTTCAAGTAAACGTTTCTTTTGGAATGGGTTGAGAAATTAACACTTATTCTGCAAGAGTACTCTCCTAGTACAAGTATATTTTAGGCACACACTAACTTTTCTCCCCCACCTCAAAGTGCTTCAAGTTTCACACTGGTTCTTTTATTTTCTCTAGTTTTCTCGCTTTTTATGAACTTCAGAATTCTTTCGTTGTTGTTTTGTTATTTCGGAGATAAGGTTAAGGCGCATAGAGCACAAATCCTGAATGTGAGGCAACAGGATTTCGTTGCAGAAGATCGAAATTCAGCGATGAAACACATTAAGCCAGCTCAGTTGTTTTACGTTTCTAGAACAATGAAGACAGTTACTGAAGAGTTGGGATTTAAAGGGCGGATAAGTAAAGAAAATATCAAGCAGCTGTCCATGCTGTAGTGATTCGCTCGTTGATCGTAAAATTATTCGCGTGCACAGATGTAACCATTGTCTTAAAGTGACCAAAAGTGTCAAGGAAATATTGAGTTTGAAGCTTTTAATTATATGTACGGAGCACTGGTCGCCAACTGAAGTCAGCCTCAGCAGGACAATAGTCCGCGTCACCCGAATTGGTGTGTGGCATCAGCCAATAACCTTGCAGTGCGCTGTTACTAAACCTCCAGGGAGGAATCTAATCAAGATTGATTTTGTTCGTGTTTGTGGATAATTGTGAATGATTAGATTCCTCCCTGAAGGTTTAGTAACAGCGCACTGCGAGGTTATTGGCTGATGCCACACGCCAATTCGGGTGAAGCGGACTATAATGACTCGACGCACAGTCAGGAAGCCCTATATTTTGCGGCAAATCATAAGGTTCGAGCTACATGAGCTAAAAAATATGAGCAACAATATCAAATGTATTGACCGACCTGCTTTATAGATTTCTATCATAAATTTCGGATCAAATATCAGAAGCATGAGGTATGGTGAACATCTGCTGATATATATACAGGGTGGGCCATTTTAATTAATCCACGGAAATATCTGAAAAATGATAAAACATAGAAGAAATGTTTGAAATACACGTTATATATTGCTAAGGGGGAAAACCATTTCCGCCAAAAGTACCCCTCTCCACCCCTCGGAAATGGGGGTAACGGGGGGTAACTTTGAAATGTCAAATGGGAACATGGGTCGAGTAATACCTCGTTCGAAAGGTCTTGGAAAACTAAGTAACGCTGTACCAAAATTTGTTTCATATGGAGCACCAGTTTCAAAATGGCCGCCATGATATAGTTCGGAAACTCCAGTAGCCGTAGTATGAAAAGTATGGGAAATAAATGAATGGAACAAAATTGAAATACGCAAATATCATAGGGCATATCGAATGGTGTGGTCCCTGTGATCCCAGTGGCCTCCTTGAAGGGGTCTTGGGGGCTAACTTCAAGATTTCAAATAGTAACATGAGTCGAGTGGTACCTCGTTCGATAAATCTTGCAAAATCAAACATCTTGAAGGAGAAAACGATTGAGGTGAAATGGCAGTGTTCTCAAAAGGCCGCCGAAACATAGTATCAGTGTCAGAGAAAAGGTTTAGTATCCGTAGTATGAAAGCGATTGGAGACAAATCAACAGAAGAAAAACTGGAGTAGGTAACTGACGTAAGGCACATCGAGAGGTGTTGTCGGGGTGTTTCCACTGAAAGATATCCGGGCCCACTTGAAAACTTCAAATAGCAACTTGAAGCGAGTAACATCATGTTACATAGACAAATGAATATCAAACAGCTTCTGTAAGAATATTTTCGACATGAGACACCGTTTTCAAAATGATCGCCAAGACATGGTGAATGTGTCTAAGAAAACGTCTAGTGCCCATAGTATGAATACGGGTAGAGATAAATGAAAATAACGAAAATTAAATAGGAAAACCACGGAGGCGTTTCAAGGCTCGAGAATGATACAACAGAGATAAAAATGTTAGAGTAAAATTGCCATAATGTATAGAGAGATATCCAAGTCCTGCAAAATAATCTTTTCCTGTGCTCTGTATGTGAGTGGGGTGGAAAGTAACAGTGAAAGTTCAAATGAGAACTCTACTTTAATTCGCAAATTAAGGCTACCTTACAAATAGGTATGGTATGGTTGAAACATTTGTTTGTAAGAATGACGCTGTAGTGACTAAAAAAAGGTGAAATTTTATTTGAATGGTAACTCATATCTGTATGGCTAAGTATGATTTGATGCGAAAACAGAAGGAACGTTATACGAAAGAAGTTGTCGAATAATGCAGTTGCTGGAACTTACAAACGTGTGAATTTGCTAATTTCCGTCGCCACAGAAACTTTTATGCAATTCGTGCTGGTTATTCGGAAAGCATTTCGGGGATATACGTACACACTGTTTCGTCCCTCAAGTTCACAATATGACATGAGTGCTAATAGTTAATCAAAATGTAACTGTGGCCAAGGGCGCCCATGTTGTGGTTTCCAAGGGAGGCAAGAAAAAGCGACATTTCAAATATAGTTTCAAATTTTGCTGTAGCTATTCTAAAAATTCTATTAAGTTTTCGATATTCCGAAACACAATTTCCTCTAAGGGGGCGAGAGCCACCCTTGCCCCCTTATGGGCGCCCTTGACTGTGGCCATCCGCATTAACTGAGTGCACTAATTCTCTATCTCTGAAGTGTGCCTTCCAAACAGCATTGGGTAGGTCAAGCGTACGCCCGAACCGTTGTCCGGTCGGACATTGAAATTTTGAAGTTAGCTCACAAGATCCCTTCAGGGAAGCCGCTGGGATCGCAGGGGTCACATCATTCGATATGCCCTATGATATTTACGTATTTCAATTTTGTTCCATTCATTTACCTCCCATACTTTTCATACTACGGCTACTGGAGTTTCCGAACTATATCATGGCGGCCATTTTGAAACTGGTGCTCCATATGAAACAAATTTTGGTACAGCGTTACTTAGTTTTCCAAGACCTTTCGAACGAGGTATTACTCGACCCATGTTCCCATTTGACATTTCAAAGTTACCCCCCGTTACCCCCATTTCCGGGGGGTGAAGAGGGGTACTTTTGGCGGAAATGGTTTTCCCCCTTAGCAATATATAACGTGTATTTCAAACATTTCTTCTATGTTTTATCATTTTTCAGATATTTCCGTGGATTAATTAAAATGGCCCACCCTGTATATATATATATTTAGAGTGTTTCAAAACAACACTAACGTTTAGGAGGTGATTCCTGACACCAATATAAGACAAAAAGTTTAGACCATTCTGGGTGCACAAATGCTTCCTTTCAGAGTTATAGGCTGCCGAAAACATGACAAAATGAACTTCAAAGGTCCATATCTAAAAACTATGGGAAATGCTGCACTTCCGTAACATTTTTATAGAGGCAGTTGGACAGTACTTGAAATTACATGACAGTACCCAAACCCCGATGCAGTATAAAACTTGCATCGTGAGAACCTTAGAATTCTGAAACATTTATTTTTGGATAGCGCATATATTAGTTTCTAAGTGAAGTCTTGACCCGACTACTGTATGTCCCATAGTTTTGGAGCTATGGACCTTTAAAGTTCAATTTTGAATATTTTCGGCAGCCTATAATTCCGAAAGGAAGCATTTGTGCACCCAGAATGGTCTATACTTTTTGTCTTATATTGGTGTCAGGAATAACCCCCAAACATTGTCGGTGTTGTTTTGTATGTTATATATATATATATATATATATATATATATATATATATATATATATATATACTGCGCTATAACATACTTTAGAGCTTGCTGATTACGAAAAGCACTTCCATTGGATATCAGTCGTAGCAAATATACTCTATAGAATCATTGTTTTCCGCAATAAAATCCATTTAAGTTCTCTGAATAAGAAGTGCGGAAAAATACAAAGTTGGACAGGGTATCGTGAACAGTAAAAAACGGTTGTAAAGTATAAATAGTACGGTGAAACATTAAATTTTGTGGCCAAAAGTTCTGGGTCTGACGAGGAATGAACTTATATATGTGCTGAATTGTGGTTAGTAAGAAATTGAACAACTCTTCCTGCAAAACACTCTCCAGCTCCATCAAAGACAATCTTGGAGGAAAACGAGACACCACAAGGTTTTCTAAAAAACTACGTAGTGACTCAATGGTGTTAAGAATGGAAATAAAATGAAATCTTTCAGTTTAACGTCCCACGTTTAAGCCCTTTAGGCTAAGGGAGACGATGATTGAGAAAAATTAATGATAGTGAAAGTATTGGTGGAATGAGAATGTAGTAGGAAATGGAAGAACCCTGAGAAACCTCACGGACACGATATTGTTAAAAAAATTATTTGGCCGGGAATCGAACCAGGGAATTTACGCGCCAGAGATAAGCGTTCTGTCATTGAGCCAGAGAAAGAAAAGGAGATAGAAGAAGAAAAAGAAAACGGAACACAGATAAAAAAAACTGTAGGATTTAAACGAAGTAAGAAAATAACCTAACATTATAAAGTTCCGTTTCCAGAAATCCTACAGTAATATACAGTAGAAATAATGGGTCTAGGTCAAAACTCTTACAGTCAGAACTCCCACAATCAAAAAATGTCAAAACGCCCACACAATCGGTCAAAATTCCCACACAAATGGACAAATCTTCCAAATGCACGAACGGTCATAACTGCCACAGCCAAAACCCCCAAACTCAAGAAATGTCAAAACGCTCACAGAATCTGTAATAACTCCCACATTAATGGACAAAACATCCACACATAGCAACGGCCAAAACCCCAAATAAATTGACAAAACTCCCACACAAATGGACAAAGCTTCCACATGCCAGAAATTGTCACAACCACCACACAAATGGACAAAACTCCCACACAATCGGACAAATCTCGCACACTTTGAACTGATCCTAGTTGAACGTCTTGTGAATTTCACACGCTGAAAATAATAAATAGAAGTACAAGGGGTGTTTTGACCGTACGTGCATTTGTGAGACTTGTCCATTTGCGTGGGAATTAAGACCGATTATGTGGGTGTTTTGAAATTTCGTAAGTGTAAGAGTTTTGTCCATTTCTGTGGCGATTGTGACAGTTTCTGCGTGTGGGAGTTTTGTCTATTTACGTGGCAGATTTGTCCATTTATATGGGGATTATGACCGTTGCTATGTGTGCAGTTTCGTACATTTGTGTGGGAGTTATGACCGCTCACTTTGTGGGAGTTACGACCGTTCGTGCATTTGGGAGATTTGTCCATTTGTGTGGGGGTTATGACCGATTGCGTGGGCGTTTTGACATTTTCTGACTGTGGGAGTTTTGGCTCTGGGAGTTATGACCGTTCGTGGATTTGGGAGGTTTATCCATTTGTGTGGGAGTTATGACCGTTTGTGTTGGCGTTTTGACATTTTCTGAGTGTGTTAGTTTTGGCTGTGGGAGTTTTTACATGCTCCCGAGATAATGTCTGTTTTTTTATATATTTTTAGAACTATTTCAATATATAGGGGAAGTTTGAAAAATTCATTAAGTCACATTCAAAATGAATACCAAATTTGGTGGTCGAATTAAATACTCAATTTCCAGTGAAACAGTGGAATTCAGAGACACCTAGGATCATGCCAAAAGTGAAACACACACACCCTTTCTTTTCGCGTGGTTCGGTCGAAAATCCGGTAGTTTTCATTAAACGTACTGATTCGAATCTAGTAGGGAGCAATGGCTATACCTTCCACTCCAGACTACTAATGCAAACTGAACAAAAAAGAAAAGTAAGAACAAAGACAAAAAGAAAAATGAATGAGTGCTATTTTGTTCCTAAATTTCTATCAGAAAGAGCCTATATAAAAAGTGCACAGTGTATCATAATGAAAAGTTACAAATGCTTAAAAGGAAAATTCGATGTTTGTTCCTTATAGACGAAGCAAATTTTGCATAATTACCATTTCATAAGTGGATAAAACAATTGAAATTATAGAATAGAAACGAATTAAAATAAATAAAATCTCTCTTGGATTAGTTAAGTAGGTGGCCATTTTCTAGTCATTTCTCAACATTTGTCTGAACGTATATTTTTAAAAAAATGAGTGTCTCAGCAAAATGCAGAAGTCTTCTATAGTACAAAAGATACAACGTCGTTGGCTTCCCGCGCTTAAACCTGTTCGTCACTGGGGGTATGGTAAGAGGATAGCCAATCACCACAGACCATTTACCGCGCTCAGCGAGTCACTAGTAAAAATGCTAGCAACTTCCCATAAACATTACTACAACTTCTCGCGGGAAGCGAACGACGTTATACCTTCCGTAAATTAGTCCCAGAGAAAAAGAAAAGAAATCTCTCATTTCTAGTTTTGTTAGTCTTGTAGCTCTGAGTCTGTGGCAAAAGTACTGACAGAAATAAGGACAATGAATTATGATTATTTTGTAGAACATTCACTTTAATATCACAGGAATTGCATCTTCCGGTTTGCTAAGTTGTAAGAAATTATATAGTATATTGCTACACTATGTAAAGTATGCGTACTGTTGCTTATTTCTGATGACAATCAGAAACAGAAGTAAAAGATAAATTACAGTAATAATTTTATATTAACAGAAAAGAATAACTATTTTTATTTACAAATTTTTTGGATTAAAATGTTTTTTTTTTTTTTGGTTCACCCTTACTTAGGGTACTTATATCCTAAATTTTTGATATTGATCTTCGGGGGAGGCGAGGTAAAGGAGATTCCTAAGACCTGCGATGCGTGAAGAAATAAAAATATACAATAATATCTTCTAATGAAAATATCTTTACTACCACAAGTTGCAATGTAAATAAATCCACTTGTAAATTTTCAATGTTATATACGTTGATTTCTTAGCCGCCATAACAATTTTGATCCCGAAAACAAAATAAACCGAAAAGCACCTGTCAAAATCAACTGGTTCGAATATTAACCCAGAATTTATCATAAGAGAGCTTTTTTTTGTGTCTCGGAGATTTCCATCCCTTTTGGCCTTTGGATCCGGTCATTGAAAAAAAGTGCACAAGTGACCATTATATGCATACATGCTCTTGAGAAGAGTCAGAGATTTTAAAAAAGAAAAGAATTTATAATAATAATAATAATAATAATAATAATAATAATAATAATAATAATAATAATAATTATAATAATAATAATAATAATAATAATAATAGTAATAATAATATTTATTATTATTATTATTATTATTATTATTATTATTATTATTATTATTATTATTATTATTATTATTATTATAACCAGTGGATGTACAACTAAGGTCCCATGTTTTTGCTTGCAAGTCTGCTACGACAATGATTTCTCTTAGTCTGTGTTTGTCTCTTTTCCCGTTTCGTGTGGATGTATGTTCTTGTGCTGTTAGGCTTTTATATTTAAACTTTACATTATGCCCTTTTCTTTTTAAACGAGACTTTAAAAAACAAGCAAGGTAAGAAACTGCTTTCCTCTTATGTATATTTCTTACCATTCATCTTGTTGAACTGCTTCAGTAAGAACATTGTTTAACATTTTATGTCATTCATTGCCCTCCCGATAATAAAATCGTAATTCTTAACAATGTATTTTCTTCTCTTATTACCAATCTCCCACACTGATATATTTGTAACAAAATTGAGGTTTGGTCCAACACCTTTTTAATTCTCAACCATCCCAACAACCCTTCTTTGTGTAGCCTATTATTGCAGGAAAGGAAGAATTACAGGAGGTAATGCACTTTTGAAGTCGTGTATACAATAAAGCTCGAAACTGTTCACTTTATTCTGTACTAGCTGAAATGCCCATTCTTCGCATGGGTCAGATAAAATATCTATGTAAACAAACTGAACAACGAAAGAAAAAATATCGGTTAAAAATCTGCTACTTTCACATATCGCAGTAAATGCCCATCGCAAGTGACTCCCAGCCCGCATCCAATGGTACCTGAATTTGAAAGACATCGCTAATGGAAGTGTGACCATTGATTTCAACTATCGCGAAAACTATGAATTCGACACTAATGTGGGTCATTTCCTATTACTTTCCAGATGAACTCCCCTTTCCCTGAGTCCCCTGTTTCGAATTTAGAAAAGAACGCTTCGTCTTGCTCTGGGGCCTGGACCAAGGTAAATTTGACCAAAATTTGGTACCTCTCGGTCCACTCGTGTGGTCCCCAGGCCGCATAGAAACAGACAAGCACACAAACTCTGTATTTTATTTATATTATATTATATAAAAAATTAAATAAAAGATAAGTACCACCGTAATAGGATTTCTCGTTCCCATTCCTTAAATTAACTACCATTCAACAGTATGCAATTACTGAACAAATTATTTGTGCATTGTGAACAAAATTGTTATTACTCATTTGAAGAACATTTCCTGATACCCTCCACCCTGAAGTTTAAATTAATCCTTCCAGGCTTTCTTTTAAAAAAAATTGCTTAAACCATACAATAGATTTATTAGTGTTACATTTATGCATCACGAACAACATTCCCTGCGTAGTTTGATAAAAAGAAATCGCCGAAATGAATTTAACCTCACAATTTCTAAGTTCCTTTTCCTTTTAATTTTTCGCTTCTCTGAAAATAAAGTATGAAGGGTACACGCGATAAAGATCTAAGTTCATTTTTAAACTTTGTGAGAAAAAGCGATTTAAAAGTGTAAGGACCATCTTCAGTTTGTTCTAGACAATTACTACACCTGCTTTTCTTTCTTTCTTTCTTTCTTTCTTTTCTTTTTCTTTTTCTTTGTTCTTAAGTGATACACAATTTTATTGAATAATACAGTCATTTAGATTACAATGATTAACTGTTACAAATAAAAAAAAAATACAGAGAAAAATACAGAATCTTTCTTGAATAAACAATACATGCTTAGAGATATTATTTCACCTTGTCTCTTGTTTGTGGGGGATGTCTTTACTGAAACTTACTCACTGTCTTCGCCCACCTTTTTTACGCGTGTTCTCAATAAACTGCGCTTCTGGCCCACAGATTTGCTTCAAAAATTGCAAGTCTTGAAATTTTGTACGGGAAATTCGAATCGGCTATCCCTGCTTCAGCGGAGGCATTAGATCTCCTTTCAGTTCTCAAAATTGAGAGCTTTCTATGATCTTGTATGTTTTTTGAAGGTGAACCAGTATATCCATCTTCTTCAGAAGAAATTGTAAAATTGAAATTTGAGCGACAGGGATTTTTTCTTTCTATCTCTTGCCAAAAAAAAAAATGCCTTTTACCGGAAAAATTCCGACTTGCAGCTCATCACAAAGAAAGGTTCTGGTGTTTTCCTTGCGTGTTCAATGACCTCATGCCAGTCATTAGGTGTTTCACATTTTGATCGGGTATTTATTATGCTAATGTTTTTGTCACATTCTAAGTATGAATGGCCCCTTACTGGAAATGTAACCTCAATGCTCTGAAACCATTCCGTTGTGTGCACCCGAAAGTGAAACAATCGGAATATTCTGTAGTTCTTATTCTGCCATTGGTAAAAATCACAGAATATGTGCAAGTCACTAACAGTGTTTGAAACAATTTGGGTGCAGTAATACCACAACATGGAGTAAACTTTATCCGGATTTCATAATCAAACTTTATGAAATCATCTCCAGTGACATGACTCATGGCTCGAATCCGTTTTGATGAAATCGAAACTCGCCAATATGCTTATATTTCTTTCCACTGAGCTCAGCTTTCGGTGCGGGCTGTTCATCCGAACCAGAGTTTTCCATTGCAAAGCACAGCACTCGATGGTATACGCTAGCAGCACAGGAGTCAACTGACAAAACGAAGGTGTACTAATGTTATACACTGATATTGTGTTATGCTCAAAAACATGAGAACACACAACGAAACGTAACGTAAAAACAATCGAATTCAACTCGTTTTTGCATTGAATCAGTGGCACTATGGAATTGAGTACTTCAATCGTTTTTCCGATGGACCTGTGGACTTTGATCTTTTTTTTTAAGTACACTATCCTTCAAAAGCTAAATTTTAGGGACATTGGTCACGTTTTCAAAATACACAGTTTACTATGGATTTGATACTAAATATCGCCTATTTTGGATTACTTTTACATATCTCGGTAACCCTTCCCGCAGGTGAACTGCGGCCCGCACACAATGTTAGCTGAATTTTAAAGTAGTCGCTAATGGAAGTGTCACCATTGATCTCACCGACCGTGAAAACTATGAATTCGACATTAATATCGGTTATTTTTTTTACTACTTTTACATGTCACGGTAAACGGCCCCCCTAACACCCCCTGGTTCCAATTTTTAAAAGAAGGGCTTTGTCTTGCTTGATCTGGTGCCTGAATCAAGGTACTTCTGACCAAAGTTTGATAACTCGGTCCACTCGTCTCGTCCGCAGGCCGCACACAGATAGACAGACAAACACACAAACTCTTTCTTTTATTTATATTAGATTAGATGAAATTCGATTTTTTCACGATTGCCATACTTTGTTTTCTCTTGGCCCATATCCCTCGAAACTATTTAAACCTAAGTTGTGCTTCTTCCACCGTATCAAAAATCAAGCACCAATCAATCCTAGTATAGTGCTGTCTTAATGTCTTGAGCAGTGGCGTAACAAGATGGGGGGCAAGGGGGCATTGCCCCTCAAAGTTCTAGTAGAATTTATTGGGGACGCTCAAGGCGCCTAATGATTACTTTGCTTTTTTTAAAGACGATTGAAGAATGAAAAGTTTATGTATACACGACTCCAAAAGTGCATTACCACCTGCAATTCTCGTTTTCCTGCAATAGCAGGCAACCCAAAAAGCTCGGCGGTTGGGTTGTTTCCGAATTCGAAAGGCGCTGGACCAAACCTCAATTTTCTAATAAATATATCAGTGTGGCAGACTGCAAATAAGGGAACAAAACAAATTGTTAAAAATTACAATAATATTATCATGACGGAGATGGATGACATCAAAAGTTACAAAATGATCTTACTTAAGCAGTTCAAAAAAGATGAATGGCAAAAGACACATATCAGAGGAAAACATTTCTCTCCTCACCTCCCAAAAAAAGAATCTCATAAAAAAGAAAAAGTTACATAAAGTTACGTAAGTTTTAATATAAAAGCCCCACTCTATATTGTGAAAGTTGACACCCGAAAGGCAAGAACAACTGAACCGAAGTCAATAAAATTGTGCACAGATACTGTAGACGTAAAAGGAGGGAATACGAGTTTCGTATTTTCCTGGAAAAAACGGTTGGGTGGGGCACGGACCCCTCCAAACCTTTTATCACGAAATATCAAAACTGGAAGTGACAGTATGTCAGAAGTGTGTAAAAGACATGAATAATTGCAACGGAACATTTTGTATTGAAAATTGGCACAAACTAAAGGAATACGGTCTTTTTAAATTTTCTGCGGAAAAACGGATTTAGGGGCAAAAGCTCCCATCCAAAATTTTGAAACTTGATGTCCGAAAGGCAAGAAGTGAACCGAAGTGAACGAAATTAAGCGCAGATATTGCAAACGTAACATGAGGATACGAGTTTCGTATTTTCCTCGAAAAAACGGTTAGGTGGGGCACGGAACGTGTCACGGAAAATCAAATGTGCTGGTAACAGCATGTCAGATGTGTGTAAAGGACATGAAGAATTTAATCAAACTGCGTCTATGGACAATACGCAAAAAATAAAGGAAAACTTTTTTTAAAATTTTCTGTGAAAAAAACAGTTTTACGGGAAAAAAGCTCAAACCCAAAATTTTGAAAGTTGATGCCCGAAAGGCAAAAGGAAGTGAACCGAAGTGAATGAAATTGTGCACAGATATTGTAGATATAAAATGGGGGAATACGGTTTTAGTATTTTTCTGGAAGTAACGGTTCGGTGGGGCACTAACCCCTCCAAACCTTTGATCACGAAATATCAAAAGTGCTAGTAACCGTATCTGAGATGTGTGTAAAGGACATGAAGAATTGCAACGAAACTTTATGTGTGGACAAAAAATAAATGAATATTGTTTTTTTTTTATTTTCCGCGGAGAAACGGTTTTAGAGGGAAAAATTCCCACACAAAATTTTGGAAGTTGACGCCCGAAAGGCAGAAGAAAAATGAAAGCTTTGAGCTTTACGTCTCACGGTTATGCCGGTTAGGCTAAAGGAGACAGACGTTGATGATGAGTAATGAATGAAATGGTGGAATGAAGAAAGTGAGAGGAAACGGAGAACCCCTAGAAAACCCACGCACACGGTGTTTGTCCACCACAAAGTTCACTTGGCGGGGGCTGGGATCGAACCCGGGACCCCAAGCACCAGAGGTGAATGCTCTACCACTGAGCCACGGCGGCCCCTGAAAAGCAGAAGTAAACCGAAGTGAATAAAAATTTTCACAGATATTGAATACGTAAAATGAGGATACGAATGTCGTATTTCCCTGGAGAAAACGGCCGCGTGGGGCACGGACACCTCCAAACATTTGACCACGAAAAATAAAAGGTCTTGTAACAATATGTCAAATGTGTATATAGGACATGAAGAATTACAACGAAACTTTGTGTATGAACAATACGCAAAAAATGAAAGAATATGTTTTCTTAATGTTCTGCAGGAAAACGGTTTTAAGGGGCAAATGAACCCACCCCAAAAGTTTGAAATTTGACTCCGAAATACCAAGAAGTCAACCGAAGTGAATGAAATTTTGCACACATATTGTGAAAATAAAATGTGGGAATTCTAGTTCCGTATTTCGTGAAAAAACTGTTAGGTGGGGCACGGACCACTCCAAACATTTGCTCAGGAAATATCAAAAGTGCTAGTAACAGTATATCAGATTTGTGTAAAGGACATGAAGAATTCCAATGAAACTTTATGTACGGGCAATACGCAAAAAAAAAAAAAATTGAGGAGGGTTTTTCTGCGGAAAAACGGTTTTAGGGGCAAAAGCTCTCACACAAAATTATGAAAGTTGACGCCAGGAAGGCAAAAAGAAGTGAACCGAAGTGAATCAAATTTTGCACGGACATTGTAGACATAAAATGAGGGAATATGTGTTTGCTATTTTCCTGGAAAAAAGGAGTGGGTGCGGCACGGACCCTCCCTAACGTTTGATCACAAAATATCAAAAGTGCTAGTATGTCAGATGTGTCAAGGACATGAAAAATTGCAACATAACTTTGTGTATGGACAATACGCAAAAAGTAAACGAATACGGGTTTTTCTAAGTTCTGCGGGAAAACGGTTTTAGGGGGCAAAAGCTCCCACCCTAAATTTTGAAAGTTGAACTCGAAAGGCAAACAGAAGTGAATCGAAGTGAGTGCAAATGTGAACATATATTGTAGACATAAAATAAGAATACGGATTTCATATTTTCCTGGAGAAAATAGTCGTGTGGGGCACGGACCCCTCCAAACCTTTGATCATAAAAAATTAAAATTCTAATAACAGTATGTAGAAAGTGTATAAGGGACATGAAGAATTGCAATGAAACTTTTTGTATGGATAATACGCCAGAAATAAAGCAATACGGGTTCTTTTATGTTCTGTTGAAAAATGGTATTAGGGGGCAAAAGCTCCCACACAAAATTTTGAAAATTGACGCCCGAAAGGCAAAAAGAAGTGAACCGAAGTGAATGAATTTCTACACAGATATTGTAGACGTAAAATGAGGGAATACGGTTTTCTATTTTCCTGGAAAACAGGGTTGGGTGCTGCATGGACCCCTCCAAACCTGTGATCACGAAATATTAAAAGTGCTACCAACAGTATGTCAGATGTGTGCAAACAACTTGAAGAATTCCAACATAACTTTGTGTGTTAGCAATACGCAGAAAAATGAATACATTTTTTTTTTGTTCTGCGGAAAAACGGTTTCAGGGGCAAAAGCCACCACCCGAAATTTTGAAAGTTGACGTCCGAAAGGCAAGAAGAAGTGAGCCGAAGTGAATGAAATTGTGCACAGATATTGCAGACGTGAAATGAGGGTACGAGTTTCGTACTTTCCTGGGAAAAACAGTAAAGTGGTGCACAGACCCCTCCAAACCTTTGATCCCGAAAAATCAGAAGTAATAATAACAGTATGTCAGATGTGTGTAAAGGAAATAAAGAATTGCAACATAACTTTGTGTATGGACAATACGCAGAAAGTAAATGAATACGGGTTTTTTTATGTTCTGCTGGAAAACGGTTTTTGGGGGGCAAAACCTCCCAAACAAAATTTTGAATTTTGACTCCCGAAAGGCAAAAAGAAGTGAACCGAAGGGAGTGAATTTGTGCACAGATATTGTAGACATAAAGTGAGTGAATACGGGTTTCGTATTTTCCTTTAGAAATCGTTGGGTGTGGCACCGACCCCTCCAAAGCTTTGATCACAAAAAATCAAAAATGCTAGTAACAATATGTTAGATGTGTGTAAAAGACATGAAGAATTGCAACAAAACTTTCTGTGTGGACAAAAAATAAAGAATATGTTTTTCTTTTTTGCGGAAAGACGGTTTTAGGGGCAAAAGAACCCAAAACCAAAATTTTGAAAGTTGAGGCGCGGACAGATATTGTAGACACAAAATTAGGGAATAAGTTTCCTTATTTTCCTGGAAAAAACGACCAGGTGGAGTATGGACCCCTCCAAACCCTTCATCACGAAATATCAAAATATCTAGTAACAGTATATCAGATGTGTGTAACGGACATGAAGAATTGCATCAAACTGCGTGTATGGGATTTTAGTTTAGCGTCCCTTTCAGCAGCGAGGCTATATGAGACGTTGGCCTACTGATTAACGTGGAATCCGAACCACATGAGCTCCCGCCGGGAATCGAACCCGGGTCTCCCACGCCAAAGGCGCGTACGCTAATCGCTTAGCCACGGAGGAGCTCTGCGTGTATGGGCAATACAGAAAAAATAAACGAATATATTTTTTAATTTTGGTTAAAAACGGTTTTGGTTGGCAAAAGCCCCCGTCTACAATTTTGGAATTTGACCCCAAAAGACAAGAAGAAGTGGACCGAAGTGAATGAAATGTCCACTAATATTGTAGAGGTAAGGTGAGGGAATACGTGTATCGTATTTTCCTGAAAGAAAAAAAAATGTGAGTGAACCGAGGCGTTGAGTTGCGGGAGAAGTGGACCGAAGCGAAAGCAATTGTATGTAGATATTGGATATGTAAAATATGGCCTCTCGTGTTTCACAAGTGTCGTGTCTCCATGCGATTTCTTCAAATTTGGCAGATCAAGTAACAGCAAACACAAACAGTATAGCGTATTTTATAGTATTTCAGGAGGCACCTTTAACCCTTGCAATGTTTTTTCAGCATAAAGAAAAACACGTGTCGATTTATTTCCAGTTTGCTATTGGTATGCCAAATTTGAAGCAAAACGGATAGGAACACTTGAGAAACACGAGAGCCCTTATTTTACATATGATGTCTACACACAATTTGATTTGCTTGGGTCCACTCCTTTCCGAGCTATTACGGTAATATTTCCTTTTTTTTTTTTTTTTTGGATGGGACCTAGGCCCCAATACTGTTTTTCCGCAAAAATTAAAACACGTTTCATATACTGTTTTGCAAATAGTCCCTTTACGAAGTTTCGTTCCAATTCTCCATATTCTTTAGGAACTTTTGCGTATGCTTATTTGCACTTTTGATATTCCGTAATCAACGGTTTAGAAGATCCGTGCCTAACTCAACCGCTTTTCCCAGGAAAATACGAAACGTAATTATCTCGTTTTTCGTCTACAATATCTGCGCACAATTTCATTTAATTCGGTGCACTTCTTCTTGCATTTTGGGCCTCAAATTTCAAAATTTGGGATGGTTGCTTTTGCCCCCTAAAACCGTTTTTCCGCAGAAAATAAAATAAAAACCGTATTCGTTTATTTTTGGGGTATTGTCCCTACACAATGTGTCGTTCCAATTCGTCATGTCCTTCAAACACTTCTGTTATTAGCAGTTTTGATATTTCATGATCAAAGTTCTGGAGGTGTGTGTGTCCCACCTAAACGGTTTCTTTTTTTTTTCTCAGGAAAATGAGAAAAACGTATTCCCTCATTTTATGTCGACAATATCTGTGCACAATTTCATTCAATTCGGTTCACTTCCTCTGGTTTTCCGGGCCTTAACTTTCAAAATTTTGGGTGATAGCTTTTGCCCCCTGAAATCGTTTCTCAGCACAAAATAAAAAAAACCGTATGCCTTTATTTTTTGGTATGTTGTTCATACACAAAGTTTCGTTGCAATTCTTTGTGTCCTTTACACACATTTGTCATATTGCTACTATCACTTTCGATATTTCGTGATGAAAGTTTTGGAGGGATCCGGTCCCCACCTAACCGTTTTTTCCAGGAAAATACGAAACAGGTGTTCCTTCATTTTATATCTGCAATATGTGTGTAAAATTTCGTTTACTTCGGTTTCCTTGGTTTTTGCCTTTGGGGAGTCAACTTTATGTCCGTGAACCTGGCCCCACCCACATCGGCACTAATTTTAAAACATATACCAAAAATTAGTGCCCAATTAGTGCTGACGACCTGTAATGTTTAAAAAATTTGTGCCGTTACACAGACTTCAAAAAACAAAAAAGATTCTGGGTGGGGCTAGGTTCACGCTAGCCCCACCCACTCAACCGATCGAGATGAAACCTATACCCAAGGTTAGTGTTAAATTAGTGCTGTCGATACCGCATGAAAAGAAAATTAGTGCTATTATGAGAAGGCCAAAATATATTCGAAAATGTTCAATGGCGGCATCATCAAAGAAAACCAAAGATCCCTCATTTTTATGATAAGATATATAGCACGAATCTTCTTTCTATGCAGTATCGTCAGCACTAATTTAGCACTAATTTTTGGCATAGTTTACAAAATTACTGTTCCATTATTAAAAGTGGGTGGGGCTGTCTTCACGTGAACCTGGCCCCACCCACAGCGGCACTAATTTTAAAACATATGAAAAAAGTTAGGACCGAATTAGTGCTGACGACCTGTAATGTTAAAAAATTAGTGCTGTTACACAAACGACAAAAAACAAAAAAAGAAGTGGGTGGGGCTAGGTTCACGCTAGCCCCACCCACTCAACCGATTGAGATGAAACCTATGCACAATGTTAGTGGTAAATTAGTGCTGTCGATACCGCATAAAAACAAAATTAGTGCCATTATCAGTACGCCAAATATATTCGAAAATCTAATATGGCGGCATCATCAAAGAAAACAATTGATCCTCATTTTTATCATACTATACATAGCACTAATTTTCTTTCTATGCGGTATCGTCAGCACTAATATAGCACTAATTTTTGGCATGCTTTTCAAAATTAGTGCTGATACACAAATGTTAAAAAACTAAAAAGAAGTGGGTGGGGCTAGCGTGAACCTGGCCCCACCCACTCAACCGATTGAGATGAAACCTATACACAATGATAGTGTTAAATTAGTGCTGTCGATACCGCATAAAAAGAAAATTAGTGCCACTATCAGTAGGCCAAATATTTCGTAAATCTAACATGGCGGCATCATCAAAGAAAACAATTGATCCTCATTTTTATCATACTATACATAGCACTAATTTTCTTTCTATGCGGTATCGTCAGCACTAATATAGCACTAATTTATGGCATAGTATTCAAAATTAGTGCTGTTACACAAACGTCAAAAAACTAAACAGAAGTGGGTAGGGCTAGCGTGAACCTAGCCCCACCCACTCAACCGATTGAGATGAAACCTATACACAATGTTAGTGTTAAATTAGTGCTGTCGATACCGCATAAAAAGAAAATTAGTGCCACTATCAGTAGGCCAAATAATTCGAAAATCTAATATGGCGGCATCATCAAAGGAAACAATCGATACTCATTTTTATCATACTATACAAGCACTAATTTTCTTTCTATGCGGCATCGTCAGCACTAATATAGCACTAATTTTTGGCATGGTTTTCAAAATTAGTGCTGTTACACAAACGTCAAAAAACTAAAAAGAAGTGGGTGGGGCTAGCGTGAACCTAGCCCCACCCACTCAACCGATTGAGATGAAACCTATACACAATGTTAGTGTTAAATTAGTGCTGTCGATACCGCATAAAAAGAAAATTAGTGCCATTATCGGTAGGTCAAATAATTCGAAAATCTAATATGGCGGCATCATCAAAGGAAACTATCGATCCTCATTTTTATCATACTATACATAGCACTAATTTTCTTTCTATGCGGCATCGTCAGCACTAATATAGCACTAATTTTTGGCATGGTTTTCAAAATTAGTGCTGTTACACAAACGTCAAAAAACCAAGAATATGTGGGTGGGGCTAGCGTGAACCTGGCCCCACCCACTCAACCGATTGAGATAAAACCTATACACAATGTTAGTGTTACATTAGTGCTGTCGATACCGCATAAAAAGATAATTAGTGCCATTATCAGTAGGCCAAATATATTCGAAAATCTAATATGGCGGCATCATCAAAGAAAACAAATTGATCCTCATTTTTACCATATTATACATAGCACTAATTTTCTTTTTATGTGGTATCGTCAGCTCTAATTCAGCACTAATTTTTGGCATAGTTTACAAAATCAGTGCTATTACACAAACTGCTAAAACCGCACTAATATTTCCTTTATTGCTTATCTGGAGGTGGAGAGTTATATGTCATAAATCTCCCATATGAAATACATGGGGATATTTTATTGTTCCAAATCCTATCACATTCGAAAGCTTTAATTACCTCTAATAGTGCAATTTTTAGTAATTCGTAAGTGCTTCGTAGTGCACCAACAACTGAAGTTAATGTTTTATTAGTATAGGTGCTACAAATAAAATAGGTTTGAACGTTAGGGTGAAGTTAGTTGTCCCACTTCAAGTACTAACTAAAAATGAGTGGCATTCGTTAGTACATCGTTAGTGCTTCAAAAAACTAACAGTTGTAATAATGTTGGACTATTAGTTTAGTTATGGCCAATTACATGTCACGAAATTCACATAAGAAATGTATGGGGAATTTTTCATTGCATTAATTCCCGCCAAATTTATATTCACTAATAATATCTTCTAAGGAAATCGTTATTGCATTTTTAGTTCTTCTTTGTGCACCAACACCTAATGTTAGTGTTTCGTTAGTATAGGCCGTGCGTGAACCTTGCGCCCCCACTTCAAGTACTAACGTAAATATTAGTACCATTGCTTAGTGCATCTTTAGTGGTTGTATGAAACACTAACAATTTCGTTAGTGCTTCACTGTTAGTGTATTTATGTCCAATTACATGTCAGAGAACACAGATAAGAAATGTATGTTGAATTTTTCATTGCGTCAAATTTCCGCCAAATTCAAAAGCACTAATGATCTCCTCTAGTGCAATCGTAAGTGCATCATTAGTACTTCTTAGTGCAGCAACCACTAACGCTAGTGCTTCATTGGTGTAGGTGCTAAAAATAAAATATCTTTCGAGGTTTGCTTGAACTCCCCCCCGAAAAAAATAGTGATATTCATTAGTATAACGATAGTGCTTCCATTAAACACTAACAGCTTGTATGGAATTTGATGTTTCTGAAGTTGGCCCTTCAATAAAAATCTTCAATAAATCACAATATATGGTAGCACTAACGTTAATGCTTAGTACGTTTTAATGCACTAACAATGCTATAACGATTGACGTTAACCCCATGTTTCTACATCAATTTGTATAAATATGGATATTTCTGGAGTTGTCCCCCAACCAAAAATCTCCAATAACTCGTAAACTCTGATACCACTAACGTTAGTGCTTAATGCGTTTACGCGCAATAACGATGCACTAAGGATTGCCATTAACCCCAAATTTCTACGTCAATTTATATGGAATTTGATATTTTTGAAGTTGGCCCCCACCAAAAATCTTCAATAACTCGTAAACTCTGATATCGCTAACGTTAGTGCTTAGTGCGTTTAGTGGATAATGATGCACTAACAATTGCTACGTTTGTTGTAATTTGGAAGGTGGGAGCCAAACTTCAGACACGTCGCATAGAAAGAATATTAGTGCTATGTATAAACGTGCTTGTAGTTGGCTCCCATCTCTTCCAAATTACACCAAACGTCACACATCGTTAGTGCATTGTTAGTGCACTTAAACGCTTTAAGCACAAAGGGTAGTGCTATCTGAGTTTACGAGTAATTCAAGATTTTTGGTGAGGGGCGAACTTCAGAAATATCAGATTCCATACAAATTTATGTAGAAACGTGGAGTTAACGGCAGTCGTTAGTGCATCGTTAGTGCACTTAAACGCACTAAGCACTAAGTTAGTGCCATCATATTTTGTGATTTATTGAATACTTTTGGTATTGGGGCTGCTTCAGAAATATCAAAATCCGTACAAATGGACGTAGGAACATGGGGTTAACGGCAATCACTAATCCATCTTTAGTGGGGAGAATAACTACATATGAAGTTAGCCCCTACCAAAAATCTTCAATATCTCGTAAATTGTGATTGCACTAACGTGTACTAACGATGCACTAACGATGTACGACGTTTGTTGTAATTAGGTAGAGGTAGGGAGAGGGCAACTTCAAACACGTCTCATAGAAATAAAAATATTGCTATGTATACACGTGCTTGAAGTTGGCCCCCCACCTCTCCCAAATTATACCAAACGTCGCACATCGTTAATGCATGGAAAGTGCACTTAAACGCACTAAGCACTAACGTTAGTGCTATCAGCGTTTACGAGTTACTGGAGATTTTTGGTGGGGGCAACTTCAGAAATATCCAAATCTATACAAATTGACGTAGAAACATGGGCTTAATGACAAATAGTTAGTGCATTGTTAGAATACTTAAACGCACTAGGCACTAACGTTGAGTTGAGTTGATTTTGAGTTTATCGTCCCGTTCAGCAGCGAGGCTATATGAGACGTGGACCTACTGATTAACGTGGAATCCGAACCACATGAGCTCCCGCCGGGAATCGAACCCGGGTCTCCAGCGCCAAAGGCGCATACGCTAACCGCTTAGCCACGGAGGAGCTGTAGGCACTAACGTCATTGCTACCATATTTTGGTATTTCTTCAAGGCTTTCGGTGGGGACAAACTACAGAAATATCAAATTGTAAACAAGCTGTTAGTGTCTTCTAGAACTAATGAATGACACTAACTTTCTCGTTAGTTCTTGAAGTGGGGAAAGTTCAAGCCAACTTCCAAATATATTTTAGTTTTAGCATCTACACTAATGAAGCACTAACGTTAGGGGTTGTTACACTAACAAGCACTAACACTGCACTAACGATTGCACTAGAAGAGGTCATGAGTGCTTTTAAATGTGGTGGAACTTTGATATACTGAGAAATTCCTCATAAATTTCTTATAAACACTAACGAAACTTTTTCTAGAAGCACTAACGATGCACTAACGAATCGCACTAATTATTTCCTAAGTGCTTATAGTAGGGCCTAAGTTCATACTATTTTCCAAAGTATTTTACATGTTGCACCTATACTAATGAAGCACTAACGTTACGTGTTGGTGCATTAAGAAGCACTAACGATGCGCTAACGAATGGCTCTAATTTTTCCGTTAGTGGTTGAAGTATCTGTAGCAGCGAGAAATTGTGCCACGAAGGGTTTTCCTTCTAACACCTTCATTAAGAAGAACTAACGACATCCCTGAACATAACCTCCACATCACGCACTAACGATAAATTTAGTGTCAATCGCTAGTTTCATCGTTAATGATTCTTAGTGCATTAACGCCTATCTTTAATGCTTTATTCCTATAGGAGCTACAAATAAAAATCTTTTGTGGCGCCAAGTTGACGCTGCACCTGAAATTTCAAGTACTAATGAAAAACTTAGTGTCATTCGTTAGTGCTTCCTAGTGCACCGACAACTAACGTTAGCGCTCCATTAGTGTAAGCTCTACAAGTAGAAAAACATTTGGGACCAGCGTAAATTTGGCTCCCATTTTAAGCACTAACGGAAAGTAAGTTTCATTCGTTCATGCATCGTTTGTGCTTCTACAAAACACACATTGTTTCGTAAATGCATAACTATTGATGTAGATATGGCTAATTACATTTCACGAAACTCCATAAGAAATCCATGGGGAAGTTTCATTCCGTTAAATTTCCACCAAAATCAAAAGCACTGATGATCCCTTCCAGCGCAATTGTTAGTGCATCGCTAGTGCTTCTTAATGCACAACAGCCTACCGTTCCTGATTTATTAATGTACGTGTTACAAGTAAATACAAAACCTTTGAAAACAGCGTTAACTTGGCAGAAATAACGAAAATATTAGTGCCGTTTTTGTCGTTTCTGTAACAGCACCAATTTTGAAAACTATGCCAAAAATTAGTGCTAAATTAGTGCTGACGATAAAGCATAGAAAGATAATTAGTGCTATGTATAGTATGATAAAAATGAGGATCGATTGTTTTCTATGATGATGCCGCCATATTAGATTTTCGAATATATTTGGCCTAGTGATAATGGCACTAATTTTCTTTTTATGCGTTATCAACAGCACTAATTTAACATTAACATTGTGTATAGGTTTCATCTCAATCGGTTGAGTGGGTGGGGCTAGGTTCACGCTAGCCCCATCCACTTCTTAGTTTTTTGACGTTTGTGTAACAGCATTAATTTTGACAACTATGCCAAAAATTAGTGTTATATTAGTGCTGACGATGCCGCATAGAAAGAAAATTAGTGCTATGTATAGTATGATAAAAATGAGGATCGATATTTTCCTTTAATGATGCCGCCATATTAGATTTTCGAATTATTTGGCCTACTGATAGTGGCACTAATTTTCTTTTTATGCGGTATCGGCAGCACTAATTTAACACTAACATTGTGTATAGGTTTCATCTCAATCGGTTGAGTGGGTGGGGCCAGGTTCACGCTAGCCCCACCCACATATTCTTGGTTTTTTGACGTTTGTGTAACAGCACTAATTTTGAAAACCATGCCAAAAATTAGTGCTATATTAGTGCTGACGATGCCGCATAGAAAGAAAATTAGTGCTATGTATAGTATGATAAAAATGAGGATCGATAATTTCCTTTGATGATGCCGCCATATTAGATTTTCGAATTATTTGGCCTACTGATAGTTTCACTAATTTTATTTTTATGCGGTATCGACAGCACTAATTTAACACTAACATTGTGTATAGGTTTCATCTCAATCGGTTGAGTGGGTGGGGCCAGGTTCACGCTAGCCCCACCCACATATTCTTGGTTTTTTGACGTTTGTGTAACAGCACTAATTTTGAAAACCATGCCAAAAATTAGTGCTATATTAGTGCTGACGATGCCGCATAGAAAGAAAATTAGTGCTATGTATAGTATAATAAAAATAAGGATCGATTGTTTAATTTGATGATGCCGCCATATTAGATTTTCGAATTATTTGGCCTACTGATAGTGGCACTAATTATCTTTTTATGCGGTATCGACAGCACTAATTTAACACTAACATTGTGTATAGGTTTCATCTCAATCGGTTGAGTGGGTGGGGCTAGGTTCACGCTAGCCCCACCCACTTCTTTTTAGTTTTTTGACGTTTGTGTAACAGCACTAATTTTGAAAACCATACCAAAAATTAGTGTTATATTAGTGCTGAGGATGCCGCATAGAAAGAAAATTAGTGATATGTATAGTATAATAAAAATAAGGATCGATTGTTTCCTTTGATGATGCCGCCATGTTAGATTTTCGAATTATTTGGCCTACTGATAGTGGCACTAATTATCTTTTTATGCGGTATCGACAGCACTAATTTAACATTAACATTGTGTATAGGTTTCATCTCAATCGGTTGAGTGGGTGGGGCTAGGTTCACGCTAGCCCCACCCACTTCTTTTTAGTTTTTTGACGTTTGTGTAACAGCACTAATTTTGAAAACCATGCCAAAAATTAGTGCTATATTAGTGCTGACGATGCCGCATAGAAAGAAAATTAGTGCTATGTATAGTATGATAAAAATGAGGATCGATAATTTCCTTTGATGATGCCGCCATATTAGATTTTCGAATTATTTGGCCTACTGATTGTGGCACTAATTTTATTTTTATGCGGTATCGACAGCACTAATCTACCACTAACATTGTGCATAGGTTTCATATCACTCGGTTGAGTGGGTGGGGCTAGCGTGAACGTAGCCCCACCCAAAATCGTTTTGGTTTTTTGACGTTTGTGTAACAGCACTAATTTTTTTAACATTACAGGTCGTCAGCATTAATTCGGCTCTAACTTTCGTCATATGTTTTAAAATTAGTGCCGCTGTGGGTGGGGCCAGGTTCACGTGAAGACAGCCCCACCCACTTTTAATAATGGAACAGTAATTTTGTAAGCTATGCCAAAAATTAGTGCTAAATTAGTGCTGACGATACTGCATAGAAAGAAGATTCGTGCTATATATCTTATCATAAAAATGAGGGATCTTTGGTTTTCTTTGATGATGCCGCCATTGAACATTTTCGAATATATTTTGGCCTTCTGATAATAGCACTAATTTTCTTTTTATGTGGTATCGACAGCACTAATTTAACACTAACCTTGGGTATAGGTTTTATCTCGATCGGTTGAGTGGGTGGGGCTAGCGTGAACCTAGCCCCACCCAGAATCTTTTTTGTTTTTTGAAGTCTGTGTAACGGCAAAAATTTTTTTAACATTACAGGTCGTCAGCACTAATTGGGCACTAATTTTTGGCATATGTTTTAAAATTAGTGCCGATGTGGGTGGGGCCAGGTTCACGTACATGTCAACTTTCAAAATTGTGGGTGGGGTCTCTTGCCCCTTAAAACCGTTTTCTCCGCAGAAAATAAGAAACACGTATTCGTTTATTTCATGTATAGTATCTACCTTCCAAATTTTATCAAGATCGGAGTGTTACAATTCAGAAGTGTTGCTTGTTAATAATAATATTTCTCTAAAATTTTATCAACAAATAGATGGAATTAAAGCGAAAAATTGGGATCAATTGGAACTTCGGCTCCTACCAACATTGAAAGAAATGACAGCACAAGTATTTAGATGCAACGTAGACATAAAATTTAGAACTGAGATTTAACTATATTTCTGTCATGATTTTAATGCAGACTTCGAAGTTCTTAAATGCTAATTAAGTCAGGATTTCACATCCAAATTAAGTTGCAACATAATAATTCTTGTTAGAAAACCCGAATCGGCTATGCGAATTTAAGATGAGCCGATACTTTAGATAGCATGGGAAAAAGGTGAAGAGTGTAACCTAAGTGTGCTGCCAAGTGAATTGCGAGGCGGTTTAATAAATTGGATGTCTTCTACTCGGCAGAGTCCACTTCAACCGTTTAATTTTGTTTTAAAACAAAACATTTTTGTAATGAGTTACATTTAGGGATGCGCACGAGACGAATCGAGACAGGATTTTCCTGACAAAATTCGAGTCGAGACATGGCACTTCCATAGAGAAATATACATTTTTCGAGTCAAGACATCACTTTTACAGCACATTTTCGAGACGAGACAGCCACAAATCTTGTCTCGTGCGCATCCCTAGTTATATTAGCACACACTACTTGAGTGACAATTTATATTATGATAGAATATACTATGAGCTTTAATAGAAAAAGTGTAGACACTCGATAATTATTTTATGTAGTAAGATTTCAATAGATTCAGTGCTTGATCGTGCCGTGTATGAAGTTATGAAATATGAATTGGTTTCAACAGGCTCGGATCCAAGAGGAATGTTATAGGGGATAGGGGTACAGCCCCCCCCCATGACGCTCAGGTGTACACTAGATAGAGTGGGTTTCAATCCTACTTTATTTACACTGAGTAAAGTTGGAAACTATGGTTTAGTCCAGCGTTTCCCAATCTTTTTCAACTTGCGGCACACTTCAGGGTAACTTGAATTCTCGCGGCACACATATTATTATTATTATTATTATTATTATTATTATTATTATTATTATTATTATTATTATTATTATTATTTGAAAATATAAAAAACTGTAGTATTTTTTTTCTGATTACTGACATCCTTCTCACAGAGAAGAAAGCTAGACCACTGTTTTTTCCCCGTGGTAAATCATTATGCTTATTTTTCATTTTAATTTAAAAATAGAAAACAATTACAATCAGATATAGGGCTCAAGTTGTTAAAAATACACTTTTCTTTTCGAAAACTGTATCCAACCTTTCATTAAGAAGGAGGATCACTAAATAACGAACGAACAAACGAATCTCTTTTACTTTTAAAACACAAATATAGGTAATTCGTATGCATGTTTACTTTGCCGGAAGGATTGAATAATATTTTAAAATTTCAAGTTACGAAATAGTCTGCAACAATAAAGAAGCAATAATGGTCATAACAATGATAACAAATACTTTTTTTTTCAAAATTAGAAATGTATAGAAAAATGTTCTACAGAAAATAACACAGTATGAAACTTTAAATTTTTGATTCATAGTAGTAATTTGAAATACAAATATACCTTTTTCTGTATGTCTTGCAATTTGATTGCTATAGAATTAATAATTTTGTTCCGATTTCCCCGCGGCACACCACTGTGCCGCGGCACGCCGGTTGGGAAACGTTGGTTTAGTCCATCCCTTGATCATATTCTGGTTCTGTGGTGTTAATATCTGGTCAGAACTTGCTGTTCTAGAAGCCTTAAGTTCATACGCGATAAAATAGTATTTCCGCATTATGCACCTTTTTAAACTATTTTTAATATTTGTATGTATCTTCAGATAAACCCTCCGTGAAAAGTTTTATTTATTGGATACTGTATTTCTGACGATACTTCCATTATCAAATAGTGTATGTAGTTTTATTTAACATAGAATTGCATACGACAAAACAGTAGAAAACATTCTCATTGTTTTAACTTTTCTTGAGTTGATTTTGAGCTTAACGTCCCTTTCAGCAGCGACGCTATATAAAACGTGGACCTACTAATTAACGTCGAATCCGAATCACATGAACTCCCACCGGGAATCGAACCTGGGTCTTCCATGCAGTTAACTTTACTTGAATTTGGACTCGAACGCTCTGCAGCGGTTTTAAAACGGTGGACTTGCCACCCCTGAGTTTTTCAATGAATGTATTTCTTAGTAATTATTTTAATTTTACTTTTGAAAAGGTGTAAGCATTTTGCTTTTTTTTAAAAAAATCCTTGAATTATACGTAGTCAGTGTTGAATACAGGTTTCATTTTTGTACGTGGCAATAGTAACTTCCATGGTCCCCTCTCTTCTACCTCTAGACACAGAAATATTGTTTTTAATAACGCCAAATTACGATTTTTATCAATAAAGAGTGGCTGTCCTACTAACTCTTGTATCGATTTCCTGCTAAGCAAAGATAAAGTGAATCTGAAAAGGTAGGGGAACGGTAGGTAGCGGCATGACATCACGCCGTCAACCATGCCTATCTTTGCCCATTGTAATTTCTTAGCCACTGGGGGGACGCCGTACAAATTTTTTGGAGGTGGGGGACGGCGTCCCCTGCATTCCCAAGCATTTTTACCTCTGCTGCTAAGTATTAATTGCTGTAAGGATTAACGAAAAATATTATGGGGTAATTCTACTACTACTACTACTACTACTACTACTACTACTACTACTACTACTACTACTAATAATAATAATAATAATAATAATAATAATAATAATAATAATAATAAATGATCTGAATGATAAAGATATTTTTTTAACTTTCTAATACAATCTCTGTGGGCTTTCGCGAATCTGGATATATTGTTTTTATGAGGAATATAGAGGCTTGAAACAACGATGATTTGTATAAAAGTCTTATCAGGTGTCTGACAGCTGACCTTATGTCTGTTTTTTTTAACACAATGTTACAAGGCACAGAAGCGTGCGGGCATTTTGCTTTTTTTTTTGCTTGAGTTGAGTGTAGTTTCAGTACTAAAATCAAGACTTTCGTTCTGTCGTTGGCACGTGTCGAAGCAGCTTGTTTGCTGTGCGATGTTTTGCCTTCAGGCGATCGACTAGATCAAAAAGTCAAGAAAGAAAGAAATAAACAAAACGATATGCTTGTTTCATGGAGATATGCTTGCTTCTTGGCATTAGTGTTTGAAAACGAAAACTGTTCTGAGTATCCATTTTGTTATGTCCTTAATAAGTATAAAGGGAAATGTTAATTCTCATATATAGTAGGGGTAAAACTGAGGGGGAACGCGAGGGTAACGTTATATATATTAGGGATGGCCGGATCCGGATCTGGTCGGATTCGAAGATCCGGATCTGGGTTCGGATCTCGAATCTCGGATCTGGATCCGGATCTGGATTCGAAATTCGGATCTGGGTTCGAAATTCGGATCTCAGATCTTGATTCTTATCCAAACCCACATCCCACCCAAATTGTGATAAACTTGAATATCAAAAATTCGCCGAAAGAAATTTCACGAAGTCCTGGCAGTGAAGAAGAAAACAGAAAATTAAGAAGAATACTGGCAAGTCTATTTGTCTCCTTCAATCTACACTAAAGATTAAATGCTTGCCTAACTAAAAAATAATCTGATTTGATCCGGATGAGAGTTCGAATGTCGAATCTAGGTCCACCCGGTTGCAGGACCGAGATGAAATACATACATATTTATATTTGAAACCGGAGTACAAAACACGAATATCTAAAATTCCTCAATACACCTATTTCATTGACAGTTAAGAAAACATAAACAGTTAAGATAAGTATTGACTAGTTTTTACGTATATTTATCTTGCTCAGTCTGCTCAAAATATCAAATGTATAACTTACAATTAGATTTAATAATTATATAATAAATCACAATATAAGCACCGAGAATAAACTATGAATTTTGGTGCCCCTTATCTAGATTTGAAATTTCGGATTCATACATAGAATCAGGCTGAAAGATAAATATTTGAGATCTGGAAACCGAAACAAGTGCTAGTACCAAGATCGTAGCCGTTTGTACCTAGGTAGTGCGAGCGGAAGGCACTTGCACTAAGTCCGGGTGTACTTTGGGGAACACGAGAAACTAAAAACAGATATATATATTCTTTTTCAGGGGCAAGTCGCGCTTTAACATGACTTTTCATGAGTGTTGTGTTTAAATACGAAAACTGTAATGGCGACTTGTTTGAAATAAATGCCATTTTTTTAGCAATAAAGTTAGGTACTTTCACATTGAATAAAAATTAGCAAAGCATATTTCACTGATTAGAGTGCTGGTTCTTATGGAAGCTTTCACACTGAACCGAAGATTTCCTCATGTGGGTATCGGATTGCCACAATTCACCTTTCTGAAAGACGTGGTTTATCAGGAGGTCGGCCAAGATTCTTTTGGACTTAGCGTATAGACTGCTTCTGGTCTCAATTATTCAAATATAGTAAGACTAACCGTATATAAAGTTGGTTCGAAATGATTTCAAATGAAGGGTGCGGTGGCTCCGTGGTAGAGCGTTCACCTCCGGTGATTGGGGTCCCTGGTTCGATCACAGCACGCGCCGTGTGGACTTTGTGGTGGACAAACATCGTGCTCGTGGGTATTCTCGGGGTTCTCCCGTTTCCTCCTACTTCCTTCATTCCACCATTTCACTCATTTCTCATTATCACCGTCTCCTTTAGCCTAACCGGCATAACCGCGGGACGTTAAACTTAAAGATTTCATTTCAATTCATGATTTAAAATATCACTAATTGACCTTAAGGGTATAATTGCGATTTAAATATTCGTAAATTAGAAGAGATGTAAAAATTAAGCGTTAAAATAAATCCGATAATTCCTAATGCAACCTAATAATAGCAATAAAACTCCTTATGTAACATTTTCAAAGCTAAGATTAACAGTTATGTTCTTGAAGAGGGTTTATGGCAACATAGATTATAAATCCAATTATCATAAGTAGTACCTCTGACAGCCCCGCATTTCACATCACCATCGCCCTTCATCCTGACAATTCCGGACATCCGGGGCAATTCACTTACCCACAATGACTTTTCAGGCGTTCTAGTGACATCAATATCTCAGTTTGGGTTTGGGTTCATGCTTCGGTGAACCTTGACTATCACCATCAGCAGCTATTAGAGAATCAGAACTTATTTCTGTATTAGATAATGTGGGTAACTATAGCTTTTCGTCTATAGAAGACTGAAAGCCTGCCTTCGGTGCCCGTGGTCATGGGTTCAATTTCCGGAGAGGCACTCAACAATTTCGATGTTGACCCAGCATCGTGGGGGAGTTATCTTAAGTAAGAGGTAGCGGACTCCAGTCTAGAAAGCCTACATAAGGACTTCGGGTGTTGATGCGTTGACTACACATCCCCACTTTAAACGTAACGCCGCTGGTAGGAACCAAAGGACTGTCGTGCCAAGAATTTAGTTTGTTTTAATTATCATAAATGCCTTCTTTATTATTAAATTTTATCCAATATTTTCTTTTCAACTAGTTTGCGAAACTCGGAGCTAGCTACTTGTTTTCTCCTTAATTCATGTTCATAGTTAGAAGAACTAATCACTAAGGAAAAACAATCTTTTCAATAAAATTCGTCTCGCGTCTTTCGTAGCTCTACGTTTAGTTATTTTTAGTTTTTTTAAGTTGAAGGGCGGTTTATCATTTCCCCTCGCTTTCCCTATTTTTTTTTCTAGTTTTACCTATATTTCTTTGCGCGGACATTGCGCCTATACCCACGTGCTTTGTGTGTTCGTTTACAAAAGCGGGCCATTTTCCTGCCACTATAGAAAGTAAGAGTGCACTGTATCAGAGAAATATTAATTGACGTATGTAAGTGAATATATCTGTGACGAAGTCATAATTACTCAGTTTTTGCATCGTACATAGTTTCCTCATCCTCATTAATCTCTTTACCCCCGCTTCCTGAATTCCAGTTCTAGTATTATTTCTTGATATCGGACTGATGTCTCATGTAGACTTATTAACTATAACATCAGCAATAAATAAAGTACGGTTTAATTTGCACTAATTTTAAAACATTACATTAATTAAATAATAATAATAATAATAATAATACGGAGCGAGCTCAGGCTACTTGTTATGATTCTTACTTCGCAATTGGATAATACCGGATTCGAATTCGGAGACCAGCCATCCTGACTGAGGATTTTCCAGGGTTGTTTCTCAGTTATACTGGGCAAATGCTAGGTTAGTACCTTGATCTAAGGCTCTGGAGACCTTCCTTCCATTCCTTTTCCAATGTTTTCATCTGTTGATTACTACAGTGTAAAGTAGTCTCTGAGGATGTATCTGGTAGTTTATAGTGAAAAAACAATAACGACGTAATATATCTTCACGAAACGTGTGGGTTAATTTAACTACAGCCTTACAGTCCCAATATATAGCTAAAGTTTTAATATCAATTTCCTGACTTTTAAATACTATTTTCATATTGTTTCAGCTTTCAATTTTCTCATGTATGTTCCCACCGATAATTGAACCTGAGATCACATGAACAAATGCGAATATGTTAAATTTTTTTGTACACTTTAATATACAAAACAGAAAACGCTTCAATGATACGACGCATGGATATGTTTTGGTTACCTCCTGCAATGTATGTTTAAAGAAACATGGAGGGTGAAGAAAAAATAATAGAAATCTCTGTTATATTTACTCCTTCAACAAACGACCGACCTCAGAAGGGCAAGCCATAAGTTAGGTAATAAAGTCATACAACGAACACAACCATATCGCTCTCCTGAAATTCTCACGCCAACCAGTCTGTATTTTTTGTTGTATATACCTTCGAAGTGAAAGATATTCATTATTACATTTGTTGATGGTTGGACTCTAGTGAGTCAGAAACTACTATTAATAAAGAGTTTGTTTTGTCTAGTATTCCTGCGATTAAAAGGGCCTTATCTAAAAGATATTTCATTTGTATATGAGAAAAGGAAAAAGTTTATTTTCTAAGAATAAAATAAATATTATCAATGTGAAGCTAACATTAAGTTTCGAAGAGGAGCTAAACAGAAGAATTTGTTACCATTTACATCAGTTTTCAGACAGTTCACTATACTCTGAAATGGGAAGAAATCAAACTTGGAAACATTTTACTAAAGCGACTTCGACAGAAAGTGCAACATGTAAGTATTGCAAGGTTAAAATAAAATAAAGAACAAAGGTAGCACAAACGTGTTACGGAAACATTTAAAAGCACAGCAACCTACTATATCAGTGAATCCGAAAAAAAGTTTTAACGAATTTTAGATATTCAATTTTATAAGATCACAATTTCAGATGTAGGTTTGGATACGAATCAAGATCTGAGATTCGAATTTCGGATCCAGATCCGAGATCCGGACCCAGATCCGGGATCCGGATCTAGGTCCGGATCCGGATCTCACTGGATCCGGGATATCCGGATCCGAAAATTTTTGGCCATCCCTAATATATATAATAACATAGCATATTTCTTTCCAAAATTTTATAAAAACTATTTATTTTATAGAGTTCAAAATTCGGCCAAATGTTTATTAGTATTAATATTGCATGTTCACTTTTACTTTTTCTTGCTAAGGTAATATTATAGCGCGCTAATTAAAAATTAATTTTCTTCCATTTAAAAGCTGTTTAAGATATTGGCTGCATTTTGCAACAGTGCAGAACAGCAGATAGGAATCTAACCAGGTAGATTTCTTTCTCTCTCTTCCCTCGCTAGGTCACGTGCGTGAACTTAGGATTGTCCGCGGAGAAAAAGAAACCGATGGAATGCAGATTGACAGCAAATAAGAACAAAGTCTGTTTTCTTTCTCTTCATAGATCGTAAAGATTTCCTTGATTCTATGTAAACATCTCCGCGAATAATTACCTGTACAGGAATATTGCAGCTAACAACGTACGAAAGTTTCAGAAAATCTGTCTATGTTGTTTTCAAGTGTGGGGAGTCTGTTCATCTTATAAAATCAGTTTCGAAATGTAGAGCGTAGAACAAACTCACTTATTTTTTGCATCAACTGACAAAAGTTTACATACAGATCAAAGAGAAGTCTTAGTGCGTTTGCACACGGCAACGATAATATCGGTGGAAGCATCGATAATGTCGGCGGTGAAATCGACTTCAATGTACTCAAACCGTAGCTTACACACGCCACCGATATTATCGGCCGATCATCCGACACGCAGATGCTGTCGGCCAAGCCCCAGATAATGTCGGCGGTATCGCCGACACCGATTTTGTCGGTGGCAATGTTTTCTTATGATTGGATGCACATGTGGCCGATAATGTCGGCCGGCCAGTGGGTTAGATGAAGAGAGTGAGTGACAAGGCGCTGTATATTTTTGTTTCGTTTCTTGTCTTTGGAATTTTGTTGTTTCCATTTTTTTCTATTATAATTGTATAATAATATTATTATTATATTGTCCTATAAACAACTTCGGAACAGCTTATTATTTTTTACAGTCTCTGTTTTGGAGTAGCTAATTCCCTTTATTAAATAAGTATAAAATGTGGAAAGTTTGAAGAGTACTGGTTTCCCTCTAAATAGCTATTACCAAATAGAATATAGAAAATTTAGATAACCAAGTTCTTGATTATTTTCCACTAATTTTTAATTTTTGTTCTTTCTCTCTCTGTTCTCTCTCTCTCACACACATACACACACTCTTTAATGGTATATTTTTTAACACTAGAACGCCCAAAGGGATCAATTTGATCCTTTTGCGAAATTCATTTTTTCATATCTACCATATTTTAAGGAATTGGAAGGTGGCATTACCTGACTTTTCCTAAATTGGTGATGTGGCATAAAGGAAAAAATTATATTGTGGTTGTGCAATTCAATAATCTGATACCGATCGATTTACCTTAAACGCCCAGGGGATCAAATTAATCCTGCAGTTGAAAATGTTATTATACTTTCTCGTATCGACTATTATTTTGCTTTTCCCTGAGCAGCTTTCAGTTAAAATGATTTAATTTGTCAAACCAAACGTTACGAAATGTTCCTTTCCGGTATAAGGACATTTGTTGAGTACTATTGAGTTAGAAAGTGCCGTCATACCGTCATTTGTCATTACGTGGTAGTGACGTGGCATCGTGTTTGGCGCAATGCAGCAGTTGACACTTTGTTCGAAGGTGTGACAAATAAAATCTATGAATAAGTAATTTTATGGTGAAGAAGAATTAACGATAATGGCACGAAGTAAACTATTAAATCCTCATGAAGTTCTTGAAGAGCTTCAAAGAATATCCGAAGACAAATCTGATGCGGTGAAATGTCATCGAACTCAGAAGACAATTTGTAATTGGATACATAATGTAGTGAGCAATCTTCTGAAAACGTTAGTCTTGCAGATGAAAATGAAACTACCGAAGGTGAGTACATTTTATCTCAGTCTGTTTCATTAAACATGTGTTTATATTATCTAAAAGTCAATAAGAAAATCCAATAATTTGAAGAAATGTGATGAAATATTCGTTGTGATTGAAATATTTGGTCCCTTGTGAAGTAATATTTTATGGATCAATCACATACTTTGCATGAATATTTTATTTCACAAAAATCATGTAATAAATTTACATTATCTATTTGCAAAATACGAAAGCAGTCGCACTGATTTTTTTCTCTCTGCCTTTTTTGCAGGCATTCCAGTACATAATGAGGTAAGATCAGAACAAGATGGACACATGTGTGGATGTTCAGGTGAAGGCATCAGTGCTTCGGCGAAACAGTATACAGCTCCAAACAATACTGTATGGGAGGAAATACCTGCTAATGTTAGAAACGAGGGTCGGAAATGTCTTCATAACATTCTATGTGAAATTCCAGGGCCAACACCGCATGCCAGAAGAAATGTAAGTAGTGAATCTGCGTCAAGTGCATGGCGCTAATTCATAGAAAAACGCATACTTACCCACATAAAAATAACTACCGAAACAGAAGCGTTATGTGCTGAAGAACAATACCTGGTCACTAAGTTTATCGGAACTCGAAGCTTTCATAGCGATTCTGTATGCTCGTGGCGTTAGTGGCAGTAAAAATGTTGAGGTTCATTCAATGTGGTCGAAGTCTTGGGTATTGCCATTTTGTCCCGAGACTATGAGCAGTAATCGATTTTGCGAAATAATGAGGTTCCTAACAAGTAAACCTTACGTTTGGGTGAATCGAGTTGCTGACTGAGACACTTATGAGAAAGAAGTACTAAATGTGGTCAGTATTTCAGTGAAGTTGTAGGTGCGAAGCTCCAGGGGTTTAGGAGATACAGCTACCAGAACATCACATGGAAATACAGAATAGTCTTCATACAGTTGGAGGTAAAAGCTCTGTAAAACCTCTTGTAACAACAAAAGGTGAATAACAAATATATGGGTACATATTAGGACTATGGTGAAGTTATATAGTAAGGGTATACCTGACGGCTGCCATCTTGAAATCCGCCATTTTGAATTAAGGTTAAGTTTTTAAAATAGGAATAGGGTAATGTGATACATGATTTAAGGCGAAAATTTAATCAGAAGAACAATGGTGACGTTAATTTTGATTTACGCGCAATTTGTAAAAAGTTACAGGGAAATTAAATATTGTTGCAGCATATGTATTAGTCCTTTACCTCACCTTGTAAATTTTGTGTTAATGATAATATTAAATAAAAAGCAGGAGGATAAATATTAAGTCTATTGTAAGAGTTGCCTTGATGGTGGCCATGTTCAAATCCGCCATTTTGAATCAGACAAAAGTTTTAAACAAAACGCATAACAGCGACGCCTTATTAATAGCAAATTTTACCATAAATCCAACGGTATAACCATTTTTGCTTTATCACGTGATAGAAAGACAATCTTGCTATTACTTGATTCGTGGAGTGCAAACAAAGACGACATTCTTTCGTCACAGTGTGTGCCCGAAGGAGTTACCCTGATCAAGCGATTGATACCTAGTGGTTGTGCTGGCATGATTCAGCCTCTAGATGTTCACTTCTTTCGCCCGTACAAAGCATTTGTTCGTTTCATTACTGATACAGCAGTAACAGAAAGTGGCGTGAACATATGGTATTGTGATAGGTTCATACAACTTCAGTCGTTTACAATTTACCAGTTCAGTGCTCCTCGTTTTCACAATATGATTCGATTCGCTTTCAATCAGTCTGGATATTCGAATGAAGAACCTGAACGTTGGATCGCTCTTTACGACTACTGCTTTGACGGAATTGTTAACGACAAATGTGTCAAGTGTAACTCGATTGCCTTTGTGAGGTGTGCTCACTGTGAGCAGAGCATTTGTGCAAGTCATGCACTCTTTTCTGAACTACATATTGATTGTACTAATTGAGGACTTTTCTTTTAGAAAGACCAAAGTTCAATTATGACTCAATTTAACTTTGATCATTTTTCCTTAAATTAGCAACTTGTTTATGTGATAACAAATATTGGTTAATGATAAAGCAAAAATGGTTATATCGTTAGATTTATGGTAAAATTTGCAATTAATAAGGTTTCACTGTTATGCGTTTTGTTTAAAACTTTTGTCTGATTCAAAATGGCGGATTTGAACATGACCGCCATCAAGGCAACTCTTACCATAGACCTAATATTTATCCACCTGCTTTTTATTTAATTATTATCATTAACACAAAATTTACAAGGTGGGGTAAAGGACTAATACATATGCTGCAGCAATATTTAATTTCCCTGTAACTTTTTACAAATTGCGCGTAAATCAAAATTAACGACACAATTGTTCTTCTGATTAAATTTTCGCCTTAAATCATGTATCACATTACCCTATTCCTATTTTAAAAACTTAACCTTAATTCGAAATGGCGGATTTCAAGATGGCAGCCGTCAGGTATACCCTTACTATATGACTTCCCCCTAGTCTTAATATGTACCCATATATTTGTTATTCACCTTTTGTTGTTACAAGAGGTCTTACAGGGCTTTTACCTCCAACTGTATGAAGACTATTCTGTACTTCCATGTGATGTTCTGGTAGCTGTATCTCCTAAACCCCTGGAGCTTCGCACCTACAACTTCACTGAAATACTGACCACATTTAGTACTACTTTCTCATATGTGTCTCAGTCAGCAACTCGATTCACCCAAACGTAAGGTTTACTTGTAAGATTTGATATTAACGCTGACAGATTGATTCACCAGATAAGTACGGGCAAAAATTCTGGCTGGCTGTAGATATAGATGCGAAATATATTTTGAACGGCTTCCTTTGCGTTGGTAAGGAGGAAGAACGCCCTGCAAATCAAAGAGTTCCGGAGTACGTCGTCATACGTCTTATGGAACCATTTTCTTTGAAGGGTCGAAATGTTACTACAGACAACCATTTTACGTCACTAAAGCTGAAAATCTGAAAGCAAAATCATCTACCATTCTTGGGACAGTGAATAAAAGTAGAAGAGAAATACCGACAGAAATTAAATCAGAGAAAGCACCTTTGAACTCCACAAAGATTCTCAAAAGCAAGGACGTAACAATGACCGTTTATCAAGGTAAGAAAAGTAAGAATGTTTTGGTATTGAGCTGTCTTCATGATACCGTGGTCATAATCGACAATAATAAGAAAGTTCCTGAAACCATTGCTTATTATAATGGAACGAAATACGGGTTTGACATTGTAGAGAAAATGGCCAAGCAATTTACAGTGAAAGCGTCATCAAGAAGATGGCCAATTCATAATTTTTGTAATATACTTGATCTTGCAGTAATTAATGCAGTTGTAATATACAGAGCAGTCACTGGAATGAAGATATCACGGAAGGAATTTATTCAAGGCTAGCAGAAGAATTCCGGACAGAATAACTGCACCTTCGGTCTGAGGATTCAAGTGAAGCCACAAGAACAGAAGACGACATAGATTTCAATTCAGAAATCCGCGTAAACGACGTAATTGCCAGAGACTGCCAGTAAACTGCAAGAGACACAAGACGTCTGCAAACTGTAGCACTTCCGCAAAAAGGCAGTTTGTGGAAAATGTGTTCGTAAAGTGACTTATAAATGTAGAAAATGTGTGTAATCACGGTGATACCGGGGCAGTATTGAGCACCATATTCGTGAACAAAGATGAGGAAAGCTGTAAGCAGAACTATAAACAGAAGTAGTTACAGGGCTTCCGAAATAAATTTTGTATTAAGATGTAAGTAATGACTACTATGTACTTATGTGGTAAACACACCAAAAATATATGTTCAGATTATACACACACACACACACACACACATATATATATATATATAACTTCCTAATAAAACTTTATTGGAATATGGTTTTGTTTTTCTACACAGTGAAGAAAAAGAAAAAAACTCGAGTAGTGTTTGTTAGAAAGGTAAGTATGTGCAAAAAGAAGCTAGGGATCAAATTGATCCCTACGGGCGATCTAGGTGAAACGAATTTCCGGGCGTTCTAGTGTTAATCTATTAATGCATTTAAATTTCAATACATTCTGGAAATTAATTTAAGCGTAATTTTCAAATTTTGATAGACTGTGAACATAAGCATATGGAAAAAATCCTGATTATTATTACTTCCTTTTATTTTCATTAGAATTGTGTTCAGATCACTTTTCCCGGTTCCACTCAATAAGCAGTGATTGAATACAATATTTTTTGACAAGTCAAAGTAGAATTATTACTTTGAAACGAAACCAACACAATCAAACACTCTTTCCCAAGCTCCAAGGACAAGTTACTCACTTGGCATTTTCTTGATTGTGATCTCAACAATAGGGATGTGACTTCATGCTTCACTTGTTACAGATTTTTTCTCACTTCCAAAACTATCCCAAATCTCCCATTTTAAAAAAATAATGTGTAGAATTGCAATTGAAAACACAGACCAAAGCTATGTATACAAGTTTTCCCTCTCCCCTTTGTACCGGGATCGACCCCCTGATAGAGTTCTGCATTTTAGCTACAGTGACTGGATCAAAAGGTTGTGTATTATTGCATTCTTACCTTTCTAGTTTTGCTTAGATTTTTAGAGATGGCAGGAATTTTTCCATTCGATATTTTAACCGTTATTGAACTTGTGGAATGTAGACTTTGCATATGGGATAAGATAACAGAGTCTTTCAAGGACAGGATTGAAAAGCAAAAAGCACGGCGAGAAATTTATGCAAGCCTTGTCCAGGATTTTGAGTTCATGGACAAAAAGAAACGAGAAACGACAGGTATGTATGCAACAGCGCAAATCTGTCTTCAACATTAGGGGGGGGGGATGACAGGTAAGATCGTTCCCATATTATATATATATATATATATATATATATATATATATATATATATATATATATATATATATATATATATATATGTTCAAAATATTTCTGTAGCCGAGAAACAATGCTGTAGAGGATCAGGGGAGCAGAATTGTCTTCAACATTGGGAGGCGGGCAGATTTGAGGCTTATTCTGAGTGGACATTAATTTCATCTCACTTTCCTTTCTAGCGATCGGACACAAATAATCAAATTTCTCTCCCAAAAAACACATTTCAAATCGGATTATTGGGGAGGACAATTTCCCCAGTTCCAAGATTGGAGGGGACATGTCCCCTTCATCCCCCCGGGATTTGCTCCAGCGTATGTATGGAGCAATGGAAAACAGAATTACTAATTCGAATTTTATCATTTAATCTACTATGACATTAATGTTTATATGTGTTTTCATTGGGAAGGCCGATGGGGGCTGAATTTGAACGAAACACTATCGGGGTTGTCACTACATCTGAGCAATCCCGATAAATATGGATTTAACATAAATATTGGTCATTTTCTACTACTTTTACATGTCCCGGTAAACGCCCCCTGACCCCCCCTTGGTTCGAATTTTGAAAAAATCGCTTCTGGCCTCCAGCCGATACCGCGAAAACTATGAATGTGACCCTAAAATCTGCCATTTTCTACTACTTTTACATATTCCGATAAAAGCCCCTATGATCCTCTGGTTCCAATTTTGAAAAAAACATGCCTCTGGCCAGCAGCCGATGGGGGCAGTATTTGGAAGTCAACGCGTGTGAGTATCACCATTCATCTCAGCGACAGTGAAAACTATTGATTTGAGACTAATATCGGTCATTTTCCATTATTTTTACATGTCTCGCAATTCTCCACCCCGGTGACTCCCGGCCCACATACAATGGTGGCTGAATTAGAAAATCATCGCTAATGAAAGTATCACTATTGATCTCAGCGACCGCGAAAACTATGAAATCGACATTAATATCGGTCATTTTCTACTACTTTTACATGTCTGGGTTAACGCCCTCCTGAGACCCCCCTGGTTCGAATTTAGTCAAAAACGCTTCACCTTGGTCTGGGACCTGAACCAAGGTATCCGTGTCCAAAATTTGGTAACTCTCGGCCAACTTGTCTGGTTCCCAGGCCGGTCCCGGTTGAAAAAAAAAACTCTTCGTCTTGATCTGTGGCCTAGACCAAGCTACCCGCGACCAAATTTTGAAAACTTTCGTCCACTCGTCTGGTCCACGGGCCGCACACAGATAGAGAGACAGACACTCAAGCAAACTCTATTTTATTTATATTAGAAAGGTCAGATCCACCGTTATTGTAATAGAGCGGTGCTTGAGTGATTGATCGTAGAAATTCAAAATCCAATGAGTGATAATTTCATAGCCTTGTTTTATTACAAGTTTAAACTCTTTAGTCAGTAGAGAAGAGGGCATGATTCATGGGTCAGAGTTGATGACAATGGGTTTCGGTGGGTCTTGGGTCACAGTGTGTGACAGTGGTTCATGGTGGGTGGTGGGACAGAGTGGGTCACGGTGGGTCATGGGTCACGATGGTTGGTGGGTCAGTTGGTCGTGGCTAAAGTTTTCATTGCCCCACACTCTCTCTGAACTACAGTGTTGAAAATTAATCAGTGAAAATCAATTGCAATTGATCAATCAATTGAAAGTAATTGCTGTGGAAATCAAAAATTGCAATTGAATTAATTGCTAATTAATTTCAATTGCAATTGAATGACTGAATTCAATTGCAATTACTTTCCACTGCAATTACTTTCATTCGATTGATTAATTGCAATTGATTCTCCTTTATTAATGGGCAAGTGCAATTAACAATTAACCATTACTTACTTCCGTTGTCAATTGGAATTAGCAATTAAATTTACAGATTAATTGTTAATTATCAATTCAATTGAAATTTGCCCAACACTGCCACTCTTCTCTTCACTGTCCCGATCCGGCCCTTCAAACTTTTTTTCCCTTCTATCAAAGCCAGTACTGCCTATTTGGGAAAAGTCTCAATGTAGAGTGGTAGTGGTAAAAACGATGCATATTCGCCGTTCTGTTGGAAGGGGGGCTGGTGGAATGTGCCGTAAAATTTTACGTTGCCCCCATAGGAAAAAAATCTAGATTCGACACTACTATATATATATATATATATATATATATATATATATATATATATATATATATATATATATATATATATATATATATATATATATATATAATTGAGAAACACTATGTTTGTGACTATAAATCTCCCGAACCGCCCCACTGATCTTAATCAAATTTGAAACATGGATGAGTTTTACGGCTGAGCTGGTTTTAGGCTATTCACTTTGATGGTACAACTTAGGGGGGGGGTGTAAAAATAAATAAAATTTAATAATTCCTGAACCACTCGGCCAATCTTGATCAAATTTTCAACATAGATGAGGCTCAGGATGGGATCGTGTTATTTAAATTTGACGAAGTAACGTGGGGGCGGAGAAGGAGGAAATATATATATAAAAATCAATTTATATAAGACTGAAAGCCACTATTTTTGTAACTTAATAACTCTTGAACTATATCTTGAATATCCGACCGATCGCAATCAAATTTTCAAGATATATGAGGTTTCGATCTGGAAACATTTTTGTAATTTTACTTTAACGGTACATCCTAGGGGGAAGGGGGGAACGTATAAATAGAAACTAATAAAACCTAATAACTTTTGAACCACCCAACCAATCTCGATCTAATTTTCAACAAATATGAGAGTCGGGCCTTGGGTGTTTTTTTTATCATTTCACTTTGACGAGCCAACGTAGGGGAGGGAGAGGGGGCAGATATATGTAAAAAAAATAAATAAAAATGTCTGTCTCTGTGACTTTATCACTCTTGAACCACCCGACCGATCTAAATCAAATTTTCAATATACATGAGAATAGGGGCAGGGATTACTTTAGGCTATTTACTTTGACGAAACAACGTAGGGGAGGGCGAGAGGGAGAGAAATTTAAAAATGATCAAAAATGACCGATATTAATGTTGAATCCATAGTTTTCGGGCCCGATGAGACAAACAGTAACACTTCTGATGCTGTTTCAATCCAAGTTCAGCCCTAATAGTTGGGAAGGTGGAGGGTACAATGGAGGAGAGGGGGATAAACGTTTAAAAATGATCAAAACTGAGTAATATTAGTGTCGAATCAATAGTTTTAGGAGTAGCTGAGATTAACAGTGACAATTCTGATTTCATGTGCCGCAGCACGGGGGCGCGGGAGCTATATATAATAATAATAATCGAAAATAACCAATATTAGTGCCTAATCCATAGTTTTCGGGATCATTCTGATGAACTGTAACATCTTCGATCCGGTTTAAATGCAAAATCAGCTCCGCCACTTGCGGGAAGGAGAGAAAGTGATATATAAAATGATCGATAATGGCCACTATCAGTGTCAAATTTATAGTTTTCTGGGTCGCTTAGATGAGCAGTAATACTTTCGATCATGTTTAAATTCAAATTCAACCCCACAACTTGGGGGAAAGGGAGGAAGAGATATTTAAAGATAATGGAAAATGACCGTTAATTAGTGCTGAATCCACATTTGTGGGGGGTCGCTGAGATAAACAGTGACACTTTCGTTGCCATGGCCCGCAACATAGGGGAGGAGGAAATATATATATAAATGACCGAAAATGACCATTATTGGTGTCGAATCCATGATTTTTGGGGTCGCCGAGATGATCAATGATCTTTCCGATGCTGTTTAAATCGATGCCATTAAAAACGAAAACAGCATATTTCACGGGGACTAAACACATGAAATACGGAGTTGTGCTTTAAAATTTTCATTTTAACTTAGCAAAGCGGGTAATATATGCTAGTAATACTAACAAAACTCAGGTACTGTCCTTTCTCTATTTCAAAACCACCTATTTTTTAAATCTCTTTGCTATAATATCTATTACTGGAGCTATCAGTATATTTTTGTTTTTCGTCTTTATAGAACACCAAGGTTATAAAGGAAGGTCTTTTATATGTGGGTTCGGAACTTGAATCTGATAGGTCGTTCCCAACCATACTATCTCGCCTCCAGAAAAACTGGATTACAGGGCAGAGTCTAAAGCAAGAAATTTCTCTCTCTTTTGCTAAAAAAACTTTAGTTCGCATACTAGTCATAGCACATGTTTAGAGGTTTTTCAACGAATCTGTATGAGACGAGACCTGCAAATGACACAATACTGAAAGTTGAGCTTACACCAGGAGTCGAATCTGGTATCATCCTAAAACAAAAAAAAATCCTATTGGCTGACTACTTTAATGCTCATAAATCATTCTAATGTAAAAAAATTTGGTGAGCCCGGCCCCCTAGACTCCCCGTGGATACGAGCCTGTGTGACCCCCCACCCTCGAACACAATTTTCTGGAAGAAAGCCTCTTTTCTTCCTTTTGTCTGTCTAGTTTACTGAAAACATGAAAAGCAAACTAGATCACAGACCATAGAGTTGGAAATGATGGACATGTTGCATTGCAGACATATTTCGTACCGTTGATGCTTTTGGGAGGTTTTCCAGGAACAAAATTCACCTCGGAGTTATATCTCCTATGGTGCTCAATATGAGTTGAGTTGATTTTGTCGTCCCTTTCAGCAGCGAGGCTATATAAGACGGGACCTACTGATTAATTGACAAACCCGAACTACATGAGCTCTCACCGGAATCGAACCCGGGTCTCTCACGCCAAAGGCACGTACGCTAACCACTTAGCCACGAAGAAGCTCGGAGCTCATATTAGAAAAGAAGAAAGCACATTATGGGAATTTCAGTGCAGACAACTAAGTACGACGACTGTTAAAAGAATATTTTTCATCTTGAATATATTGTAATAATGGTCAATCTTATTTGATAATGTCATTTTTTAAAAAATAGCATTCTCTTTTCTATAACTTACTACAGTATACAAGTTAAATTTCACACAGTGTGCAAAAGAGGGGAAGGGATTACAACGTACGATGGACTTCGTTCGCTTCCTATCCGATGGACAAAACCTTTCTTGTAAAATTCAGCGTTTCAAAGAACCTGTGTGGTTGCTGATAGCTACACATAAATTGACAGAATTTTAGTACTGTCTGCCTGAAGCAAAGTCTTTAACTTTAGTACTGAAGCTGCCTGAGGCAAAAACGCAAGCACACCGCAGGCGTGGTGGCTTCTGTGCCTCGTAACATTGTTTAAAAAAACAGACACAAGGCCACTTGTCAGTTCTTGCAACTGATAAGGCTTTTTTTCTTTTATACAAATCATATTATTGTTTGAAGCCTTTTTATTCCTTACAAAAACAATATAACCAGATTCATGAGAACCCACAGCAATTGTAATAAAAGTTGAAAAATATCTGTATCATTCAGATACTTTATTATTATTATTATTATTATTATTATTATTATTATTATTATTATTATTATTATTATTATTATTATTATTATTATTATCACATAATATTTTTCGTTAGTGCTCACAGCAATTAATACTTAGCAGCAGGGGTTAAAGTGCGTGGGAACGCGGGGGACCCTATCCTCACCTCCAAAAAACTGTGTACGGCGTCCTCCCACTTCTAAGCAATTACAATGGGCAAAGATAGGCATGGGGGACGGCGTGACGTCATGCCGCTACCTACCGTACCCCTACATTTTCAGATGATTCCATCCCATCTAGCCTAATCCCACCTCGCCTAACGATTTATCAGCCACTTATATCTCCAAAATAAGAATGTCTACCATTTTAGGCGAGATGGGAATTTCCATCTTACTTAATCCCATCTCGCCTAAAATGGCGGTAGGATGCAAGGAGGGAATTTCTGTACTGAAGAGGGAATTCCTCTAATAGAATTTTAACCAGATATTTTAATCAATATTGGCAATCTCTGTCAATTACAATATAAATATATAATAAGTACTATACAAGAAGAAAGCATAGGGGGAAGGCGATTTAGTGAATTTAGTTCACTTTTGGTTTATTTTGGGAATACTGGAAATTGATTGGCAAAGAGAAGCTAATCAGAAACAGGATAGAAATATAGAGCGTGTTTCAAAACAACACTTACAACGTTTGAGAGCTCATTCCTGACACCATGATAAGACAACCTGGGTGCACAATGCTTCCTTTTGGCGCTATGACCAGCCAAAAACCAGTCGGAAAAATTCCCAAAACAGCCGTAACTCGAGAACAAAATGTCGGATCGAAGTTGGGGGAAAGGAAATGTATATTATTTTTGTCATGGCTTCCATTAATGCACAACCCGATATGGTACAGAGGCAGCACAAAGGTCACCTCAAATAAATTGAAGAATTATGCGGATATTTTATGAAAGGGGGTTATAGCCCCACACAAGTTACTGGCACATGCAAGGAGCATTAGAATGTTAATTCTGTGACATTTGTGAAAAATCTGACGCTCACTGGCATTTCCGGAACAAAATTTTGAATTTTTATAAAGGTACATCATCTAATGCTTCGTCCCCTGTGCCCCCCTAAGGCGGTGCGTTATCAAAATAGCATTCCATATTTCAAAAATGCATACTCTTTTGCTACACTGTCGCCAAATTTCACACTAATTAACAAAAACATCTTTTTCTCGTATGTCCCTACTAAGAATATTTCTGGTGATTTTCTTACTTTTGAAAGGGGGCTGTAGCCCCATTATCAGTCACTCTTACATGTAAGGAGCATTGGAGCATTAATTATGTGACATTCGTGATTAATCTGACGTTTACTGGCACTCCGAAAATAAATTTTGGGATTTGGTAACACATCACCCACCAGATTTTTACGGCCCTTGCCCCCCGAAGGGGGGCCTTCCCAAAATAATGTTTGAGACGGCTTTACTAGCTTTGTGAATGAGTGTTTTTGCATTTCGTAACAAATACAACTCATTTGCCCCAAAATCTTTACAAATAATTATTGGAGAAAACTGCTTCCAAAATTTAACATTGAACCTCCCATAAGGAAAATGAACTTCTGTGTTTACACTTCCAAAAGGGGGGCTAAACATTAATTTTTTTCTATTTCCTTTAGAAATTCGAAAAAATCATATATTTCTCAATAAGAGTGCCAAATTTTATATTAATGGTGTGAAAACTTCATCTTCTCCCAGTGCTGTAGAAAATTACACGAATTGTATAACAGTCTGTATATATATATATATATATATATATATATATATATATATATATATATATATATATATATATATATATATATATATATATATAATTAAAAATCACGTTTTCAGTGAAAAGAAAAAAAACATTTCATTTGTTTACCTTTGTAATACCAATATCTAATCTAAATGATCTAGGCCCTCAAAAGTATTGTAATATTTATTTATTTATTTTGTATATTACTGTTACGCACACGCCTAAAATGCCATGATTGTTCTTTCATTTTAGTAGATATTTCTTTTAAAGTTATGTTTTTTAAGTAACATTCCGTATTTTGGAATGCAAGATATTGATGATAATGCTTCTACAATAACTTTGTTTTCCTTCTGTCGTATCTTCCTTTCTCACCTCGCAAAAGTCGATTTATGGTCAAAAATGGTTGGAAAATGAAAATAGGAATATTTCACCCTGTTTGGCAAGTCTTGTTATAAAATACTGTACTTAGAAGGTAAATTCTGTACCACCAGACATGTCAACTCTGACGCGAAATCGTAGCAGTTATAGTAGTATTAACTGTGGTCGTAGTAGTAATAATAGAAGTAGTAGTAATATTAGTAGTATTACAGTACTTTGCAGTCTTGAATAAAGAGTCAGTTTCCCAAACACACTACGATTAACATAGACTGACAGTAAGACCGTACGAACACGGCAAAGGCAGGGGTAGTGGAGGACATTTAAGGGAAAAAATGACAACATTAGTTTCCAATCCGTCCTTGAGTGCCGGTTCCAACCCGGAAATACGTGCGCCCGGTTCGGCCGGATTAGTCCCAGAAGCGACAGTCCTATTAGCGACAGGAACTGTTATCTGTCCTATGAGCGACCGATTCATTTACATTGAGATGATGGAAGATGATATGATTCCCTCTCATGAAATATGTTTGCCTCTGGCGTTATTAGCGCCCGAACAACCTTGCTACGAAAAATGTACGTGCCAGTAATACAGTTGATCAAATATATTTTCCCTCTACAGTGAGTGCAAATAAAATTTATTTTAATTTTGAGTTAAATTTGACATAAAACATATCAAATAACTTAGCGAGACAACAGGGACATTTCCATGAAAAGTATATTCTTATGTAATTATTGAAAATCCAGTTGTAATATCCCCTTTCTTCAAAAGCTCTGTTTTCACTACTTAATTTGATTCAAATCTAATTACTCACTAAGCACAGTAATATATTTTATTTTGTAAAACTTAAACGTGTAACAGTTTCTCCAACTATATACTTTAAGACTCTATGAATAAAATTTAAAAAAAATTGTCAATGATAAAAGACAGCTTTTGAGATCCTCTACATCTAATTGGCTATTCTCAACCAATCCCACCAATTACAATGCAGTTCACTCTAAACAATCCAAAAGGTAAATAAACTCTTTAAACTACCTTCCTCCCTATTGTAAGCTACAAAAACGTAAACTAATTGCTTAATTTGCCTTCCTTCCTTGTTTTGGCTTATACATAAAAGCTTGTTGTATAGCAATCTGAAATACGAGTAATCCCTTATAACTGGACGAACTGTTAAGTCCTGCGAGAGATTTGTAACTTGTGTAATAATTTCTTCGAATACTTTTTTTTTAAGATTTCTTTGATATCCTCAAGTGGTGAACACTCTCTTTCCATGGGCGCCCGATGGGAAGGCAGGGATCACCCCCCTGGCTCACTAAAATGTATACGTAATATAGCAAACCACGTATATTAAATGCCAGATATACCAGACACAGTACAGCAACCATGAAGATGCCCCTCCCTAGAAAATTTTCTTCGGGCGCCCCTACCTCTTTCTGATTTCTTTCTTATGCCATAAACATGTTCAATCTAAACTTATGCTCCGCATCATTTTAACATTTAATTTTTAATTATATTAGAATCATAGACAAAGGCGGAGCTACTCTAAATATTTAGTTAGTTTTCCCCTTGATATAGTCATTGTATTCACAGAAAGTAACTCAAAAATATTTAGGAAAAACGTAGAAAATATTGTTAGTGTAATGAGAGTAGTCTCACGTATTAAATTCAGGTAGAGCGAAATTTTTCACAGTACATTTTGTTAGGTTCTAAATCGCATTAGCATGAAACAAGTTAAAGAAGAGAGAACCTTGTCTTCTTCCATTATCTTAGTATGAACGAATCGGTGACTCATAGAGCAGTTAACAGATCGAATCGGTCGCTCATAGGACAGTTAACAGTTCCTGTCGCTAATAGGAATGTCGCAAGTGGATTTGTGTCCGGACCGAACAGGACACGCCCAGCCCGTGCAGGGCTCTGATTCATATTCACTGCAAACGCTGTTTTTGTTCCATTTTGACTTTTATTTTAGTACTCAGACGAGAATTGTGTTCTGTCTTAATTTTCTGCATTCTTTCACATATGGAAAGATTCGTTTACGTATCTAAATGTTTCATTACGTATGGAGAGCTAAATGACAAACAGGCATGTGCTGATATTAATACAAAGTTTCGAAATATTGAATTATTAAGTATTTCAATCAATGTTGCTTTTTTATACAATTAATAACAAGTCTTATTATATTTGAAAGAAGAAAAACACATCTGCAAAATTTCTCCCGATTGCAAAGGTTGACTTCGAGGTTTGAACCTGGTTTACTTTTTCCCGAAGACACCTGAAGCTGGACTTAGAAAATTGTTTCCTTAAAATAGCAATAAAGAATGCCCTCGACCTTTGAGACAATATGTACCTTTCAGGAGTCAACTTTCAAAAGTTTGGTGTGGGTTCTTTTGCCCCATAAAACTGTTTTTCTGCAGAAAATAAAAAAAGTATTCCTTTATTTTTTTGCGTATTTGTCCATACAAAAAGTTTCGTTGGAATTCTTCGTGGCCTTTACACACATATGACATACTGTTACCAGCATTTTTTATATTTCGTGATCAAAGGTTTGGAGGGATCCGAGCCTCCTAACCGTTTTTCTCAGGAAAATACGAAACCCGTTTGCCCTCAATTTAAATCTACAATATCTGTGCAATATTTGATTCAATTTGGTTCACTTCTTCGCGTTTTTCGGGCGTCAACTTTTAAAATTTTGGGTGGGTCTCTTGCCGCCTAAAGCCGTTTTCCCGCAGATCATAAAAAAACCCGTATTCCTTTATTTTTTGCGTATTGTCCACGCAAAAGGTTGTGTTGCAATTCTTCATGTCCTTTACACACATCTGACATACTAGCACTTTTCATATTTCGTGATCAAAGGTTTGGAGGGGTCGGCGCCCCACGCTACCGTTTTCCCCAGGAAAATACGAAACTCGTATTCCCTCATTTTATGTCTACAATATCTGTACACAATTTAATTCACTTCGCCTCACTTCTTCATGCCTTTCGGGCATCAACTTTCAAAACTTTGGGTGGGTTCTCTTGCCCCCTACAACTGTTTCTCCGCAGAAAATAAAAAAAAACGTATTCCTTTATTTTTTGCGTATTGTCCATACAGAAAGTTTCTTTGGAATTCTTGGTGGGCTTCACACACACCTGACAATCTGTTACTAGCACTCTTGATATTTCGTGATCAAAGGTTCAGAAGAGTCCGGGCCCCAACTAACCGTTTTTTTTAGGTAAATACGAAACTCGTATTCCCTCGTTTTATGTCTACAATATTTGTGCAAAATTTCATTCACTTCCGTTTACTTTTTCTTACTTTTTGGCGTCAAATTTCAAAATTTTGGGATGGGGTCTTTTGCCCCATAAAAACGTTTTTTTTTGCAAAAATAAAAAACCCGTATTCCTTTGTTTTCAGTGCATTGTCTATACAAAAGTTTCGGTGCAATTCTTCATGTCCTATACACGCATTTGACATACTGTTAGTAGCACTTTTGATTTTTCGTTATCAAACGTTTGGAGGGGTCGGCGCTCCACCCGACTGTTTTCTCTAGAAAAATACGAAACCCGTAATTTCATTTTCTGTCTGCAATATCTGTGCAAATTTCATTTACTTCGGCTCATTTCTTCTTTTCTTTCGGGTGTCAACTTCAAAATTTTGGGTGAGAGATTTTGACCCCCTAAAACAGTTTTCCGCAGAAAATAAGAAACCAGTATTAATTTATTTTTATTTTTTGGTTATTTTGCATACACAATGTTTCGTTGCAATTCTTCATGTTCTTTACACACATCTGACATACTGTTACTAGCGCTTTTGATATTTCGTGATCAAAGGTTTGGAGGGGTCGGTGCCTCACCCAACCTTTTTGTTCAGCAAAATACGAAACTCATATCCTCATTTTACGTCTGTAATATCTGTGCAGAATTTCCTTTACCTCGGCTAATGTCTTTTTACCTTTCGGGCGTCAACTTTTAAAATTTTGGATCGGGTCTTTTGCCCCCCTAAAACCGTTTTTCGCAGAACATTAGAAACTCATATTCCTTTATTTTTTGCGTATTGTCCATACAAAAAGTTATGTTGCAATTCTTCGTGTCCTTTACACATATCTCAAATACTGTTACTAGTACTTTTGATATTTCGTGATCAAAATGTTTGAAGGAGTCCGTGCCTCATCCAACCTTTTTTTCCAGGAAAATACGAAACCCGTATTCCCTCGTTTTAAGCCTTCAATATCTGTGCAATATTTCACTCACTTCGGTTCACTTGTTCTGACCTTTCCAGCTTCAAATTTAAAATTTTGGGGTGGGTTGTTTTGCCCCATAAAACAGTCTTTCCGCAGAAAATAATAAACCCGTATTCCTTTATTTTTTTGCGTATTGTCCATACAAAAAGATATGTTGCAATTCTTCATGTCCTTTACACACATCTCAGATACTGTTACTAGTACTTTTGATATTTGGTGATCAAAGGTTTGGAGGGGTTGGCGCACTACGGAACCGTTTTCCCCAGGACAATACGAAACCCGTATCCTCATTTTACGTCTGCAGTATCTGTGCACAATTTAATTCACTTCGGCTCACTTCTTCTTGCCTTTCGGGCTTCAACTTTCAAAAGTTTGGCTGGGGCTATAGCCTTTAAAACCGTTTTCCCGCAGAACATAAAAAAACCCGTATTCCTTTATTTTTTGCGTATGGTCGATACGAAATGTTTCTTTGGTATTCTTCATGTCCTTTACACACATCTGACATACTATTAATAGTACTTTCGTTATTTCGTGATCAAAGGTTTGGAGGGGTCGGCACCCCACGCTTCCGTTTTCTCAAGGAAAATACAAAACCAATACTCCCCCATTTTATGTCTACAATATCTGTGCACAATTTCGTTCACTTCGGCTCAATTCTTCTTACCTTTCGGGCATCAACTTTCAAAATTTTGGGGTGGGTTCTTTTGCCCACAAAATATTTTTCCGCATAAAATAAGAAACAAGTATTCATTTTCTTTTTGCGTATTCTCCATACACAATGTTTCGTTGCAATTCTTCATGTCCTTTACAGACATCTGACATACTGTTACTAGCGCTTATGGAATTTCGTTATCAAAGATTCGAAGGAGTCCGTGCCACACTTAACCGTTTTTTTTTTTTTTTTAGGTAAATGCGAAACCCGTATACACTCATTTTATGTCTACAATATCTGCGCAAAATTTTATTCACTTCGGTTCACTTTTTCTTCCCTTTCGGTGCCAAATTTCAAAATTTTGGGGTGGGGCCTTTTGCCCTATAAAACCATTTTTCCGCAAAAATGAAAAACCCGTATTTTTTTGTTTTCAGCGCATTTCCCATACAAAAAGGTTCGTTGAAAGTCTTCATTTCCTTTACACACATCTCACATACTATTAATATTATTTTTGATTTTTCGTTATCAAACGTTTGGGAGGGTCGGCGCCCCACCTAACTGTTTTCTCTAAGAAAATATAAAACCCTTATCCTCATTTTACGTCTGCTGTACTGGTGCAAATTTCATTCACTTCGGCTCATTTCTTCTTGTCTTTCGGGTGTCAACTTTCAAAATTTTGGGTGGGAGCCTTTGACCCCTACAACAGTTTTTCTGCAGGAAATAAGAAACTCGTATTGATTTATTTTATGGTTATTTTCCATACAAAATGTTTCGTTGCAATTTTTCATTTCCTTTACACACACCTCACTGTTACTAGTACTTTTGATATTTCGTGATCAAAACTTTGGAAGGGTTCGTGCCCTTTCCAACAGTTTTTTCCAGGAAAATACGAAACCCGTATTCACTCATTTTACGTCTACAATATGTGTGCACAAGTTCATTCATTTCGATTCACTTGTCCTTGGTTTTCGTTCGTCAACTTTCAAAATTTTGGGTGGGTACTTTTCCCCGTAAAACCATTTTTACGCTGAAAATTAAAAAAAACAGTATTCGTATGTTTTTCGCATATTATCCATACATTAAGTTTCGTTGCAATTCTTCATGTTCTTTAGACACATCTCACATACTGTTACTAGCACTTTTGATATTTCGTGATCAAATGTTTGGAGGGGTCCGTGCCTCACCGAACCTTTTTTTGCAGGAAAATACGAAACCCGTATTTCCTCATTTTAAACCTATGACATCTTTGCAATATTTCACTCACTTCGGTTCACTTCTTCTTATCTTTCTCGCGTCAACTTTAAAATTTTGGGGTGGGTTCTTTTACCCTATAAAACTGTCTTTCAGCTGAGAATAATAATAAAAAAACGTATTCCTTTATTTTCTGCGTATTGTCCATACAAAAAGTTTCGTTGTAATTCTTCATGTCCTTTACACCCATCTGACATTTGTTACTAGTACGTTTGATATTTCATGATCAAATGTTTGGAGGAGTCCGCGCCCTACCCAGCCGTTTTTTAAAGGAAAATAAGAAACCCGTATTCCCTCATTTTATGTTTATGATATCTGTGCAGAATTTCATTCAGTTCGGTTCACTTCTTACCTTTCGGACGTCAAATTTCAAAATTTTTCGTGGGGGCTTTTGCCCCCTAAAACTGTTTTCCGCAGAACATTAAAAACTCGTATTCCTTTATTTTTATGTGTTGTCCATAGAAAAAGTTTCGTTACAATTGTTCATGTCCTTTACACACATCTGACATACTGTTACAAGCATTTTTGATATCTCGTGATCAAGGGTTTGGAGGGGTACTTGCCCCACCCTACCGTTTTTTTTCAATAAAATATGAAGCCTGTATTCCCACTTTTTACGTCTGCAATATCTGTGCACAATTTTATTCACTTGGGTTCAGTTATTCTTGCCATTCGCGTGTCAATTTTCAAAATTTTGGGTGAGTCTTTTATATTAAACCTCTACTTTATGTAACTTTTTCTTTTTTAAAATTCTTTTTTTTGGGGGGAGAAGGAGAGAAATGTTTTGTCTGATATGTGTCTTTTGCCATTCATCTTTTTCGAACTGCTTAAGTAAGATCATTTTGTAACTTTTGATGTCATCCAACTCCGTCACGATAATAAAATTGTCATTCTTAACAATTTGTTTTATTTCCTTATTTTCCAGTTTGCCACACTGATATATTTTTAACAAAATTGAGGTTTGGTCCAACGCCTTTCGAATTCGGAACCAACCCAACCGCCGAGCTTTTTGGGTTGCCTGCTATTGCAGGAAAACGAGAATTGCAGGTGGTAATGCACTTTTGGAGTCGTGTATACAAACGCAGTGTTTTGTATGCATTGCCAAATCTTCGACAAAATATAGAGTGCAGTGCTTTGTATTATTAGGGTCTATAACTAATGGACAATTTTTCTGTTCCTTTTGTGCTGATTGTCTAGGACACCTTTGATACAATAAAATAAAGAAATAAAAATTATCTATATGATAGTCAAGCTGCAAAATAAACATTTTGTTAATCCTTTCTCGCCCCTCATTATGTACGGGCGACATAATGCTTCGATAGAATAAAAGAGGAAATAATGTTACAATGACGGAGCATTGTAAATATCTTAATTATTCCTTTCTTCGCCCCTGACTGTATAGGGGCGCCTTCAATAGAATAAAAAAGAAATAGTATTGCACCAAGGGCGCTGTAGACATATTAATTATTAATTTTGTCGCCCCTGATTGTATAAGGGCGCCTTCAATAGAACAAATTAGAATGTAATATTGCACCAAGGGCACTGCAGATTTATTAATTATTTATTTTGTCGCCCCTGATTGTATAGGGGCGCCTTCGATAGAACAAAAAAGGATATAATATTGCACTAAGGGCCCTGTAGATATATTAATTATTCCTTTTCGCCCCTGATTGTATAGGGGGGCCTTCGATAGAACAAACAAGGATCTCCTCAGCAACCGCGCAGGGAACAGACCCCGAAAAGACTAGAACACTCGCAGACATCCGCGAAGAGTTACCAATTCAACAGCGCAGAAGAGAAATTACGCGCAACCTATTATGTATGTTTGAACAGTATCATTTGCAAAATTGAGTCGATTCCATCAGCCTGAACTGAAGAAATATCGTGCAATAGAGGATGTAATTGCGGAAGGTAACATTTCTCAAGACATTAGTGACATTTTAAAAGTATACCATGTCAATCCGGACCGACTACAACTACAGATGCAACAGTTACTCACCACTATTCCCACTTCAAAAAAATCTGAGAGGCCTGCTTGAGAACTTCAAGAAACTCTGTAAAGAAACAAGAGAGTTGTTTCCTGAAGTGTTGAAAGTCCTTCGTCTCCTGCTTGACATCCCGGCGACATATGCAACTGCCGAGAGAAGTTTCTCAATGTTTCGTCTCAAAACTCATCAGGCAAGATTGAACCATTTTGCTGTTCTTAATGCATACCCAGACAGGCTTGACTTACTGGACGTGAAAAAACAGTGTAGAGAATTCACAAATAGCTACTACCGCGCAACTATCTTCGGAAAAGTATGAATTCTGCTCTTCGAAGTGTGCAATTTTTGTGTCGAAATGAGCTATAGGATCACAGTGGGTCGTTATTTTTTACATTGAACATTTAATCAAATTGAAACTATATTGTTCCGTTCTTCTTAAATATATTAAAAGTTGGATGTTATGTACGCAAGTGCTCAAAAAACGGCTTTCAAAAAAGTTTTTTCCACCGCTTTTATGCCTGTAAAAAAATTTTGATTTTTTTTTTAATATTTCAACTTTAATGAAGAAAGTACTTTCCACCTTTGTTCCCCATTATAAGAAGAAAAAGAGACTTAATTACTGCATTCTGAAGAAAAATAAATATGAGTTCAACAATCAAGAATAATCGATCACTCATAAGAAAAAAGAAGGGTAAATATATTAACCCTTTGGGAACTTTTGGTACAGATCTGAACCATGGCGTCGACCTTCGGAATTTGCTTTATAAATCTCTAGTAAAGCTTTTCACACTGTGTTTTTTGCATTCATTCAAATGAGGAAGCATAAAAGAATGTGTTTCATGGGAATTTTGCAGTCACGCTTGCGATGCCTGGGGGCAGTGATGTTTGAAACATGGACGAAGGAAAAAAGAAAAGGATAATTTTTAGAGCTCTTTTTTTTTAAAAAAAATCCTAACACATCGCTATTAATCCTAGGATCATGGTCCATACCCAGTTGTGTTCATAATAAAGAAATGTTTTCAACTGTACCACTCAAATTTCCCTATTATGTACCAGAAGCGGGAATATCCCGCCCAAAGTGAAAAAAGGGGATTTTTCAGACCTTTTTCTTTTCTCGGAAATCCCTACCACCATTTCAAACAAAACAAGGTACAAACCATGATCGTAGGGTAAATAGTGATTTTTCAAAAAAAAAATCTAAATTTTCCCGCTATTACACATTTTTAGTCAATGTGTTTAGTAAAGTAGCTACAACTTATCCCTATTTGTCGTAGGATCATGGTTTGTACCTCATTTTGTTCGTAATGATGCAACATTTCCAATGGTACCATTACCATTGCTCTGTCATTTACCTGAAGAGATAAATTTCCGAAAAAGTTAATTTTTGAAATTTGAATTTCCCGCTTTTCTTTATACATTTTAGGCGTGAATTTCTCCCCTCAGGTTCATGATAGGGACATGCAAGTGATACGATTTAAAACGATGGTTCATTACAAACAAAAAGGTACAAACCGTAATCCTAGAATAAATAGTCTTGGTGCTAGAGCTGATTTACTAAATTTCCCTCCCCGTTTTTGGGTAATAGTTACTAATGTGTTGTTATTCAATAAGCTCTAGCGTCAAGAGTGTTCATTGTAGAACCATGGTTCGTACCTCGTTTTATTTGTAATGAAGTAACGTTTCGGACTGTACCACTGTCATGGCGCTAACATGTATCTAGGGGGGAAAATCTCAAAAAGGTTATTTTTCCTGACAAAAATCTCTTTTTCCCAATTTGAGCGGGATTTTTTCACCTCTGGTACATAAAGGGGAAATTTGAATGGTACAGTTGGAAATGAATTTTAGCACCAAGACTATTTACCCCAGTATCATGGTTCATACCTCGTTTTGTTTGGAGTGAAGCAAAGTTTTCTTTTCTTTTTTTGGTAACATTCGCGTGTCCATGTTGTGTACCGGAGGGAAGAAATTCGCAGGAAATGGGGATTTTTTCTAGAAAAAAATCCTTTTTTCCCAATTTGGACAAATTTTATTGCCTTAGGTACATATTAGGGAAATTTACAAATTAGGAAAACACTGTTTCATCCCGAACAAAACGGGGTGTGAACCATGATTCTATGATAGTCTCGACGCAATAGCTGCTTGACTGAAAGTCTAAAATTTACCTTAAAAAATGGAAATCTCAAAAGGGTTAATGTATAGGGTTTTCTAGTTCGAACGAATTGTTTGTACAGTTCTTAGAATAATATTTAACGACGAAAAAAGTTTTAGTGAAAGTTAGTGGTAGGAACAATATCTGTTCAGAATAGTGGTTTAAAGTCTCGAAAAAAAGTTTTTTTTAAAAAAAAATATTTTCCATGCTTTTTTGGCTTGGGATTTTTTCTTTTAATATTTCATATTTAGTGAAGAAACAACAGTGTTCCAGCTTTCTTTCCCCATCATAACTTAAAAAAATACTGTATTCTGAAGAAAAATAAAAGGTAAGAGCAACCGCACTAAGCTTTGTTGCTCCAGTTCCTTAAACTAAATAATATTATGCTGCTGCTATTAGTAAAACATTTTCTTCTGAAATATAAACAAATTAATTATGAACCTTTTCAACTCTAATATTAGGTATTGAAGAGTATCTGAAACAATAGTGTGATACTTTTTCTTGTCTGCCAGTTTGACTTTAAGCAACCCAAACAACACATTTCAATATGTATAAATGTCAAGAACTTGATATCATGGTTAGGCAACCAACGTGGGACTTATGAGATGCTAGTTGTGTCAAAAGTGCGAAAATTTCCGTTTTCTTTCCAAAAGCCGTTTTTTTAAATGAAAATAAAGCACGTCTCAAAAATCCGGCTATTTTGCATCTCAAGTGCGGTATATCAATACGAAGTGCAGTTCAATCATGTACTAGTAAAATAAGAAAAGTGTGCATGTAGGTGTATTGTGAGATTCTATTGATCACTTTAAAAAAAATTTTTGTGGTTGTGATATGTCTTCAGTCTATGAGTTCTGGAGAGTGAGAATGTGGCTTTAGTGCCGAACGTATACAGAACAATCATGTACTATTTAGTGATTAATTAATAGTAAACTGTACTTCATACGTATCCTGAGGTCTACTAGTTTTACTAATGTACGACTCTTGTGTTAAATGAATACATTGAGTGGGTGAAGAAGCTGTTTTTACTTCAAGTAAGTCTAATATTTTAATTTTTCAAATGTATAGCTGTTTTCGTAAATTGCAATTACACCCCCCCCCACACACACACACACAGACACATACACTCAAATACACAACAGTAATACTGTAAAGATTAGTGGAAATTACGCGCTGTGATGGGGGGCGCTGTTGAGAGAGGGGCGCAACAAAAAGACTTGCCCCCTCCTATATTTGAAACGTTATTACGCGGCTGGACTTGAGCCGTGGCAAAAATGCAACTAAAGCTCACACTCTCGACACATTCACGCGTTGAGCCAATAAGGGTTCAGCTGTTGCTAAGCAAGAGAGCCTTAGCTAAAGGGAGTGGAATTCCTTCAGCCGATAACACCGCCTGGAACGGAAGAGTAGGTGTTAATTCAATGTGGTATATCTATAGCATTCATCCATCAATTGCAAATATTAACAACAGATGGCTTCTTCAAAAAAGTGTACTGCAGAGTGCTGCCACCAACGTCCTTTCCCTGTACTAAGAAGCTGAAATGGAAGCAGTCGTTATTACGTTTATGGTATTATCAACGAACTTAAAAAATTCGTTACTGAATTCTCTATGTCTGTGTATCTGTCTCTCTGTCCGTCTGCCTGTAATTTGTGATTTTTTTATATTTTGAACCCTGCATTCGATGGAACATCAAAAACTATCTGAGAAAGGGATTATATTTTTCGCGTCACTTCTACCGTTCCCGAGATATTGGCCAAAAAATGGCCGATTTCGGGAGATTTAAGAACGGTAAGTCATAGAGAAGTCATATTGATGTTGATCAATACCTAATAGGATGGTAAATATTTCGATAGCAAATATTAACCAGTGACCACCAATTAATATGAGTACCAAAATATTTACCATCCTCTTAAGTATTGATTAACACCCATATCATCTCTCCATGACTTACCGTTCTCGTAATATTGGCCAAAAAATTGGCCGATTTCCTGATGTTTAAGGAGCCATATCTCGGGAACCATAACTTACTGACTGTATAGAGAGATGATATTGGTGTTGATCAATACCTAAAAGGATGGTAAATATTTTGGTACCAAATAGTAACCTATGGCCACTGATCAAATGGTTACTGGCCAACTGGCCACCTTTCCATAGATATTGTCCAAAATTTTTCGAATTTCGGAATATTTAAGGAGCCATATCGCGGGAACTGTATGCTATTTTGCGAGAAACAGAAGAAGGTGCGGATAAAAAGATTTATATGTAAAGAACAATCAGTTATCTTTCCGCTCCATCTCTCCATTCTTTTTTTAAGTTCTTTCTGCCAACGTTCTTGGAGCATTCTCAACTGGTTATAATATTGTGTCCTATAAATTGACCATGTTCTTAAAGCACCGGTATAAGTTGTATGGCAGCAAGACATGTTGAAGAGTACAACGAATAGTGGAAAACAGCAATATTATTTTGAAAATTAATATTGACTGACAATGGCACTGAGAATTGACATCTGACGTAATCAAGACTTTATTTTGCGGACGTGTTAGGGACGAATGAGTGCTTTGTTATTCAAGTGGACTTAACTTAAATGGGGGTTAACAGGTGGCGCTAGAATGGAAAATTTCAAAGTTAAAAAGATCGCAACTTCTGGCAAAAACTTATATTTTGTTTGTTTTTTTCAGAAGTTGAAATTTTATATTTTGGAGAAAGTTTCTTGTAAACAGGAATATTTCTCAGATTTTCTAGTAATATAAAACTGCTATAACCACCGTTCTTGCTCTAATTCCTCGAACATCATATAACTAGTAATCTGCTGTGTGCGTGATCAACGGCTGATTCACAATCCTACACTCTTTGTTTATATTTTTTAAAGGGCACTTATGGGCGAAGTATGCTCGTGTCCCTGGAAACAATTTCTTAAAAATCTATGGATCCAGCAAACCTTTACCTGGTCGTTCAAATAGCTCAGAGGAATAGCACGTAAGTTATTCTCTAACTTTATTGCTGGCATCTCATTGATAAATAAATTCAGTATTTTTTACATGTCATACAGAAAGGAAATAAGTTACTTTCTTAAGTATCTTTCGTGAATATACCCAGAATACGGGATCTTTAAGGGCATCCAAATAGAATGCTATTTTTTTTTTTTTTTTTTTTTTTTTTTTTTTGTTGAAAACTTCAGGAAAGTGCCCAAATTTCTCCGAATCTTGCATACGAAAGAGTCACGTTTGGAAAACCTAATTCATTTTCGTCGTGCATCCAAAACAGTCGTTCTTTCAGAAAAAAAATGTTCCATGGGGAGCACACTTAGCATTCCGAGGGGGGGGGGCACTGCTGGTACTGATCTATTTATTATTATATAATAGACATATTATTTTGGTCTCCTCTACTGTTGTCTCGTCTCATGTCGTGCAAAGCATGTCTCGTCTCGTGTCTCGTCTCGTCTGGTTTGTCTCGTTTTGTCTCGTCTTGTCTCGTAAAATATTGTGGCATATCATACGAACGAAAGTAAAATGTAGCAGACTGTAACATGCTTATCAAGACAAAACAAAGTTATTACCCAGAACCAGAGATGGTGTGGGTCAGTGGGTCAAGTGGGTCAAGTTTTCTGAGTGGGTTAGTGGGTCGTGGGTCAACAGCATGTGATCCACTGTGACCCACCACCCACAATGACCTACTGTGACCCACCACCCACCATGACCCACTGCGACCGACCACCCACCATGACCCACTTCGACCCGCCTACTCAGTATGATCTACCGACCCACTCTGCTCACTGCATTGGAGACAGTATCTTCTGAAGACTGGTAAATTTGTCTTCGTTTTACTTTCAAGACCTTCATTTCCCTTCCTTTTCCATTTGTTTCTGTTTATTTACCTGTCGTAAGTATATGTAAACAAGTGAAAAAAGAACTTCAGGCACTTTTGGATATTGATATTTCTAATTGTATTAATAGCAATAGGACTTATACTACTGCCTAGCTTTCGAGACCTGTGAGTTTTTATAGGAGCCAAATACTGGAAAAAATACATTTTTGAATCACTGTAATATATAAATTTTTATATAAAAAATTGAATGTAGCTAACTATGTGTGTCTGATCATCACGGTCAAATTGCAAAGTCAAATGAAATGACTTTTGGTATATACTTAGGTTTTAATCCAAACTGGGATGTTATATTGCATTCATTATAATGCATAATATCCTAAGGAGGTAGTGAGGATTCGAATTTCTGCGGGGAAAAAAATGAGTATATCCCACGCCGTTAAATTTACGGAGCTGAAATTCAGTGTATTAACTCTTTATTGAAAATAAACAGAATGTGTCCTAGCATTTTTTTTTAAATTCTCCATTATAAGGGGGGGGGGCACTTTCTATAAATGGAAAATTGGTAGTGAGTTGGTTTGTAGAAATGATCGAAAACGATCGATGTTATTTAAGAAAAAAAATCAGAAACAAAAATACAGTGCTTGGCTTCATTGCTTTCTACTATAATCCATTGCTTTCTACTATAATAATTGCTGAAGCTTATGTTTATTATATTGAGCGCTTACAGCACAGGGCAATCAACTCATAAAGTTGTGAGAAAAATAGGCATAAAATATGTGCTGTAAGCTTAATTACACGGAAGTTTTAAGTTTGGACCGTACGCATAATTATATGAAAAATTTAATTTTTTTTCCCTTTACGTTCGTCTACTTACCTTGATTTGGAACTTTCAAATTTCATCCTTTTTCCATTGAAAAGTATCGATAATTTAACTAGGAAATAATTATACTATGATAATTTAATTGAAATTTATCGTAATTTGGCAGATGGCAAACACTGTGGTAATTGAAGAAGGAGGGAAATTCCCATTCACCTCTGAACAATTTCCAGGAACCTCGTTCCCTTTCGCTTTCTAGACGGGGTGAGGGAACTTGGTAATGGCATGTGTAATAACCTTCATGTGTAATTACAAAAATTCTTTTTATAAACAAATAAGAAATCATCAGTTTATTAGGCTTTAATTGATAATTTATTCACAAGATTCCCTATCGAAGGTGTGGTAGATGAAGTTACTAATCTCCATGAGTCGACATTGCCAACTGACATGGTCGAAATGGAAAAGGTATTGCATGGTGATAGATAGATGATACTTCTTTCTGAGTATTTCAAAACTGACCAAGAAAAATCGTTATCAGACTTAAGTCTAACAAGCAGACTGTCGATGAGGAGTTGCAGAAATCGGGTAGAAGTATTATCAATTTCCACGACAGAGTGCGAACGAGGATTTCCCCTTATGAATTTACAGATGACATATTAGAAATAGACTAAGTGCTCAAACATTGTCTAACTTGTTGTTCATCAATGTTAATGGCGCACTACTAGACAAGCTCAAAGTAGACGAGCTAGTTATTTCTTGGCTGAAGGTTGGACATCATTCCGCTGCGGATGATTTACTACGAAAAAGTTACAAACAGGAAATAAACCCTATTTCAGGTTTATTTTAAGGTGGAAAATTACGAGTTATGGAAAATGTATACTTGTATTACTAATGGCTTATTTGTGTTATTCAACTTTGTACCTAATTTTTAGTAAGTCTCTTCTTTGCTTTAGGTAAACTACGTTGAATAAATATTCATAATAATTGCAATTATGCATATTTGTAACTTAAATTTAACGTGGTGTTTTAGTGATTACACAAATTACAATTATGAGCACACTTTATGGAGATGCTCTCACATAGGGTACCCAAGCACCTTTATACACTATGGAAAACTGATTTTTATAGTTTTTTGTGAGAAAAATACTGTGAACTGAGAAACCATAACCTTTTCCATATTGTACAAAGGTATTTTCCTGCGAATAGAAGTTTCTTTTGGAATGCGTTCAGAAATTAACACTTGCAAGAATACTCTCTTAGTACAAGTATATTTTAGGCACACACTAATCCCCCCCCCACCTCGGACTGTTTCAATGTCTTCACTGACAAACACTTTACCATATTATATCGTAAAGGTCAGATCCACCGTTATTGTAACAGATTAGTGTTTGAGCCATTGACTAGAAATACAAACTCCGATTAGTGACAATTTCACAGTCTTGTTTTATTACAAGTGTAAACTCTTTAGTCAGTACAGAAGAGGCCGTGGATCGTGTTCACAGTTGATGAAAATGGATTTTGGTGAGTCAGAGTAGGTTACAGTGGATAAGATTGGTTCATGGTGGGTGGTGGGTCACGGTGGGTGGTGGGTCAGAGTGGGTCACGGTGTGCCAAGGTGGGTCATGGTGGGTAGTGGGTCAGAGTGGGTCACGGTGGGTAGTGGGTCAGTGGGTCATGGATCACGGTGGGTGCTGGGTCAGTGGGTCGCGGGTCAAGTTTTCATTAACCCACGCCAACTCTGCCCAGAACACACAAGACAAGAAATTTCACGGTAGCTAAAAAAAAGTACACCGTGAAGCATTCACCTCTGATGCGTGTGGTAGTCGGTTCGATCTCGGTTAGTGCCATGTGAGCTTTGTGGTGAAAAAACGAATGTGTCTGTTTTCTAGGAGTTGCCTCGTATCCTACCACTTTCTTCATTCTACTAATTTTCCCATCATCATTCATTCAGCGTGAGCCAAAGTTGCCTAAACGTCTTAAAAGTAAATTCAGAAAAGATCACAAGGCAAGAACAAATAGTTTGCAAGATAATATTTCTCTGCTGTTCGTTGTCTGATTCTCCTCGACCCTGACTTCTTTATTTGTTTATTTATTTATTTATTTATTTACATTCTGAAACATTGAAATTTATTTGACGAGTTTCAATATACGAATATACAGTAAATTGCTCATAGGTACATCGAAGACGAAGACACCTGATTTCATATATTCCAGAAAGATATACCTAGGTATATACTTTGATTTCATATATTCCAGCCTTTAGGTTTTGCAGTGTTAACCCAGGCCAATCCAAAGACTACTTTCCAATTTAGCATGTTTAGATTTGTTGCAATTACGAGGGTCACTACGAAAGTTTTGAGATGTGAAATAACTTACATGCTTAAAATCAATTTAACACTTACATTTTCTCAAAGTATTCACCATTACACTGTACACACTTTTGCATCCTCGAAAACCACTTTTGGAAGCAGTGTTGCCAGTCTTTTTTTCAAGTGTTGAAATTTTTCTCTCGTAAGCCACTACAGCTTCTTCAGGGCTGCAAAATCTCTTCCCACACATGCGATCTTTGATCCTGGGGAACAGAAAAAAATTACACGGGTCCAGATCAGAGCTATACGGCGGATGAGTCATAAGTTTGATCTCCGTAGATTCTAAAAACTGAACTGTGATGTTGGCCGTATGTGCGGACGCGTTGTCATGATGATGCAGGATCTCACGCAATCCAGTTCTTGGACGCCGTTCCCGAAGCTTCTGGAACACTTTTGTTAGGCAAACAGTGGTGTATCACTGAGCAGTAACAGTCCTTTGTTCTTGAAGTGGAACAGTTGCAACTTGGCCAGATTTGGAGAAGAAAGTTGCGACCGTCTTCTTCCCCATACATCGCGGTCGCTTCACTTTCGTGAGTGGATTTTCGTCTGGAAAGATCAAACTGTACACTGGCGTTTACTTTAAGATTCAAATTGATAGATCCAAATCTCATCACCAGTAACAATGTCAGAGACGCGTCGAGAATTGCTTCCATCAAATCTTGCAAGCATTTCTTCACACCATTCCACACGCATGTTCTTCTGCTGTTCAAAGTGTGAGGCACCCAACGAGATGAAACCTTCCTGAGCCGAAGATGATCATGAAGAATCTTTTTTTTTTTTTTTTTTTTTTTTTTTACTGTTGGCGATCCAATGTTCACTGTGGATTCAATGTACTTAAAAGTTGTTCGAGGATTTTCTCGAATTATTTGTTCCACAGCAGCAATGTTTTCATCTGACAAAGATGTTGCCGGACGTCCAGCTCTCTCTTAATCTTTAATGATGTCCGGCCTCTTTTGAATCCACCAAACCACCAAAAAATTGTAGCACGGGAAAGAGCAAGGTCCCCAAATGCCCTCTCCAAACGGTCAAGGCTTTGTGTCTCGTTCAAACCAGTTTTGAAATCGTAAAGGTTCATTGCCCGAAAATGTTCCCTTTCGAGCTCCATTCTAGACAGCCGAATATTGCTCACATCAACAAACAAGTGAAGGCGATACGGCCTCGCCGATAAGCGAGGCGAGTTGAAACTTTCTTCGCTCTGGATACCACTCCGAACGCAATTGTTAGAATTCAAATACTGTGCCACAATAATGCGTATCTCAAAACTTCCGTAGTGACACTCGTAAAAAAAAAAAAAAAAAAAAAAGCTTAGAACAAAATAGTTTTATTGAGTAATAAAAGTAGGATCACTACTAACAGAGGAAAATCACACTCACGAAGAAATTAAATGTCGACTGAAAGCAGGGAATTCGTGTTACTATTCGGTTCAAAATCTCTTGTCGCGAATTCTGTCAAGGAATCTGAAGCTTAAAATATACAAAATGATAATCATGCCTGTTGTTCTCTATGGTTACGAAACATGGTCGCTTACTCTGAGGGAAGAACATAAACTGAAAGTATTTGAGAGCAAAATCCTGAGACGAATATTCGGACCCAAGAGGAACGGGGATAGGGAATGGCGGAAACTTCATAACGAGGAACTACATAATTTACACGGTTTATTCAACATTGTTAGGGTCGTCAAGTCTAGGAGGCTTAGGTGGGCGGGTCATGTAGCTAGAATGGAAGAAAGTAGAAACGCTTTCAAAGTCTTGACTGGAAGACCAAACGACCATTAGAAAGATCTATGCGCAGATGGGAGGACAATATTAAGATGGATCTCGCAGAGATTTGAATACAAAGTAGAAACTGGATTCAGTTAGCTAAGGATAGAAGTCAGTGGAGAGCTTTTGTGAACGCGGCATTGAACCCCCCGGGTTCCATAGGCCATGGAGTTAGTTAGTTTTTAATAAAAGTACTTAATTCAAATTTTATTGGTTACTGCACAATAAGCTCTATTTAAAATGCCATAGTACTGGAAGCTGAATGACACGTCGGAGGAAAGAATGCTTGGGGGACATTCTACATCCCCATTTTACAAATCTGTCCCCATACCCGCGGGGTCTGTGCCCCTATATGGTGTTCGCCCCGTTTGTGTAACATACTCATGACGGTACACCCAGATTAGCTAGTAGTGTAAAAAATGATTTTTGGGTGGCCATTTTCGATTAACGATGGCGACTTTTTAAAAACATTTTCTTATATCGTCATGATCTATTCGTGATCGTACAACGTACACTTTCATACCAAGCCGAGCGGTCTGCGGCGATATACCATTGGCTCGAAGACCCCGGGTTGAGTCCCGGAAGAGTCATGTGTATGGATTTTAACAGCACTTGTCTTTTCATATCAGTGTCAGGGGGCGAAATCGTGCAGGAAAAGAGGATTTCAGTCTGAAAAATTTGGAGAGAATATGGTTTGGTATCCTATTTCTTTTTTGTTAATTATGTTCTTCATTGTTCAAATTTTGCCCGTTCTCATGATATTTTCTGCTTTCGACGGAGTTCCATGAATATTATACCAAATGTTCTTTACACTTATCAAGTTCGAAAGGTTTTATGTGTCTGTAGGAAACCGTTTCTGAAGATAATTCAGGTTCTAATTAATATTATTCATTAGGAAAGGGAAGTATTCCCCTCCTCTCAACATGGAAGCGGAGGACAATTTCGCACTCTGGTCAGATCCAGCATTTCCGCGGAACAAAACAAAGACCCCCTGTAAAACATCTTCACCTTTAAGTGTTATCGCTAGTATCATAAATTTACTGAATGCAGATAACAATTTAAAGGGTTCGTCGACAATATCTTGGCTTTCTTTGTCCTTCGCCCCGCTTCCAAACGAAGAGCTGAATTTTACAACTGGTAAAATGGTAAAAGTATGTGTGTATGTGTGTGCACGCGCGCGCACGAGAGAGAGGGAGAGAGGAGAAAAAATTTTAGTTGCAATATGACGTGCTTCAATTGCCGTTTTCGGTGCATTTAGCAAAAAGAATAAAGACCACTGTGAAGAATGTACCCAGTTTTCAAATTGAATGGATGATGGTGGTAGTTCGGTTTCTTGAGCTTGTAAAAATCTTCCCTGTCTTTGTTTTGTTTTCATCATTCCAGCCAGAAATGAAAAATAAATAGACAATTCCTCAGTTTACAGCAAGGGGAATTTGGGACAAGACATTAAGGATGATATTTCCGGAAGCTCATGTATCACGATTGTTTCATTCAATAGACAGATGACGACACTTTTCTATGAAGGTCATTCAAAATCTTTTCTCACAAAGGGGATTTTCCTTTTGCAATCTATATGACCACTGGCAACTTCAATCTTTGCCTTTCCCACCAGCGTTTGCATTTTCGAAACACGAGACGTCTCGTCTCGTCTCGTGTCTCGTCAAAAAGGGTTCCGTCTCGTGTCTTGTCTCGTGGCAACACTAGTCTCCTTAGAAAAAGTACACCCCAAAATAACATTTTTGGAAGAAACAATGCTCCAAACTAATATAAAAATTCTCTAATCGTTAACTTTTGAGACAAGTGCCGTCACGGAAAGAACATGATAACTTCACATTTTCCAATTTCGGGTTTAGTAGTGATAATGTTGGTAGGAAATGATGAAATCTTTACGATAACTCCGGTTCAGGCAAGAATCTTATAAAACAGGCAAGGATGCTATTTTATAAAATACTTGGGTTCAGGAGAACAGCATGGTAAGCGACGATGTTGTTTTATCTCTCGTGTAAAATTTATAAAATACCGTAAGACTTTGCACATCAGGGGTTACTTTGCACAAAATATGAAAAGAGTTGCACAGTCCTCTCACGGTAAAACAATGAACTGCAAGGAGGAAGTTTTAACTGCCATCGTAAACTAGAGCATCTAACTGTATTTTAGCTTTGATGTTGGGGGTTAACATCAGTTCTAATTATCCGGTGGGTTTTCTGTTGTAGAGGTATGGAAAACAGTCATTGTAAAGGCCGAAAAAAATTGAAAAATATCACCTACAAGAATTTCCGTCAAAGGGTCTGTCCTAGTAACATAGTGAAATCGGCCCTTGATCCAAATTGGGTCACTATTGAAATAAAAGGTTACACTTGACCTAAAACTACCTTAGAAAATGACCCCCTACCCCCCCTTACCGAATTATTGTATCATACATGTCAAAATTCAATATTTTTTTTTAAAAAAAAAACAGTGGAGGTGGTCGAAAAAGTTTGAAAGTTTCACAGATTGAAGATACTATCTAGGTGTAAAGGTGCATTTTTTTTTCAAGACCATTGATGCATATTTTCTTTATTTTTCTTTTGCGTGTTGAAAATTTCTAAAAAAAAATATGGAAAAAAAATTGGGGGTGACACGTCGCTGATTTTTTGGTTAAAAAATTTGTTATACTCTTAGCAACAACATATATTTTTTCGGGGTTTGAAAGTGATGGCAACATTGTCAAAAAGAAACAATTTAACCAAACGTTTTTTCACACCGTTTTTCCTCCATTTTAGAGCCTCATTGTGAAGGCCCCTTCAAACAATCCTTTTCCAAAGTTCATAATTTTCATTTCTCTTGTGTCACTTCCGCTTCTGTCGTTTTTCGGCTGCTTTGATTGTGTCCATTTTGGAATAGAAACACCAAATATATCTCCATAACAGTTCTTCCACTTCAACCGACTCTTGCAGAACAAAGTTACATAGCTCGCGGTAGAGAGCGTCACTGTGTGCGGCCAGGCTACTGAAGCAAGCACTGATAGATACGAGGAACCGGCGCGAGGTGTGTGTAACTTCGCTGTGCAAGAGTCGGTTGAAGTGGAAGCACTCTTACGGAAATATATTTGGTGTTTCTATTCCGAAATGGACACAATCGCGGTACGATAGTTCGGTACGGGGAGGGGGCAGAGGATCATTTTTTTCTTTTGAGATAGCTTTAGCGCAAGGGTAACCTTTTGGGTTACTAGCGACCCAATTTGGATCAAGGGCCGATTTCACTATCTTACTAGGAAAGACCCTTTAAGTCAGCTTCGTAGAATACTACTGTGTATAATGGAACTTTGATGCAATAGTTGAAATTGAAATTTGAAACGTTTTAAAGTCATAAAAAAGTAAATCTGAGAGAAGGCCTGTAATCGGGGTTACTTTTCACCGGTCCAAAATACCTCTTAGAGATTAAATTGTTACCTGCATTCCAAATTTAGGCAAATTTCCTATTTAGGTAGATGCCGGAATGAATTTTCTTGTTGGAAAATAAATTATGAACAGTGGCGCATCTAGAAAAATAGTTTAAAAGGGGTTCACTCACAAAGGATTGTTTTTTTTTTTTTTTAAATCACTAGAGTTTTTGGGGGGGTCTTGAAGCTTATAGCAAGGAATGACTAACACTACGTTTTTTAAAAAATCATACGATTTGGTTGGGCTTCAGCCTAAAACCTCAAACCCCGTAAATCTTCCACTGATTACGGTTGGGATGATATTCTTGGACAAAAGGAATAACCAAAACAAATCAGTTCACGTGAATTTTCTTTTCCTGAGTTGGTATTTTTGTGGGACAGATGCTAAACTATCAGAATGTGGTTCCTGTGCCGGTACGAGAAAATACATAATTTTCTTTACAAATATTGGTAATTCATAGTAAGTATCGATACCGGTACAATCATTCTAATATCAATATTTGTAGATTACATGCATTTTTTTTTTTTTTTTTTTTTTTTTTGTAGAAAATGAAATGTATAAATACTGAAGGGAAAACATTGCACAGAAACATTATGTTCGTTTGTTCAACATACTTTTTTGTATGTTGTGCAAAGTACTCTCACCTATGGGGTTACTTTGCATCAGAGTTTATATTTCAATAACTATGGCCACACTAAGTCCTTACTAATGAACTTTCACTAATATTTTCCTATATATCTGGCTATTATATATTTAAAATACGGCGTTTTAAATCATTACGTTGTTACATGCGATTTTCTTTAAAATTGCTTAAATCTTGTGGGAAGTAACCTCGTCTTACGGTAGTGGTTATTAAGTTCCATCGATGATCCCTTGTGTACTGTATGTTCAGATGGTATTATGGATATTGGTTATTTCATCCACCTACACAAGTATGTATGATCAGGTGACATTTGGAATATACATGATTATATCAACCTAGAAAATTATATATGTTGGATGACATTTTGAATATTTGTGATGCCATCTATCCATAGAGTTATGTATGTCTGACGTTTGGAATAATAATAACCTGATCCACCTGATGCTGTTATGTATATTCAGCTGACACTTGTAATATTCTTGTTTTCATCCATCTATATGTTTGGGTATATTCAGGTAGCATTTGGAATATTCACGATCCCATAGACCCAAACAATTATGAATGTTTGAGTGACATTTGGATAATAGTATACTAATCCACCTACATAAGTATGTATGGTAGGGTGACATGTGGAATATTAGTAACCCCACTAATCTACTCAATTACTTGTCGGGTGATGTTTGGGGTACTGAGTGAGCCCATCCACCTTCCCAATTATACATACTCATTTAATGTACGTTAGTTAATATTTGCAATACTGGTGATCCCATCCACTTACATAATTGTGTATGCTCGGGTGATATTTTGAATATTAGTGATCTTCTACACCTACACAATGATATATGTTCAAATGACATTTGGAATATTAGTGATTCCATGCGTCCACAAAATTACGTACCTCTAGTTTCTATTAGGAAAACTACTGAAATTATTCACCTTTATATTTGCTTGTATGTTGATTAGGGTCATATATAAAATTTGAGTGCTAATCTATTTTTTTTTCTACTTATGCAATTGCTCTGAAAGCAACAAACCATGAATCTAAAGTAACATTAGAGTATGAGCGTAGTTCCTCTTAAGTAAAAAGCTAAGATTTTCTTTAGAATCTGATGATTTCAAAAGGTTTAATCATAGTTGATTTCTTGGAAAGCCGCTCTTAATCTAATTCAACATGCACGGCAGTGCATGGCAGCCAAGTTCCGCGAAGAAAATGAAAATTGGCCTGCACTGCCGTAAACAAGTTATACACGAACAAGAGTTTTGGGTAAAATCGCCGAATTCGAGGCTCTGTAAACACGATTCTTTTAAGGATAGAAACATGAAATTTAGAATTTAAGGAGACATCTTAGAGATGTGCTCATACACAGGATCTCACATTCCTACCTTTAACCATATTTGATTACTAAACCCCTAAAATATGCAGTTTTCAGGCTTACTGACTTACTCATCAAATTGATTAGGTACTTCCCAATGAGATAGAAATATGAAACTTTGCATAAAGGTACCCTATAATGACTTGAGTATGAAATAAGTCCAAAATGTGAAGAATGTGAAGACAAGGATTAAAATAGTACTTAGCGTTTTTAAATAAGAGTAGTAAAAATGAATAAGCTAGTATCCACTGTTGATGGCAACTGTATGATACTTGGCTTGTAAACATTTAGCAAATCAACATATGCTAAAGACTGACAAGGCAAAGAAATAATTCGATGAAGTTCCCTTTCATATGTGTATAGCATGATGCTTGTAAACGATACCTTCGATTCCTGGTGGGAACGCATATGGTTCGGATTCTACGTTAATCAGTAGGTCTCGTCTAATACAACCTCGCTGAAGAAATGGACGTTAAACTCAAAATGAAGTCAACTCAAAATTTTTGAAAACTATACTTTAGACCAGACTGTGGTCCTTTCAGCCTGTGGTGCACGTACCACTGGTGATACGCGAGTGTCATTTCCTGGTACATACGACTTATGGTGGTATTAACAATTAATATGCTTTGGTGGTACATCGGTGGAAAGGGTTGAGAACCCTTTATGTGTACACTTTCAAGGTTAAACAAATATGTAATAACATAATACCAAAAAGTACTGCAATATTTTTTCGGTAGACAGCAAGTTGGTATTCTCTTGTTCTCAAATTTTCTCAAGGTTTATCGTGAAAAAGAATGAACGTAGCAAATGAGATGTTACATACGAAAACGGAAAATATCCATTTAATTATCATTACCTGCTTCTCCAAACTTCTTTTAGTTTGTGTTTAACTCAGTATAGCGTGTCCAGTGATTCCAACTTTGGCTGTTATAAAATTCCATCTCACGAGGCAGAAATTCCCATTTTGCTTTCCCATGCTATATTAATTACAGAATATTCAAAACTTACAAGATATAGAAAGTGAAACTACTGTATGTCATTCACTTTCTTCAAGATATGAGTTAATTGTCAGCAGATTCCGGTCTTTCATGTTTATTAAATAGTTTGGGAACAAGTATCTTTCTTAATTGAAAGAGATATTTGAAAATAATGACGAAAATATGTATATTTTGTTATCGAAATTTATGGTTTATGTCCACAAAGCACATCAACAGAGAAGTAAAGAAGGCCAGTGAAAACTGGATAAAGAACTTGTGCAAGGAAATTCAAGAAAATATGGTCAAAGGCAACACAGAATCGGCATATAGAAAGGTTACAAAACAGGTCGGTTAGAAAAAGAAATGCATAGACTTTATCATAGACAAGGACGGGACAACGATAATAGAAGAGGAGCAGATAACAAGATGGAAAAAACACATTGAAGAACTCTACAGAGACAGAATGAACGAAGAGGAGATACAAAAGGAAGAAGACGTCGATGAAAATGAATTAAGGCCATCAATTGTACACTGAGAATTTGACAACGCTTTGGAGAAAATGCAACATGGTAAAGCCCCAGAAATAGATCAAATACCAACGGAAATGATTAGAATCTCGGAACAGCAACAAAGAAGGAACTATTTAATCTTATTAATGAAATGTACATCTCGGGAGAAATACCAAAAGACTTCGAGAAAATATATTGGTTCCTATCACGAAGAGAAAAGGCGCACAGAAATGCGAAGAACACTGAAAGTTAAGTTTGCTTTTCCATGCATCAAAAATACTGTACAAAATTATTTCACAACGAATAGAAGGGAAAATTGAAGAACGACTATCGGAGGACCAGTTTGGATTCAGAAGAAAAAGGGAAACAATGGAAACAAAACTAAGTAAACGGTTGGTCATGGAACAGCACATCAGAATAAATAAACAAGTTGTGATAGCATTTGTAGATATAGGAAAAAGCATTTGAGAACGTAGATTGAAATATCATGTTCAGAGCGTTGAAGAATCTGAAAGTGGATTACAGAGACAGAAGAATAATATACCAACTTTACAGGAAGCAGACCGCTGTTACAGGAAGAGAGCAGAAGGAAGCAGGAATAACTAAAGGATTAAGAAAGGATGTAGACTTTCATCTCTCCTGTTCAACGTCTATATAAAAGAGGTTATGGGAGAATTCTTTGATAAAAACGAGAAAGTCGTAAAAGTAAATGGCAGGGTTTCAGAACAATAGGGTATGCTGATGACTAGGCTTCGGATTTTTGCATATTTGCATGTTTTTTTCCTGATGTGATATTGATATGCTCTTTAAACAGAAATTCATTTCAGCTGTTTTGGGGTAAAATAGCAGAGTTTTATAGTGCATATATTTGCATATTTCGGAGGTTAGTGCACGTTTATGTCGTTACTGCATATAAATGCATATCTAAAGGAACGACCAAATTGATAATTTTTAACGTCCAAAAACTTTCCTCATAAATAAAATTTCAAGTTTCTAATATAAATGCACTCAATATCTTGAAATAATTTATTGTTGTCGGTTTAGATTATCTACCAAAGTCATGTGAAAGGATAATAAGAAAGAGTTGAGTGATTCATGACTGTCACCTTTTTGGAAGAAGATATAGGCCTAAATACCGGTGTCAAATCACCTACAACAAAATTTCCACGTTACCCATCCCGGAAGTGAAAGTTGCTACTGTTCTGTGTGTGTGTGGGGGGGGGGGGTTTGAAATTGTGTGGTCCTGTGGCAGTATAAGAATTCCAAAATAAAAATCTAGGGCCATTTGGTTGTAGTGCGACATCTTCAAATTTGAATTTAACTAGCTCAGAATCTTATCCAATTTTTGCCCATTTTTGTCCATCCAAGAAAAAACAATTGTACCATTCAAATAAACAAGAGAGGGCTATTTCAAAATTTCGGCCACTTCGATCACCTGTGGTGCGACATCTTCAAATTCGAATTTTAATCAGCTCAGAATTGTGTCGAATTTTTGAATATTTTTACCATGTCAATAATTCTGTACCACCAAAATTAACAAAGGAGGGTCATTTAAAAATTTAGCCATTTGGATCACCTGTAGTGAGACATTTTCAAATTTGAATTTCAACTATCTTGGTTTTACAAAAATTTACAAAAATAGGAAAAATTCTAATCTAGTTGGAATTCGAATTTAAAGATGTCACATTACTGGTGATCGAAATGACCAAAATTTTGAAATAGCTCTCCTTTGTTAATTTGAATGGCACATTTTTTATGGTACAAAAATGTAGGGAAATTGGACAAAGTTCTGAGCTAATTAAAATTCGAATTTGAAGATGTCGCACTACAAGTAATCGAAGTGACCAATTTGTGAAATGATCTTCCCTCGTTTATTTTAATGGTACAAAATATTTTGTTGGTGGTACATGAATGCACAAATATTGAACAAGATTTTAAACTTGTTAAAACTCGAATTTAAAGATGTCGCACTACAGGTGATCTATGTGGCCAAATTTTGAAATCACCCTCCGTCGTTTATTTGAATGGCATAAAAGTTTTTCTTGGTTGGACAAAAATGGACAGAAATTGGACAAAAATCTGAGCTAGTTAAAATTCGAATTTGAAGATGTCGCACTATGAGTGATAGAAGTGGCCGAAATTTCGAAATGGCCGACGCTCGTTTATTTGAATGGTACCAATTTTTTTCGTAGGTGGATAAAAATGGACAAAAAAATTGGACAAAATTCTCAGTTAATTAAAATTCGAATTTGAAGATGTGGCACAATGAGTGATAGAAGTGGCCAGAATTTCAAAATGGCCCTCCCTCGTTTATTTGAAAGGCACAATTTTTTCTTGGTTCTACAAAAATTGCACAAAATTCTGAGCTAGTTAAAATTCCAATTTGAAGATGTCACACTACAGGTGATCGAAGTGGCCGAAATTTTGAAATGGCCGACGCTCGTTTATTTGAATGGTACAATTTTTTTGTTCTTGGGTGGAGAAAAATGGACAAAATTCTGAGCTAGTTAAAATTCAAATTTGAAGATGCACTACAGGTGATCGAAGTGGTCGGAATTTTGAAATGACCATTTTTTGTTAATTTGAGTTGAATTGAATTTAAGTTTAACGTCCCTTTCAGCAACGAGGCTATATGATACGGGACCTACTGATTAACGTGCAATCCGAATCACCTGAGCTCCTGTCGGGAATCGAACCCGGGTCTCCCACGACAAAGGCGCATACGCTAACTGCTTAGCCACGAAGGAGCTTTCTTAGTTAATTTGAATCAGGGGCGGATCCAGGACGGACTTCTGGGGGGCGGTGGGTTGTAATACTGCTACTTAGAGCTACTTTTAAGAGCTCCGAACTCTGGGATGTGTTTTATTTATATATAAAATAAGAACGTTTCCTCTTCTGGGGGGGCAAAAGCCCCGATCGCCCCCTGGATCCGCCCCTGATTTGAATGGTACAACTTTTTTCTTGGGTGAACAAAAATGGACAAAAATTGGACAAATATGTTACACTACAACCAAATAGACCCGAAAAATCTTCTGAAACAATGGTTTGAAGTTGAGGACGTTAACAATTCAAAAATGAAATATATTTTGCAAAGTGTATGCTAAACAAGTAACATTTTCAAAGTAAGTAAGCTTGTTTTCAGAAGAGGACATTTCTATTTTGTTCGGCAGCAAAAGCTCAAACTTCAGCAGTGCTCTATTGTTTGGCCTTCTTATATTTTCATAACAGTTTCAAGTCTGGTAAGGAGTTTATACAACTATTAAATAAGCCAGATGTGGCCCCTTTTTTTCATATTCGACAGAGTTCATCCCAAAGAAACCGTTGAAAAATGTATTTCGGGGAGGAATGAACAACATTTTGAAAATGAGCTGTAAATTAATTACAATATTTCCTTTACAAAATCTAAAACCTGTCGCAGCAATTACTTTCTGAGATAAGTTCCCAAGTTCTCCTTTAAGGAATTTATGAGAGTATTTAAATATAAGCTTGTGTTGCTTTGATACGCACCTCGGTCTCTCGAAACGAACTTTCCTACTAAGTCTTCTGTTATGTTTTCGATAACTTTACCTTCTTCCCATTCATACTCCATTTCTCGCTCAAAACACTTTATTCCATTTAAAGTATCAATATTATACATTGTAAATTATTGCTGTTTAATGGACAATGTTACGCCAGAAGAAAATATTCTAGGATTTACACATAATTGGATTACAAAAACTAAGTTCAAGTGGATTTATTTTCTTTTAAACAAGAACATAAGGTTTTTGAATACAGGCTTTTAATACAGTAAAACTGCCTTCAACAGGCTCCTTTTAAACGGAAATTTATTTTAAACGGAAATATTTCACGGTCCCATGAATTTAAAGGTTAAAAAAATGTTAAATTCTCTTGATTAGACGGAACATGTGTTGCGAACAACAGATTTTCAAATATATCTTTAAACGGAAATTTTCAAGTTCCGAAATGCAATGTTTAGAAAAATTTTAGACATTCTGTGAGAGAAGTATATGAACTACGTTGTCTGTAGAGGTCTTCGTTTACTTACTACCCTACTTATACATATAACCTTTAGTACAAAGCTATGTAAGGCCCCAGATACCGTTCGACTTTTTGAACGAACTGCAATGTACATAGTAATTTCTAAATACCAATAACTCGTTCTTTAGCTGGTCTAGAGACATGAAACAAGGAGCACAATACAATAGATCAAAAGGGAGCCAAAAGTAGAGGGAGGAGCGCTGAAAAGGGCATAGTATCTACTTTCTGTCTTGGCCTTTGAAACCGTACGTAGTTTGTTTGTTTACTAAGTTTTATTCGTAGCATAAATAAATACTGTAATTGAATACGGTAGGCCTATGTACATTTTATTTTATCTCACTATGTCCACTATGTACCTTACTGATTTTTTAAGCATAGATCTTTCTTCGTTAGCTTTAAAGCCTTTAACGGAGATTTTTATGAGTCCTGCTCAATTTCGGTAGGCAGGTTTTACTATATGCTTATGCCAAAAATGTTTATTTACTTCTCTGAGTATATTTATTCTTTATTGACAGATACTTGGCGCATTCTTTTTATTTGTAAATTAATATATATATATATATATATTTCAAGACGCTGTGAAAGCTTGCGGAGCTGAAAACATTAAAAGCAAACTTGCGTTTATCAATAATCATTTCAAAGATCATAACGAGATTAGAAGAGCGATGATCAGGACTTCGTAGTCCATTTAAAGTGTTTGATTCAATAACGACACAGACGCCACCAAGACCAACCGGACAAACATTTCTTCGAAACGCACAGTCAATAGACGCAAGAAATCCTGGCATAAAATTCTTGTCCAATGCAAGTACTGGTAAAGTGTTTCTGGGAACAACGACAGACGAATTTAAGATTTATCGGCAAGTAACATTGCTTCTTTGAAATACTGTCTCTTAACGCCCCGTGACACGGAAGGAATATTTTTGATGTACAGTAATGTTTTGACTGATAAATGCAGGTTTTTGTCAGAAAATACAGAAAACTACATAGTTGTGTATTGTAGCATGAATGCATCATAGTTATGCACTAAGTATATGTAGTTCAAGTAATACAACATTTTTCTCTAAAGATAATAAAATTTTTCATTTAACTTTAGCTTTTGATTGGTGCATATTTACAATTTTTAGTGCATATTTGCATATTTTCAGTGCATATTTTCGTGATTTTTAGCGCATATTGGCATGCATATTTTGCCGTTTTTTAGTGCATATTGATCCGAAGTCTACTGATGACATAGCATCGTTAGCGGAGAACGAAAAGGACTTGCATGAAGCAATTTCAAACTTTAACTACCAATTGGAAAAAGCATGCAAAATGAAGATAAATAAGAAGAAAAGCAAAGTGATAAAGTTCACAAGAGCAGAACAGGAAGAGACAAACGTATGGCTAGATGGAGAGAAAATCGAAGATGTTAAGACACGAACGTCTAATATCCTCGGTAAGAAGAAGTGAAAACGACGTATGTTCCAGATAGCGCAGGCTAAACAAGCATTCAATAGAAGAGGCAGACTGCTAACATAAAAAAATTTGTCGTTGGACGTTCGTAAACGATTTCAAGTCTTTTGTGAGGAAAATACGGTGAACTGAGAAATAATAACCTTTTCCATATTGTATTGCACAAGGCGTTTTACTTCCAGTAAACGCTTCTTTTGGAATGGGTTGAGAAATTAACACTTAGTCTGCAAGAGTACTCTCCTAGTACAACTATATTTTAGGCACACACTAAATTTCCTCCCCCACCTCAAAGTGCTTCCATTTTCACACTGGTTCTTTTATTTTCTCTAGTTTTCTCGCTTGTTACGAGCTTCAGAATTCTTTCGTTGTTGTTTTGTTATTTCGGAGATAAGGTTAAGGCGCATAGAGCAGAAATCCTGAATGTGAGGAAACAGGGTTTTATTGCAGAAGATCAAAATTGAGTGATGAAACACCTTAAGCTTGCTCAGTTGTTTTACGTTTCTAGAACAATGGAGACAGTTACTGAAGAGTTGGGAATTAAAGGGCGGATAAGTAAAGAAAATATCAAGCAGCTGTCCATGCGGTACTGATTCGCTCGTTGATCGTAATATTATTCGAGTGCACAGATGCAACCATTGTTTTAAAGTGACCAAAAGTGTCAAGGAAAGATTGATCCTTGAAGGCTTTTAAGTATATGTACGGAGCACTCGTCGCAAACTGAAGTCAGCCTTAGCAGGACAATAGTCCGCGTCACCCGAATTGGTGTGTGGCACCAGCCAATAAGCTAGCAGTGCGCTATTACTAAACCTTCAGAGAGGAATCTAATCACCATTGATTTTGTTCGTGTTTATGGACAATTGTGAATGATTAGATTCCTCCCTGAAGGTTTAGTAACAGCGCACTGCGAGCTTGTTGACTGATGCCACACGCCAATTCGTGTGACACGGACTATAATGACTCGGCGCACAGTCATGAAGCCCTATATTTTGCGGCAAATCATAAGGTTTGAGTTACTTGAGCTAAAAAATATGAGCAACAATATCAAACGTATTGACAGACCTGCTTTAAAGATTTCTATCATAAATTTCGGATCAAATTTCAGAAGCATGAGTCATGGTGAACATTTCTATTGATATATATATACAGTTCCAAAATTATGGGACCTGCTGTACTTCCGTAAAATTTTTATAGAGGCAGTTGGAGAGTACTTGAAATTACATGACCGTACCCAAACTCCCTCTAACCGTACTAAATTTCTTTGTGAGTACCTTACGATTCTGAAACATGTATTTTTGGACAGCGCATATTAGTTTCTAAGTGAAGTCTTGACCCGACTACGGTATGTCCCATAGTTTTGGAGCTATGGACCTTTAAAGTAAAATTTTGATATTTTCGGCAGCCTAAAATTCCGAAAGGAAGCATTTGTGCACCCAGAATGGTCTATACTTTTTGTCTTATCTTGGTGTCAGGAATCACCTCCCAAACGTTGTCGGTGTTGTTTTGTATGTTATATATATATTGCCAGATAACCACCATATACTGCGCTATAACATACTTTACAGCTAGCTGATTACGAAAAGCACTTCCATTGGATATCAATCGTAGCAAATACACTCTATACAATCATTGTTTTCCGCTGATATTCAGAGAATAAAATCCATTTAAGTTCTCTGAATAAGAAATGCGGAAAAGTACAAAGTTGGACAGTGTAGCGTGAACAGTCCAAAACGGTTGTAAAGTATGAATAGTACGGTGAAACATCAAATTTTTTGGCCAAAAATTCTGGGTCTAACGAGGAATGAACTTATATAGGTCCTGAATTGTGGTTAGTAAGAAATTGAACAACTCTTCCTGCAAAACACTCTCCAGCTCCATGAAAGACAATCTTGGAGGAAAACGAGACACCACAAGGTTTTCTAAAATACTATGTAGTGACTCAATGGTGTTAAGAATGGAAATGAAATTTTTCAGTTTAACGTCCCACGTTTAAGCCCTTTAGGCTAAGGGAGACGATGATTTAGAAAAACGAATGATAGTGAAAGTATTGGTGGAATGAGAATGTGGGAGGAAGTGGAAGTACCCTGAGAAAACCCACGGACACGATATTCTTCAAAAAATTATTTGGCCGGGAATCGAACCAGGGAATTTACGCGCCAGAAATAAGCGTTCTGTCATTGAGCCACCGTCCTCCTCGATGCGTTGAGATTGAATGATTGTGGAGCCCCAGGGGAGATAAGAACGTTGCAGGTTATCCTCCGCAAATCACGCTTGACAGTCCTAGCCGTATAACCAAGAGTCAAGTCATCTTGGTAAAAACCATACCTAGGCAGGACAGTGCTTGTGGAATAGGGGAGGACGTGGTTCCATACAATTTGCTCGTAAAAATTGGAATTAATCATACCTTACAAGGATATAATAGGCCCTGCAGATAACCACCATATTGTCGTCCATTTTGTAAAAAAAAAATCTTCATGGTTAGTAGAAGACATTACAGAGTGTAGGCCTCATGTCGTCTCTATCACACGTATAAATGTCCTTTTGGAGGTGATAATGTGAATATCGATAAATCGGACCGAACGACCGTTTAAAATGCTCTATAGTCCAAGCTATTTGGCCCTTTTACTATCAGAATCGTTTCACTGGCATCACCATGAGTTTGACTATAGCAGCGTCAGCACTAATATCTATTTTGTAGAATTCAAGGATGGTAGAAAAGATAGGATCTGCCCATATGTATTTTTATCATGTTAATTAAATAAAAAGAACAACCGAACATCGGTACGTCTGATTGGCTACTTTCGTTTCCGCCATGAATGTTGACTCAAAGCATTGCGATCTTATTGGTCGGAGCGGATTGAATGGGGGTAGAAAAACTGACGTTTGGTTTCACGATTTTGTTCATTATAGGCAGATCCTCTATTTTATAACATCCTTGGTGGAATTCTCTCCGCACTTTTTTTTCTTTGTTTGTGTCTTTTGCAGTAATTTTATTGGCAGTTATCTTCTAGATTCTTTTCTTGACCTGGCCACAATTTGTTTCAGTGACCTTCTGTCTATGTCTGACAGGGTGGCCTTTCGAACACTGTTATAATCCCTAGAAGTGATTTTCTCATTAACTCTGTATGCCCTTATGACATTGGAAACAGTGATTCACGATACTAGCACAAGACTTGCCACTTTCACCATAGACGCTGCCACTAAGCAGAGATAACCAACAATCTGCCCTCGTTAAAAATCTGTAAGGTCTTAAATTTGAACACACCCCTTCACACTACAACATTTACCTACCAAATGAATACTGGAGAGAGTTAAATGATACAAACAAAATACGTGAATAATAAAACACGATCGCTAACCGTAATGCGTGTTATATAGACGACTCCAAAAGTGTATTACTACCTGCAATTCTCCCTTTTTTGCAATACTAGGCGAAACAAAAACAAGGTCGTTCGGGTGGTTGAGAATTAGAAAGACGTTGTACCAAACCTCAATTTTGTACAAATAGATCGGTGTGGCAACCTGCTAAAAAGAGAATAAAATAAATTGTACACATTGACGATTTTATTATCGTTAGGGCAATTAATGACATAAAATGTTATAAAATTAAGTAGTTCAAACAAAATGTATGGTGAGTAAGAGATATTATAGGAAAGCAGTTTCTCTCGTTTTTCAAAAACAAAACACCTCGTAAAAAAGGTTACATAATGTAAATGTTCAATATAAAAGCCTAGCAGCACAAAAGCAAACATCTGCACGAAATGGAAAGAGAGACAAACACAGACTAAGGGACACCATTGGCATAGCAGACTTGCGCAATGTAAGGAGATGGGACCCTAGTTGTAAACACAATTGTTATAATAATAATAATAATAATAATAATAATAATAATAATAATAATAATAATAATAATAATAATAATTATTATTATTATTATTATTATTATTATTATTATTATTATTATTATTATTATTGTAAACTCGTTTCATTTTCAAAATCTCTCACTCTTCCCAAGAGCATGTATGCATATGGCGGTCAGTTATGCACCTTTTTCAATGAGCAGTTCCAAAGGCCAAAAGGGATGGAAATCTCCGAGAGAGAGCATATATATATATATATATATATATATATATATATATATATATATATATATATATATATATATATATATTCTTATGATAAATTCTAGGTCAAAGTTCGTAGCAATGACTTTTGACAGGTGCTTTTTGTTACTTTTCTCGGGAACAGAAAAGTTTTGGCGCCTAAGAAATTGCCATATGTAACATTGCAAATTTGCAAGTGGATTTATTTACATTGCAATTTCTGGTAATAAAGAAATTGTTATTAGTAGACATTAATATAATAAGTTTTATTACTTCATCTATCGCAAGTTTTAGTTGCTCTCTATACCTCCCCACCCACGAAGATCAAAATCAAAAATTTAGGATATGAAATATACTTGAATCAACAATCAAAATCTAAATGTGATCTTCCATTACAGTACCCAAGGCTGAGGGAAAAGGAATAAGCCCGATCAAACATTTTAAGCCAAAAAATTGTTAAAATAAAAGTAGTTATACTTCCCCCTTAATAGAAAACTATCATTCTAATTTATCTTTTACTTCTCTTTCTGATTGTCATCAGAGATCAGCGACAGTACACATAAGCAATATACTCTGTATACTTCACAACTAGGAAAACCGGAAGATGAAATTCCTGTGATATTAAAGTGTCAGAACGCTTTACAAAATAATCAGAATTCATTATCCCTATTTTTATGAGTAATTTTGACTACAAGACAAATAGAACTATAAATTAGAGATATCATTCTTTTTTCTCTCACACTAAAAGACTTCAGCATTTTTCTATGACTGTCATTTTCTTTTTAAATATACGTTACCTATCCCAGACTAATTCTAGCAAATGGAGTTTCGACATAATAGGTACCGGAAAGAATAAAGTTTGTCGACTCTCAAATCTCGACAGTTAGTTAGAAGAGATTCCACAATTCACGTCATTATTTCTTCGTTACTAAATCCCTTCTGGTCTACTCTATTCATGGTGACTTACTGAACTTATACACTCCGTATAAAAAAGGGACAGCTAACACCGTGCAGATAGGCAATCCAATATACAACTTAATATCCCATAATCGTGTCTGGTGAAGAAAACCCCATCTCTGTCCTCTAATCTTCCCTAACATATTAAAATCAGCAACAACATGAGCACAATTCTAGTTTCAAAATATACATGTATTGGTGTCAATAAAATGAAATAATAAAAATGACACGAAACGAGATTCATAAGTTGATTTAGGGAGAAACTTAAACATATCTCAATTTAAAAAATGAAACCAATAGGTACCTCTTATGGGTACAGACAGAGAAAGAAAAGGAGATAGAAGAAGAAAAAGAAAACGGAACACAGATAAAAAACTGTAGGATTTAAACGAAGTAAGAAAATAACCTAACATTATAAAGTTCCGTTTCCAGAAATCCAACAGTAATATACAGTAGAAATAATGGGTCTAGGTCAAAACTCTTACAGTCAAAACTCCCACAATCAAGAAATGTCACAACCCTCACACAATCGGTCATAATTCCCACACAAATGGACAAATCTTCCAAATGCACGAAGGGTCATAACTCCCACAGCCAAAACCCCCACACTCAAGAAATGTCAAAACGCTCACAGAATCTGTAATAACTCCCACATTAATGGACAAAACACCCACACATAGCAACGGTCACAATCACCAAATAAATTGACAAAACTCCCACACAAATGGACAAAGCTCCCACACGCCAGAAATTGTCACAACCACCATAGAAATGGACAAAACTCCCACACAATCGGACAAATCTCCGACACTTTGAACTGATCGTGTTTGAACGTCTTGTAAGTTTCACACGCTGAAAATAATAAAAAGAAGTACAAGAGTGTTTTGACCGTTCGTGCATTTAAGAGATTTCTCCATTTGTGTGAGAATTAAGACCGATTATGTGGGCGTTTTGACATTTCGTGAGTGTGGGAGTTTTGTCCATTTGTGTGGGAGTTATTACAGATTCTGTGGACGTATTTATGTGGCAGATTTGCCCATTTATATGGGAATTGTGACCATTGAAATGTGTGGGAGTTTCGTATATTTGTGTGGGAGTTATGACCGCTCTCTTTGTAGGAGTTATGATCGTTCGTGCATTTGGGAGATTTTTCCATTTGTGTGGGAATTATGACCGATTGTGTGGGCGTTTTGACATTTTCTGACTGTGGGAGTTTTGGCTCTGGGAGTTATGACCGTTCGTGGATTTGGGAGGTTTATCCATTTGTGTGGGAGTTATGACCGTTTCTGTGGGCGTTTTGACATTTTCTGAGTGTGGGAGTGTTGGCTGTGGGAGTTTTTACATGCTCCCGAAATAATGTCTGTTTTTTATATATTTTTAAGACTATTTCAATATATAGGGGAAGTTTGAAAAATTCATTAAGTCACATTCAAAATTAATACCAAATTTGGTGGTCAAGTTAAATAATCAATTTCCAGTGAAACAGTAGAATTCTGAGACACCTAGGATCATGCAAAAAGTGGTACACACACACCCTTTCTTTGCGCGTGCTCCGGTCGAAAATCCGGTAGTTTTCATTAAACGTACTGATTCGAATCTAGTAGGGAGCAAAGGCTATACCTTCCACTCCAGACTACTAATGCAAACTGAACAAAAAACAAAAGTAAGAACAAAGAAAAAAAGAAAAATGAATGAGTGCTATTTTGCTCCTAAATTTCTATCAGAAAGAGCCTATATTAAAAGTCCACAGTGTATCATAATGAAAAGTTACAAATGTTTAAAAGGAAAATTGGATGTTTGTTCCTTATAGACGAAGCAAATTTTGCATAATTACCATTTCATAAGTGGATAAAACAAATGAAATTATAGAATAGAAACGAATTAAAATAAATAAAATCTCTCTTGAATTAGTTAAGTAGGTGGCCATTTTCTAGTCATTTCTCAACATTTGTCTGAACGTATATTTTTAAAAAAATGAATGTCTCAGCAAAATGCAGAAGTCTTCTATAGTACAAAACATACAACGTCGTTGGCTTCCCGCGCTTAAACCTGTTCGTCACTGGGGGTATGGTAAGAGGATAGCCAATCACCACAGACCATTTACCGCGCTCAGCGAGCCACTAGTAAAAAAGCTAGCAACTTCCCATAAACATTACTATAACTTCTCGCGGGAAGCGAACGACGTTATACCTTCCGTAAATTAGTCTCAGAGAAAAAGAAAAGAAATCTCTCATTTCTAGTTAACCCAGAATTTATCATAAGAGAGCTTTTTTTTCTGTCTCGGAGATTTACATCCCTTTTGGTTTCTGGAGCCGGTCATTGAAAAAAAGTGCACAAGTGACCATTATATGCATACATGCTCTTGGGAAGAGTCAGAGATTTTGAAAAAGAAAAGAGTTTATAATAATAATAATAATAATAATAATAATTATTATTATTATTATTATTATTATTATTATTGTTATTATTATTATTATTATTATTATTATTATTATTATTATTATTATTATTATTATTATTATTATTATTATAACAAGTGGGATTAAAACTAAGGTCCCATGTCTTTTGCTTGCAAGTCTGCTACGACAATGATTACTCTTAATCTGTGTTTGTCTCTTTACCCGTTTCGTGTGGATGTTTGTTCTTGTGCTGTTAGGCTTTTTTATTAAAACTTTACATTATGCCCTTTTCTTTTTAAACGAGATTTTTTAAAAGAAGATAAGAAACTGCTTTCCTCTGATGTCTATCGATAATTTAACTAGGAAATAATTATACTATGATAATTTTATTGAAATTTATCGTAATTTGGCAGATGGCAAACACTGTGGTAATTGAAGAAGGAGGGAAATTCCCATTCACCTCTGAACAATTTCCAGGAACCTCGTTCCCTTTCGCTTTCTAGACGGGGTGAGGGAACTTGGTAATGGCATGTGTAATAACCTTCATGTGTAATTACAAAAATTCTTTTTATAAACAAATAAGAAATCATCAGTTTATTAGGCTTTAATTGATAATTTATTCACAAGATTCCCTATCGAAGGTGTGGTAGATGAAGTTACTAATCTCCATGAGTCGACATTGCCAACTGACATGGTCGAAATGGAAAAGGTATTGCATGGTGATAGATAGATGATACTTCTTTCTGAGTATTTCAAAACTGACCAAGAAAAATCGTTATCAGACTTAAGTCTAACAAGCAGACTGTCGATGAGGAGTTGCAGAAATCGGGTAGAAGTATTATCAATTTCCACGACAGAGTGCGAACGAGGATTTCCCCTTATGAATTTACAGATGACATATTAGAAATAGACTAAGTGCTCAAACATTGTCTAACTTGTTGTTCATCAATGTTAATGGCGCACTACTAGACAAGCTCAAAGTAGACGAGCTAGTTATTTCTTGGCTGAAGGTTGGACATCATTCCGCTGCGGATGATTTACTACGAAAAAGTTACAAACAGGAAATAAACCCTATTTCAGGTTTATTTTAAGGTGGAAAATTACGAGTTATGGAAAATGTATACTTGTATTACTAATGGCTTATTTGTGTTATTCAACTTTGTACCTAATTTTTAGTAAGTCTCTTCTTTGCTTTAGGTAAACTACGTTGAATAAATATTCATAATAATTGCAATTATGCATATTTGTAACTTAAATTTAACGTGGTGTTTTAGTGATTACACAAATTACAATTATGAGCACACTTTATGGAGATGCTCTCACATAGGGTACCCAAGCACCTTTATACACTATGGAAAACTGATTTTTATAGTTTTTTGTGAGAAAAATACTGTGAACTGAGAAACCATAACCTTTTCCATATTGTACAAAGGTATTTTCCTGCGAATAGAAGTTTCTTTTGGAATGCGTTCAGAAATTAACACTTGCAAGAATACTCTCTTAGTACAAGTATATTTTAGGCACACACTAATCCCCCCCCCCCACCTCGGACTGTTTCAATGTCTTCACTGACAAACACTTTACCATATTATATCGTAAAGGTCAGATCCACCGTTATTGTAACAGATTAGTGTTTGAGCCATTGACTAGAAATACAAACTCCGATTAGTGACAATTTCACAGTCTTGTTTTATTACAAGTGTAAACTCTTTAGTCAGTACAGAAGAGGCCGTGGATCGTGTTCACAGTTGATGAAAATGGATTTTGGTGAGTCAGAGTAGGTTACAGTGGATAAGATTGGTTCATGGTGGGTGGTGGGTCACGGTGGGTGGTGGGTCAGAGTGGGTCACGGTGTGCCAAGGTGGGTCATGGTGGGTAGTGGGTCAGAGTGGGTCACGGTGGGTAGTGGGTCAGTGGGTCATGGATCACGGTGGGTGCTGGGTCAGTGGGTCGCGGGTCAAGTTTTCATTAACCCACGCCAACTCTGCCCAGAACACACAAGACAAGAAATTTCACGGTAGCTAAAAAAAAGTACACCGTGAAGCATTCACCTCTGATGCGTGTGGTAGTCGGTTCGATCTCGGTTAGTGCCATGTGAGCTTTGTGGTGAAAAAACGAATGTGTCTGTTTTCTAGGAGTTGCCTCGTATCCTACCACTTTCTTCATTCTACTAATTTTCCCATCATCATTCATTCAGCGTGAGCCAAAGTTGCCTAAACGTCTTAAAAGTAAATTCAGAAAAGATCACAAGGCAAGAACAAATAGTTTGCAAGATAATATTTCTCTGCTGTTCGTTGTCTGATTCTCCTCGACCCTGACTTCTTTATTTGTTTATTTATTTATTTATTTATTTACATTCTGAAACATTGAAATTTATTTGACGAGTTTCAATATACGAATATACAGTAAATTGCTCATAGGTACATCGAAGACGAAGACACCTGATTTCATATATTCCAGAAAGATATACCTAGGTATATACTTTGATTTCATATATTCCAGCCTTTAGGTTTTGCAGTGTTAACCCAGGCCAATCCAAAGACTACTTTCCAATTTAGCATGTTTAGATTTGTTGCAATTACGAGGGTCACTACGAAAGTTTTGAGATGTGAAATAACTTACATGCTTAAAATCAATTTAACACTTACATTTTCTCAAAGTATTCACCATTACACTGTACACACTTTTGCATCCTCGAAAACCACTTTTGGAAGCAGTGTTGCCAGTCTTTTTTTCAAGTGTTGAAATTTTTCTCTCGTAAGCCACTACAGCTTCTTCAGGGCTGCAAAATCTCTTCCCACACATGCGATCTTTGATCCTGGGGAACAGAAAAAAATTACACGGGTCCAGATCAGAGCTATACGGCGGATGAGTCATAAGTTTGATCTCCGTAGATTCTAAAAACTGAACTGTGATGTTGGCCGTATGTGCGGACGCGTTGTCATGATGATGCAGGATCTCACGCAATCCAGTTCTTGGACGCCGTTCCCGAAGCTTCTGGAACACTTTTGTTAGGCAAACAGTGGTGTATCACTGAGCAGTAACAGTCCTTTGTTCTTGAAGTGGAACAGTTGCAACTTGGCCAGATTTGGAGAAGAAAGTTGCGACCGTCTTCTTCCCCATACATCGCGGTCGCTTCACTTTCGTGAGTGGATTTTCGTCTGGAAAGATCAAACTGTACACTGGCGTTTACTTTAAGATTCAAATTGATAGATCCAAATCTCATCACCAGTAACAATGTCAGAGACGCGTCGAGAATTGCTTCCATCAAATCTTGCAAGCATTTCTTCACACCATTCCACACGCATGTTCTTCTGCTGTTCAAAGTGTGAGGCACCCAACGAGATGAAACCTTCCTGAGCCGAAGATGATCATGAAGAATCTTTTTTTTTTTTTTTTTTTTTTTTTACTGTTGGCGATCCAATGTTCACTGTGGATTCAATGTACTTAAAAGTTGTTCGAGGATTTTCTCGAATTATTTGTTCCACAGCAGCAATGTTTTCATCTGACAAAGATGTTGCCGGACGTCCAGCTCTCTCTTAATCTTTAATGATGTCCGGCCTCTTTTGAATCCACCAAACCACCAAAAAATTGTAGCACGGGAAAGAGCAAGGTCCCCAAATGCCCTCTCCAAACGGTCAAGGCTTTGTGTCTCGTTCAAACCAGTTTTGAAATCGTAAAGGTTCATTGCCCGAAAATGTTCCCTTTCGAGCTCCATTCTAGACAGCCGAATATTGCTCACATCAACAAACAAGTGAAGGCGATACGGCCTCGCCGATAAGCGAGGCGAGTTGAAACTTTCTTCGCTCTGGATACCACTCCGAACGCAATTGTTAGAATTCAAATACTGTGCCACAATAATGCGTATCTCAAAACTTCCGTAGTGACACTCGTAAAAAAAAAAAAAGCTTAGAACAAAATAGTTTTATTGAGTAATAAAAGTAGGATCACTACTAACAGAGGAAAATCACACTCACGAAGAAATTAAATGTCGACTGAAAGCAGGGAATTCGTGTTACTATTCGGTTCAAAATCTCTTGTCGCGAATTCTGTCAAGGAATCTGAAGCTTAAAATATACAAAATGATAATCATGCCTGTTGTTCTCTATGGTTACGAAACATGGTCGCTTACTCTGAGGGAAGAACATAAACTGAAAGTATTTGAGAGCAAAATCCTGAGACGAATATTCGGACCCAAGAGGAACGGGGATAGGGAATGGCGGAAACTTCATAACGAGGAACTACATAATTTACACGGTTTATTCAACATTGTTAGGGTCGTCAAGTCTAGGAGGCTTAGGTGGGCGGGTCATGTAGCTAGAATGGAAGAAAGTAGAAACGCTTTCAAAGTCTTGACTGGAAGACCAAACGACCATTAGAAAGATCTATGCGCAGATGGGAGGACAATAGTAAGATGGATCTCGCAGAGATTTGAATACAAAGTAGAAACTGGATTCAGTTAGCTAAGGATAGAAGTCAGTGGAGAGCTTTTGTGAACGCGGCATTGAACCCCCCGGGTTCCATAGGCCATGGAGTTAGTTAGTTTTTAATAAAAGTACTTAATTCAAATTTTATTGGTTACTGCACAATAAGCTCTATTTAAAATGCCATAGTACTGGAAGCTGAATGACACGTCGGAGGAAAGAATGCTTGGGGGACATTCTACATCCCCATTTTACAAATCTGTCCCCATACCCGCGGGGTCTGTGCCCCTATATGGTGTTCGCCCCGTTTGTGTAACATACTCATGACGGTACACCCAGATTAGCTAGTAGTGTAAAAAATGATTTTTGGGTGGCCATTTTCGATTAACGATGGCGACTTTTTAAAAACATTTTCTTATATCGTCATGATCTATTCGTGATCGTACAACGTACACTTTCATACCAAGCCGAGCGGTCTGCGGCGATATACCATTGGCTCGAAGACCCCGGGTTGAGTCCCGGAAGAGTCATGTGTATGGATTTTAACAGCACTTGTCTTTTCATATCAGTGTCAGGGGGCGAAATCGTGCAGGAAAAGAGGATTTCAGTCTGAAAAATTTGGAGAGAATATGGTTTGGTATCCTATTTCTTTTTTGTTAATTATGTTCTTCATTGTTCAAATTTTGCCCGTTCTCATGATATTTTCTGCTTTCGACGGAGTTCCATGAATATTATACCAAATGTTCTTTACACTTATCAAGTTCGAAAGGTTTTATGTGTCTGTAGGAAACCGTTTCTGAAGATAATTCAGGTTCTAATTAATATTATTCATTAGGAAAGGGAAGTATTCCCCTCCTCTCAACATGGAAGCGGAGGACAATTTCGCACTCTGGTCAGATCCAGCATTTCCGCGGAACAAAACAAAGACCCCCTGTAAAACATCTTCACCTTTAAGTGTTATCGCTAGTATCGTAAATTTACTGAATGCAGATAACAATTTAAAGGGTTCGTCGACAATATCTTGGCTTTCTTTGTCCTTCGCCCCGCTTCCAAACGAAGAGCTGAATTTTACAACTGGTAAAATGGTAAAAGTATGTGTGTATGTGTGTGCACGCGCGCGCACGAGAGAGAGGGAGAGAGGAGAAAAAATTTTAGTTGCAATATGACGTGCTTCAATTGCCGTTTTCGGTGCATTTAGCAAAAAGAATAAAGACCACTGTGAAGAATGTACCCAGTTTTCAAATTGAATGGATGATGGTGGTAGTTCGGTTTCTTGAGCTTGTAAAAATCTTCCCTGTCTTTGTTTTGTTTTCATCATTCCAGCCAGAAATGAAAAATAAATAGACAATTCCTCAGTTTACAGCAAGGGGAATTTGGGACAAGACATTAAGGATGATATTTCCGGAAGCTCATGTATCACGATTGTTTCATTCAATAGACAGATGACGACACTTTTCTATGAAGGTCATTCAAAATCTTTTCTCACAAAGGGGATTTTCCTTTTGCAATCTATATGACCACTGGCAACTTCAATCTTTGCCTTTCCCACCAGCGTTTGCATTTTCGAAACACGAGACGTCTCGTCTCGTGTCTCGTCAAAAAGGGTTCCGTCTCGTGTCTTGTCTCGTGGCAACACTAGTCTCCTTAGAAAAAGTACACCCCAAAATAACATTTTTGGAAGAAACAATGCTCCAAACTAATATAAAAATTCTCTAATCGTTAACTTTTGAGACAAGTGCCGTCACGAAAAGAACATGATAACTTCACATTTTCCAATTTCGGGTTTAGTAGTGATAATGTTGGTAGGAAATGATGAAATCTTTACGATAACTCCGGTTCAGGCAAGAATGTTATAAAACAGGCAAGGATGCTATTTTATAAAATACTTGGGTTCAGGAGAACAGCATGGTAAGCGACGATGTTGTTTTATCTCTCGTGTAAAATTTATAAAATACCGTAAGACTTTGCACATCAGGGGTTACTTTGCACAAAATATGAAAAGAGTTGCACAGTCCTCTCACGGTAAAACAATGAACTGCAAGGAGGAAGTTTTAACTGCCATCGTAAACTAGAGCATCTAACTGTATTTTAGCTTTGATGTTGGGGGTTAACATCAGTTCTAATTATCCGGTGGGTTTTCTGTTGTAGAGGTATGGAAAACAGTCATTGTAAAGGCCGAAAAAAATTGAAAAATATCACCTACAAGAATTTCCGTCAAAGGGTCTGTCCTAGTAACATAGTGAAATCGGCCCTTGATCCAAATTGGGTCACTATTGAAATAAAAGGTTACACTTGACCTAAAACTACCTTAGAAAATGACCCCCTACCCCCCCTTACCGAATTATTGTATCATACATGTCAAAATTCAATATTTTTAAAAAAAAACAGTGGAGGTGGTCGAAAAAGTTTGAAAGTTTCACAGATTGAAGATACTATCTAGGTGTAAAGGTGCATTTTTTTTTAAGACCATTGATGCATATTTTCTTTATTTTTCTTTTGCGTGTTGAAAATTTCTAAAAAAAAATATGGAAAAAAAATTGGGGGTGACACGTCGCTGATTTTTTGGTTAAAAAATTTGTTATACTCTTAGCAACAACATATATTTTTTCGGGGTCTGAAAGTGATGGCAACATTGTCAAAAAGAAACAATTTAACCAAACGTTTTTTCACACAGTTTTTCCTCCATTTTAGGGCCTCATTGTGAAGGCCCCTTCAAACAATCCTTTTCCAAAGTTCATAATTTTCATTTCTCTTGTGTCACTTCCGCTTCTGTCGTTTTTCGGCTGCTTTGATTGTGTCCATTTTGGAATAGAAACACCAAATATATCTCCATAACAGTTCTTCCACTTCAACCGACTCTTGCAGAACAAAGTTACATAGCTCGCGGTAGAGAGCGTCACTGTGTGCGGCCAGGCTACTGAAGCAAGCACTGATAGATACGAGGAACCGGCGCGAGGTGTGTGTAACTTCGCTGTGCAAGAGTCGGTTGAAGTGGAAGCACTCTTACGGAAATATATTTGGTGTTTCTATTCCGAAATGGACACAATCGCGGTACGATAGTTCGGTACGGGGAGGGGGCAGAGGATCATTTTTTTCTTTTGAGATAGCTTTAGCGCAAGGGTAACCTTTTGGGTTACTAGCGACCCAATTTGGATCAAGGGCCGATTTCACTATCTTACTAGGAAAGACCCTTTAAGTCAGCTTCGTAGAATACTACTGTGTATAATGGAACTTTGATGCAATAGTTGAAATTGAAATTTGAAACGTTTTAAAGTCATAAAAAAGTAAATCTGAGAGAAGGCCTGTAATCGGGGTTACTTTTCACCGGTCCAAAATACCTCTTAGAGATTAAATTGTTACCTGCATTCCAAATTTAGGCAAATTTCCTATTTAGGTAGATGCCGGAATGAATTTTCTTGTTGGAAAATAAATTATGAACAGTGGCGCATCTAGAAAAATAGTTTAAAAGGGGTTCACTCACAAAGGATTGTTTTTTTTTAAAATCACTAGAGTTTTTGGGGGGGTCTTGAAGCTTATAGCAAGGAATGACTAACACTACGTTTTTTAAAAAATCATACGATTTGGTTGGGCTTCAGCCTAAAACCTCAAACCCCGTAAATCTTCCACTGATTACGGTTGGGATGATATTCTTGGACATAAGGAATAACCAAAACAAATCAGTTCACGTGAATTTTCTTTTCCTGAGTTGGTATTTTTGTGGGACAGATGCTAAACTATCAGAATGTAGTTCCTGTGCCGGTACGAGAAAATACATAATTTTCTTTACAAATATTGGTAATTCATAGTAAGTATCGATACCGGTACCATCATTCTAATATCAATATTTGTAGATTACATGCATTTTTTTTTGTGTAGAAAATGAAATGTATAAATACTGAAGGGAAAACATTGCACAGAAACATTATGTTCGTTTGTTCAACATACTTTTTTGTATGTTGTGCAAAGTACTCTCACCTATGGGGTTACTTTGCATCAGAGTTTATATTTCAATAACTATGGCCACACTAAGTCCTTACTAATGAACTTTCACTAATATTTTCCTATATATCTGGCTATTATATATTTAAAATACGGCGTTTTAAATCATTACGTTGTTACATGCGATTTTCTTTAAAATTGCTTAAATCTTGTGGGAAGTAACCTCGTCTTACGGTAGTGGTTATTAAGTTCCATCGATGATCCCTTGTGTACTGTATGTTCAGATGGTATTATGGATATTGGTTATTTCATCCACCTACACAAGTATGTATGATCAGGTGACATTTGGAATATACATGATTATATCAACCTAGAAAATTATATATGTTGGATGACATTTTGAATATTTGTGATGCCATCTATCCATAGAGTTATGTTTGTCTGACGTTTGGAATAATAATAACCTGATCCACCTGATGCTGTTATGTATATTCAGCTGACACTTGTAATATTCTTGTTTTCATCCATCTATATGTTTGGGTATATTCAGGTAGCATTTGGAATATTCACGATCCCATAGACCCAAACAATTATGAATGTTTGAGTGACATTTGGATAATAGTATACTAATCCACCTACATAAGTATGTATGGTAGGGTGGCATGTGGAATATTAGTAACCCCACCAATCTACTCAATTATTTGTTGGGTGATGTTTGGGGTATTGAGTGAGGCCATCCACCTTCCCAATTATACATACTCGTGTGACATGTTGAATACTGGCGATTCCTTCAACCTACATAATTTAATGTACGTTAGTTGATATTTGCAATACTGGTGATCCCATCCAATTACTTAATTGCGCATGCTCTGCTGATATCTTGAATATTAGTGATTTTGTACACCTACACAATGATATATGTTCACATGACATTTGGAATATTAATGATTCCATGCGTCTACAAAATTACGTACCTCCGGTTTCTATTAGAAAAACTACTGAGATCGTTAACCTTCATATTTGCTTGCATGCTTATTAGGGTCTTATTTCAAAATTCGAGTGCTAATCTATTTTCTTTCCACTTACGCAATTGCTCTGAAAGGAACAAACCATGAATCTAAAGTAACATTAGAGTATGAGCGTAGTTGTTCTTAAGTAAAAAGCTAAGATTTTCTTTAGAATCTGATGATTTCAAAAGGTTTAATCATAGTTGATTTCTTGGAAAGCCGCTCTTAATCTAAATCAACATGTACGGCAGTGCATGGCAGCTAAGTTCCGCGGAGAAAATGAAAATTGGCCTGCACCACCGTAAGCAAGTTATACACGAACAGGAGTTTTGGGTAAAATCGCCGATTTCGAGGCTCTGTAAACACGAACCTTTTAAGGATAGAAACATGAGATTTAGAATTTAAGGAGAAATCCCAGAGATGTGCTCATACACAAAATCCTACATTCCTACCTTCAACCATATTTGATTACTAGACCCCTATAATATGCAGTTTTCAGGCTTACTGACTCACTCATCAATTTGATTAGGTACTTCCCAATAAGATAGAGACATGAAACTTTGCATAAAGGTACCCTATAATGACTTGAGTATGAAAAAGTCCGAAATATGAAGAATGTGAAGACACGGATTAAAATAGTACTTAGCGTTTTCAAATAAGAGTACTAAAAATGAATAAGCTAGTATCCACTTTTGATGGCAACTGTATGATACTTGGCTTTTAAACATTTAGCAAATCAACATATGCTAAATACTGATTGCTGACAAAACAAAGAAATAATTCGATGAAGTTCCCTTTCATATGTGTATAGCATGATGCTTATAAACGATACCTTCGATTCCCGATGGGAACTCATATGGTTCCGATTCCACATTAATCAGTAGGTTCCGTCTAATATACCCTCGCTGAAGAAAGGGACGTTAAATTCAAAATGAAGTCAACTCAAAATTATTGAAAACCATACTTTAGACCAGACTGTGGTCCTGTCAGCCTGTGGTGCGCGTACTACTGGTGATAAGCGAGCGTCAGTTCCTGGTACATACGACTTATGGTGGTATTAACAATTAATATGCTTTGGTGGTACATCGGTGGAAAGGGTTGAGGACCCTTTAGATGTGCACTTTCAAGGTTATACAAATATGTAATAACATAATAACATAATAACATAGACATTATCATAGACAAGGACGCGAGAGAATAGCTAATAGAAGAGGAGCAGATAACAACAAGATGGAAGAAATACACTGAAGAACTCTACAGAGACAGAATGAACGAAGAAGAGATACAAAAGGAAGAACACGTCGATGAAAATGAATTAAAGCCATCAATTTTATACTGCGAATTTGACAACGCTTTGGAGAAAATGCAACATGGTAAAGCACCAGAAATAGATCAAGTGCCAACGAAAATGATTAGAATCTCGGAATAGCAACAAAGTAGCAACTATTTAATCTTATTAATGAAATGTACTTCTCGGGAGAAATACCAAAAGACTTCGAGAAAAGTATATTGGTGCCTATAACGAAGAGAAAAGGCGCACAGAAATGCGAAGAACACAGGACGTTAAGTTTGCTTTTCCATGCATCAAAAATACTGTGCAAAATTATTTCACAACAAATGGAAGGGAAAATCGAGAAACTATCGGAGGACCAGTTTGGATTCAGAAGGAAAAGGGAAACAATGGAAACAATACTAAGTAGACGGTTGGTCATGGAATACCACATCAGAATAAAAAAAACAAATTGTGATAGCATTTGTAGATATTGGAAAAAGCTTTTGACAACGTAGATTGGAATATCATGTTCAGAGCGTTGAAGAATCTGAAAGTGGTTTACAGAGACAGAAGAATAATATACCAACTTTACAGGAACCAGACCGCTGTTACAGGAAGAGAGCAGAAGGAAGCAAGAATAACTAAAGGATTAAGAAAAGATGTAGACTTTCATCCCTCCTGTTCAACGTCTATATAGAAGAGGTTATGGGAGAATTCTTTGATAAAAACGAGAAAGTCGTAAAAGTAAATGGCAGGTTTTCAGAACAATAGGGTATGCTGATGACATAGCATCGTTAGCGAAGAACGAAAAGGACTTGCATGAAGCAGTTTCAAACTTTAACCACCAATTGGAAAAAACATGCAAAATGAAGATAAATTAGAAGAAAAGCAATGTGATAAAGTGCACAAGAGCAGAACAGGAAGAGACAAACGTATGGCTAGATGGAGAGAAAATCGAAGATGTTAAGACACGAACGTCTAATATCCTCGGACAGAAGAAGTGAAAACGACGTATGTACCAGATAACACAGGCTAAGCAAGCATTCAATAGAAAAAGCAGACTGCTAACATAAAAAATGTGTCGTTGCACGTTCGTAAACGATTTCAAGTCTTTTGTGAGGAAAATACGGTGAACTGAGAAATAATAACCTTTTCCATATTGTATTGCACAAGGCATTTTACTTCGAGTAAACGTTTCTTTTGGAATGGGTTGAGAAATTAACACTTAGTCTGCAAGAGTACTCTCCTAGTACAAGTATATTTTAGGCACACACTAACTTTCCTCCCTCACCTCAAAGTGCTTCAATTTTCACACTCGTTCTTTTATTTTCTCTAGTTTTCTCGAATGTTATTAGCTTCAGAATTCGTTCGCTGTTGTTTAGTTATTTCGGCTATAAGGTTAAGGCGCATAGAGCAGAAATCCTGAATGTGAGGAAACAGCGTTTCATTGCATATGATCAAAATTGAGTGATGAAACACCTTCAGCTTGCTCAGTTGTTTTATGTTTCTAGAACAACGGAGACAGTTACTGAAGAGTTGGGAATTAAAGGGTGGATAAGTAAAGAAAATATCAAGCAGCTGTCCATGCTGTACTGATTCGCTCGTTGATCGTAATATTATTCGCGTGCACAGATGCAACCATGGTTTTAAAGTGACATAAAATGTCAAGGAAAGACTGACCTTTGAATGCTTTTAAGTATATGTACGGACCACTCGTCGCAAACTGAAGTCAGCCTTAGCAGGACGATAGTCCGCGTCACCCGAATTGGTGTGTGGCATCAGCCAATAAGCTCGCAGTGCGCTATTACTAAACCTTCAGAAAGGAATCTAATCACCATTGATTTTGTTCGTGTTTATGGACAATGAAGGCATGAAAATGACAACCAGATAAAGACCAAAATGCTAATTTTACAAGAGACGTAGAAAACAAAACCAGATAAAAATATTAACTGAGTGAGAGTGATAACAAGGTAAAGACCAAAGAATACTTACGTATATCCAATATAATTGCTACAACATGGTTGGAATTAAGTGTAACTCTTAACTGTACAATATACTTATAGTTAATAATAAAAAAAACTTTATTTTTTATTATTACAGAACATTATTACAGAAATATAAAAATGCAAATGGAGATATCTGTTTTTCACACTCACTAAAAATGTCTGCTACTTGTTCATATCTGTATCAATATCACTCGTGTTATTTTCAATTTCTACACAGTGAAAATTGACATACCATCCTTTATAAATGTTTGGAAGTATTTGGAACACAATTTGCGCACATCTTGCAATTTCTTTGCGCTAATTGGAAGGGAGTTGTAGTAAGCTCGAGGTGCCTTGCTCAGATTTACTTCACTAATGTCTGCAATCTTCTTGACTCCGATAAAACAATCATATTCTATTTCCGGAGAGTGTCCGTGGTATACGCAAATGTTTTTGTCTTCATACTGGAAAACCTTGTAAGTAGAGATTTTGAACGCCTTGTCCGCATTCCTTATTCCTAACGAACCAAGGTGCCAAGAAATTATAAAAGTCATTGACCATGTTTTGCTGAACTTTTATGACGCAAAACTTTTTGGATGCTCTCTGAACAAGTGAATACCATTCCTCCAGTAGTTATATACTCTTTTTGGCGTCTGAGTTTTTCAATCTGTGCAAACTGTCTGTCACATGGGAGAAACGAGTGTGCTCGTTCTGGATTGTGATGAACAATATTTTCAAATTTCTTAGTAGTAGCAAGTAAGGACAAATACTGGACAAGAGTGTCCTCCACAGTTGTCTGTAAAAATGTATAGAGTTTTTACACTAGGGTCCACGAAATTTTCGATGTAATGGTAGGAAAGACACACTTTCATTTGCTCCCTTTTTTGTGACTGTTTCATCATACATGTACATTTTTGATGTTCCTGTCTTCGCAGAATAAATGCACTGGTTATAAATCCATATTTATCTATTGTAGAATATTTCTCCAACAGGTAGAACAGGGAGAAGGAAGTTCTGCTGATAGTCTAAACACAAAATATCGACTGATGGATCTTCCTGGGCTTGCTTGCTTTTTTCTTTCAAGTCATCATAGAATTTTTGTGCTTTTAACAAATGCACCTCTCACACTGCAAGATCATTATATCCTCATCGATTGCTCTATCTATTTTGACTTTTAATTCGTCGCAAGTAGGACACACATCACTGCGAGGTTTACCAAAAGCTAATTTGAATGTGATGCTAAAACCATTATTATAATATTCGTACGAAATTTCTGGCTTACATTTGATCCCTTGAGAAATATTATGGAAAACCTCTGGTTCATGTTTCTCCAATTAAAGTTCATACATTTTTTTTACAGTAAGGTCCGGTTGTAAATATTCTCTCTGAGAATCTCTTCGAGAATAGTGTGATTTCCTGGTAGGAAAAGATTTGATGTATTCTATTACTTGACGCGCAACATTCTCTGGCTTTTTACTAACCCTGGAACCAGTGTTTCTTCCAGACATGATTTTAGGGGGGCACTGCCTCCCCGGAGCTCTGAGAGTGCCCCCCCCGGGAGGAGACCAAAATAATACGTCTATAATATAATAATAAATAGAATAATACCAGCAATGACCCCCCCGGAATACGAAATGTGCCCCCCGGAACATTGTTTCTGAAAGAAACACTGCCTGGAACCCTCAGATTTCCCTCTCATATCCATCGGAGGCGTGCTACCGACCATTTTGTATAAGGCAAGCCTTTCAACCAAGCCAGAACATATTTATTCAGAAACTGAGAACGAAAACCAGATACATCCGGTCTTTGTCTGGTTGTCATTGTCAACAAAAAAACGGGTAAGTTTAAAAGCCCTCTGGTGGGGGAATGGGTAAGCATACAACTCTTGTTTTCACACTCACTGATAGACCACTGAACATAGATTTCGAATATATGGAAATCTCATTTTTGAGAAATTGGTCTTTATCTGGTTGTCATTTTCATGCCTTTAATTGTGAATGATTAGATTCCTACCTGAAGGTTTAGTAACAGCGCACTGCGAGCTTCTTGACTGATGCCACACACCAATTCGGGTGACGCAGACTATAATAACTCGACGCACAGTCAGGAAGCCCTATATTTTGCGGCAAAACATAAGGTTTGAGCTACATGAGCTAAAAAATATGAGCAACAATATCAAACGTATTGACCGACCAGCTGTAAAGATTTCTATCATAAAATTCCGTTCAAATTTCAAAAGCATGAGTCACGGTGAACATTTCTATTGATATATATATATACAGCTCCAAAACTATGGGACCTGCTGTACTTCCGTAACATTTTTATAGAGGCAGTTGGAGAGTACTTGAAATTACATGACCGAACCCAAACTCCCTCTATAAAAAATGCTTTGTGAGTACCTTAGGATTCTGAAACATGTATATCTGGACAGCGGATACATTAGTTTCTAAGTGAAGTCTTGACCCGACTACGGTATGTCCCATAGTTTTGGAGCTATGGACCTTTAAAGTTCAATTTTTGATATTTTCGGCAGCCTATAATTCCGAAAGGAAGCATTTGTGTACCCAGAATGGTCTGTACTTTTTGTCTTATCTTGGTGTCAGGAATCACCTCTTAAACGTTGTCGGTGTTGTTTTGTATGTTATATATATATACTGCCAGATAACCACCATATTCTGCGCTATAACATACTTTACAGCTAGCTGATTACGAAAAGCACTTCCATTGGATATCAATCGTAGCAAATATACTCTATAGAATCATTGTTTTCCGCAATAAAATCCATTTAAGTTCTCTGAATAAGAAGTGCGGAAAATTGCAAAGTTGGACAGTGTAGCGTGAACAGTCCAAAACGGTTGTAAAGTATGAATAGTACGGTGAAACATCAAATTTTTTGGCCAAAAATTCTGGGTCTAACGAGGAATGAACTTATATAGGTCCTGAATTGTGGTTAGTAAGAAATTGAACAACTCTTCCTGCAAAGCACTCTCCAGCTCCATGAAAGACAATCTTGGAGGAAAACGAGACACCACAAGGTTTTCTAAAATACTATGTAGTGACTCAATGGTGTTAAGAATGGAAATGAAATTTTTCAGTTTAACGTCCCACGTTTAAGCCCTTTAGGCTAAGGGAGACGATGATTGAGAAAAATTAATGATAGTGAAAGAATTGGAGGAATGAGAATGTGGGAGGAAGTGGAAGTACCCTGAGAAAACCCACGGACACGATATTCTTCAAAAAATTATTTTGCCGGGAATCGAACCAGGGAATTTACGCGCCAGAGATAAGCGTTCTGTCATTGAGCCACCGTTCTCCTCGATACGTTGAGATTCAGTGATTGTGGAGCCCCAGGGGAGATAAGAACGTTGCTGATTATCCTCCGCAAATCATGCTTTGACAGTCGTAGGCGTGTAACAAAGAGCCAAGTCATCTTGGTAGATACCATACCTAGGCAGGACAGTGCTTGTGGAATAGGGGAGGACGTAGTTCCATACAATTTGCTCGTAAAAATTGGAATTAACATACCTTGCAAGGATATAATAGGCCCTGCAGATAACCACGATATTGTCGTCCACATTGTAAAAAAATTCTTCATGGTTAGTAGAAGACAGTACAGAGTGTAGGCTTCATGTCTCTATCACACGTATAAATGTCCTTTTGGAGGTGATAATGAGAATATCGATAAATCGGATCGAACGACCGTTTAAAATGCTCTATAGTCCAAGCTATTTGGCCCTTTTACTATCAGAATCGTTCGGAACGATTCACTGGCATCACCATGAGTTTGACTATAGCAGCGCCAGCACTAATATCTATTTTGTAGAATTCAAGGATGGTAGAAAAGATTGGATCTGCGCATATGTATTTTCATCATGTTAACCAAATGAAACAAAAAACAACCGAGCATCGGTACGTCTGATTGGCTACTTTCGTTTCCGCCATGAATGTTGACTCAAAGCATTGCGATCTTATTGGTCGGAGCGTATGGAATGGGGGTGGAAAAACTGACGTTTGGTTTCACGATTTGGTTCATTATAGGCAGATCCTCTATTTTATAACATCTTTGGTGGAATTCTCTCCGCACTTTTTTTCTTTGTTTGTGTCTTTTGCAGTAATTTTATTGGCAGTTATCTTCTAGATTCTTTTCTTGACCTGGCCACAATTTGTTTCAGTGACCTTCTGTCTATGTCTGACAGGGTGGCCTTTCGAACACTGTTATAATCCCTAGAAGTGATTTTCTCATTAACTCTGTATGCCCTTATGACATTGGAAACAGTGATTCACGATACTAGCACAAGACTTGCCACTTTCACCATAGACGCTGCCACTAAGCAGAGATAATCAACAATCTGCCCTCGTTAAAAATCTGTAAGGTCTTAAATTTGAACACACCATTTCACACTACAACATTTACCTACCAAATGAATACTGGAGAGAGGTAAATGATACAAACACAACACGTGAATAATAAAACACGATCACTAACCGTAATGCATGTTATAAAGACGACTCCAAAAGTGTATTACTACCTGCAATTCTCCCTTTCCTGCAATACTAGGGAAAACAAAAACAGGGTCGTTCGGGTGGTTGAGAATTAGATACGCGTTGTACCAAACCTCAATTTTGTACAAATATATCGGTGGCAACCTGCTTATAAGAGAATAAAATAAATTGTACACAATGAGGATTTTATTATCGTTAGGGCAATTAATGACATAAAATGTTATAAAATTATCTTACTTAAGTAGTTCAAACAAAATGTATGGTAAGAAAGAGATATTACAGGAAAGCAGTTTGTCTCGTTTTAATAATAATAATAATAATAATAATAATAATTATTATTATTATTATTATTATTATTATTATTATTATTATTATTATTATTATTATTATTATTATTATTATTATTATTATTATTATAAACTCGTTTCCTTTTCAAAATCTCTGTCTCTTCCCAAGAGCATGTATGCATATAGCGGTCACTTGTGCACTTTTTTCAATGAGCAGTTCCAAAGGCCAAAAGGGATGGAAATCTCCGAGAGAAAGCATATATATATATATATTCTTATGATAAATTCTAGGTCAAAGTTCGAAGTAATAACTTTTGACAGGTGCCTTTTGTTTCTTTTTTCGGGAACAGAAAAGTTTTGCGCCTAAGAAATTACCATATTGCAAATTTGCAAGTGGATTTATTTACATTGCAATTTCTGGTAATAAAGAAATTGTCATTAGAAGACATTAATATAAAAAAAATTACTTCATGTATCGCAAGTTTAAGTTGCCCTCTATACCTCCCCACCCACGAAGATCAATATCAAAAATTTAGGATTGAAATATACTTGAATCAACAATCAAAATCTAAATGTCATCTTCCATTACAGTACCCAAGGCTGAGGGAAAAGGAATAAACCCGATCAAACATTTGAAGCCAAAAAATTGTTAAAATAAAAGTAGTTATACTTCCCCCTTAATGGAAAACTATCATTCTAATTTATCTTTTACTTCTCTTTCTGATTGTCATCAGAGATCAGCGACAGTACACATACTTTACATAGTATAGCAATATACTCTGTATATTTTTACAACTAGGCAAACCGGAAGATGAAATTCCTGTGATATTAAAGAATCAGAACGCTTTACAAAATAATCATAATTCATTATCCCTATTTTTATGAGTAATTTTGACTACAAGACAAATAGAACTATAAATTAGAGATATCATTCTTTTTTCTCTCACACTAAAAGACTTCAGCATTTTTCTATGACTGTCATTTTCTTTTTAAATATACGTTACCTATCCCAGACTAATTCTAGCAAATGGAGTTTCGACATAATAGGTACCGGAAAGAATAAAGTTTGTCGACTCTCAAATCTCGACAGTTAGTTAGAAGAGATTCCACAATTCACGTCATTATTTCTTCGTTACTAAATCCCTTCTGGTCTACTCTATTCATGGTGACTTACTGAACTTATACACTCCGTATAAAAAATGGACAGCTAACACCGTGCAGATAGGCCATCCAATATACAACTTAATATCCCATAATCGTGTCTGGTGAAGAAAACCCCATCTCTGTCCTCTAATCTTCCCTAACATATTAAAATCAGCAACAACATGAGCACAATTCTAGTTTCAAAATATACATGTATTGGTGTCAATAAAATGAAATAATAAAAATGACACGAAACGAGATTCATAAGTTGATTTAGGGAGAAACTTAAACATATCTCAATTTAAAAAATGAAACCAATAGGTACCTCTTATGGGTACAGACAGAGAAAGAAAAGGAGATAGAAGAAGAAAAAGAAAACGGAACACAGATAAAAAACTGTAGGATTTAAACGAAGTAAGAAAATAACCTAACATTATAAAGTTCCGTTTCCAGAAATCCAACAGTAATATACAGTAGAAATAATGGGTCTAGGTCAAAACTCTTACAGTCAAAACTCCCACAATCAAGAAATGTCACAACCCTCACACAATCGGTCATAATTCCCACACAAATGGACAAATCTTCCAAATGCACGAAGGGTCATAACTCCCACAGCCAAAACCCCCACACTCAAGAAATGTCAAAACGCTCACAGAATCTGTAATAACTCCCACATTAATGGACAAAACACCCACACATAGCAACGGTCACAATCACCAAATAAATTGACAAAACTCCCACACAAATGGACAAAGCTCCCACACGCCAGAAATTGTCACAACCACCATAGAAATGGACAAAACTCCCACACAATCGGACAAATCTCCGACACTTTGAACTGATCGTGTTTGAAGTCTTGTAAGTTTCACACGCTGAAAATAATAAAAAGAAGTACAAGAGTGTTTTGACCGTTCATGCATTTGAGAGATTTGTGGATTTGTGTGGGAGTTATGACCGATTGTGTGGGCGTTTTGAAACTTTCTGACTGTGGGAGTTTAGGCTGTGGGAGTTATGACCGTTCGTGGATTTGGGAGATTTATCCATTTGTGTTGGAGCTATGACCGTTTGTGTGGGCGTTTTGACATTTTCTGAGTGTGGGAGTTTTGGCTGTGGGAGTTTTTACATGCTCCCGAAATAACGTTTGTTTTTTATATATTTTTAGAATTATTGCAATATATAGGAAAAGTTTGAAAAATTCATTAAATCACATTCAAAATGAATACCAAATTTGGTGGTCAAATTAAAAAATCAATTTCCAGTGAAACAGTAGAGTTCTGAGACACCTAGGATCATGCCAAAAGTGTAACACACACACCCTTTCTTTACGCGTGGTTCGGTCGAAAATCCGGTAGTTTTCATTAAACGTACTGATTCGAATCTAGTAGGGAGCAAAGGTAGTAGGTACCTTCCACTCCAGACTACTAATGCAAACTAACTAACTAACTCTATGGCCTATGGAACCCGGAGGTTCAGTGCCGCGTTCACAAAAGCTCTCCACTGACTTCTATTCTTAGCTAATTGGATCCAGTTTCTACTTTGTATTCCTATCTCTGCGAGATCCATCTTAATATTATCCTCCCATCTGCGCCTAGGTCTTCCTAATGGTCGTTTTCCTATGGGTCTACCAGTCAAGACTTTAAAAGCGTTTCTACTTTGTTCCATTCTAGCTACATGACCTGCCCACCTAAGCCTCCTAGACTTGACGACCCTAACAAAGTTGGGTAAAACGTATAAACTATGTAGTTCCTCGTTATGAAGCTTCCGCCATTCCCCATTCTCGTTCCTCTTGGGTCCGAATATTCTTCTCAGGATCCTGTTCTCAAATACTTTCAGTCTATGTTCTTCCCTCAGAGTAAGCGACCATGTTTCGCAACCATACAGAACAACAGGCATGATTATCGTTTTATATATTTTAAGCTTCAAATTCCTCGACAGAATTCGCGACGACAAGAGATTTTGAACCGAATAATAACACGAATTCCCTGCTTTTAGTCGACATTTAATTTCTTCGTGAATATGATTTTCGTCTGTTAATATTGATCCTAAATATTTGAAAGTATTCACTTTATCAAAAGTATTATTTAATATTTTAACGCCTCCACAATTTGCCGTATTAGACTACTAATGCAAACTGAACAAAAAAGAAAAGTAAGAACAAAGGCAAAAAGAAAAATTAATGAGTGCTATTTTGCTCCTAAATTTCTATCAGAAAGAGCCTATATTAAAAGTCCAGGTTGTATCATAATGAAAAGTTTCAAACGTTTGAAAGGAAAATTGGATGTTTGTTCCTTATAGACGAAGCAAATTTGGCATAATTACCATTTTATAAGTTGATAAAACAAATTGAATTATAGAATAGGAACGAATTAAAATAAATAAAATCTCTCTTGAATTAACCAAATAGGTGGCCATTTTCTAGTCATTTCTGAACATTTGTCTGGACGTATGTTTTTAAAAAATGACTGTCAGCAAAATGCAGAAGTCTTTTATAGTACAGAAGATACAACGTCGTTGGCTTCCCGCGCTTGGACCTGTTAGTCACTGAAAGTGTAGTAAGAGGATAGCCAATCACCACAGACCATTTACCGCGCTCAGCGAGCCACTAGTAAAAAAGCTGGCAACTTCCCATAAACATTACTACAACTTCTCGCGGGAAGCGAACGACGTTATATCTTCCGTAAATTAGTCTCAGAGAAAAACAAAAGAAATCTCTCATTTCTAGTTCTGTTAGTCTCGTAGCTCTGAGTCTTTGGCAAAACTACTTATAGAAATAAGAACAATGAATTATGATTATTTTGTAGAACATTCACTTTAATATCACAGGAATTGCATCTTCAGGTTTGCTTAGTTGTAGGAAATTATATAGTATATTGCTATACTATGTAAAGTATGCGTATTGTCGCTTATTCCTGATGACAATCAGAAACAGAAGTAAAAGATAAATTACAGTAATAGTTTTATGTTAAGAGAAAAGAATAAGTACTTTTATTTACAATTTTTTGGATTAAAATATTTGTTCGGGTTCACCCCCCTCCCCCTCAAACTTGAGTACGGAAATGGAAGAACATGTTTAGATTTTGATTCCAGTATATTTCAAGCATCATCTCTCGGATGTAGGCATGTGCGATACGTCGATATCTTCGATATTGATATTGACACACACCAATATTGGATACAGAAAATATATCAACATCGATATACTTATATCCTAAATTTTTTATATTGATCTTCGGTGTGAGGCAAGGTAAAGTAGGTCCCTAAGACCTGCGATGGGTGAAGAAATAAAAAAAAATACAATAATGTCTTCTAATGACAATATCTTTATTACCACAAGTTGCAATGTAAATAAATCCACTTGCAAATTTGCAATATTATATACGTTCATTTCTTAGCCGCCAAAACAATTTTGATCCCGAAAACAAAATAAACCGAAAAGCACCTGTCAAAATCAAGTGGTTCGAACTTTAACCCAGAATTTATCATAAGGCAACTTTTCTTCTGTCTCAGAGATTTCCATCTCTTTTGGCCTTTGGAGCCGGTCATTGAAACAAAGTGTACAAGTGACCCCTAATGCATACATGCTCTTGGGAAGAGTCAGAGATTTTGAAAAAGAAAATAGTTTATAATAATAATAATAATAATAATAAATATTATTATTATTATTATTATTATTATTATTATTATTATTATTATTATTATTATTATTATTATTATTATTATTATTATTATTATTATTATTATTATTATAACCAGTGGGTTTACAACTAACAACGGAACCTTCCGAAAATGATAGTTGCAGTGAAAGATATGGCCTATGCCAATTGAAAGAGCTGTAACAGAGATGAGCATTCCCAAAAAATTAGCTGCCCATAGCAATAGGTTCAAGAAATATAAGGGCTGGAAGTTAGGGAAACAGCAAGGTTGGACAAAGGGGAAAGTGTAAATTCCGCAAGAAAGGAAGCACGGCAAAATAGAATGCTGACAAGTGATGTATAGAAAGAGACTTGCCACAATAGGGAACAAATGGAGGCCACCAGTGGGGTTAACAGTGTTGCCAACTGCAATGAAAAGTACATGTTTTGCAAAGAGCAATATATGTAGTGAGTGTCATGTAGAACAATATTCAGTGTCATGTAGAACATAAGATATGACGTGTATAATCAGTGGTACAATCTAACAAAAGAGAATAGAAAAAAACAGAAGTACGAAAAATACGGAAAAGACGAAATTGACCATAATGATCACGAGCTGTGCATATTAGAATGAAGAAAACAAGAAGCACCGACTATGCAGGAAACCGAAGTACCTAGAGTCGAAAAAAAAACGAGTTCCAAAGTTGGCAGCACTGGCCATGAAAATTCAGGCAATTCTAATATAGTTAGGCCACTCGCTTCACTAAAAGAAAATTCTGGCAAGAGGCATTAGCCTTCGCATCATTTGTACATGCTCGTCCACATTGCACGTGCAATTGTTCGATGAGACAATGGTCCAAACATAAGATACATTTGCAGTGAGCACAGCGGAATACTGCCAATCCGTCGTACATGGTACAATGATCGCCTGTGAATGTCTCGAAACAGTACTCTAGAGGTGTCGGAACCTTTGGTGGTCTTTCCATCACATATCCACACCAGTAGAAAGCAAACATAATCAAAGGCTTGATCTGCTGTGTGTTGCTGTCTGCAGTACTATCACCGCCTATATGATGTATCCAGAGTGTCCCACCTATCTCTGCGACTGAAATAGTTTCAAAGCGAAAAAATGTGACACATCCAGTTGTGCAGTAATGTACCCATGTCAGCGGCCGAGAAACTTCTGTGAGACGCAAGTGCCCCCAAGTCCCCCATCATAGGGTCCCAGGGGCCAACTTCAAACTTTCAAAAAGCACCATCGGTCGAGTTATATTTGTTTCGATAAATCATGGAATATGCAACAACGCATATCAGAAATATTTACTATATGGGATTTCAAAATGGCCGCCAAAAGTATCTGCTCGGCGACAAGAACAACGTGCATTTTTGGCGACCATTTTGAAACCCGTGCTTCATATGTCAAATGTTTCTTATAGGCGGTGTTGTATTTATCCAGAAAAATATCATCCGCCCCCTGTTCTCATTTGAAATGTTGCGATTGTCCCCTCGAGCCATATGACGGGGACCCTGGGGACTTGCTTCTTACAAAGTTTTCTTGGCCTTCGACATGAGTACATTCCTGCGCAATTGGATTTGCAAAATCTCTTTTTGCTTCGATGCAATTTGAGATCACAATGTTCGATGCCATGTTAAAACACAACATATATTTATGGCGGCCATTTTGAAAAACATGCTTTATATAGCAAATGTTTCCTATATGTGTTGTTGCACATTCCATGATCTATCGAGAGAGGTACCACTTGGTCCCTGTTCCCATTTGAAAGTTTGAAGTTGGCTAATGGGGCCCTATGTTGGGGATCCTGGGGGCACTTGTTTTCACAGACATTTATCATCCCCTGACATTGGTACATTCCTGCACAACTGGATCCGTCACATTTTTGTTCGTTTCTCAAATCTTTCAGGTCACAAAGTTTGGTGGGACACCCTGTATATTCCCACATAAGACCGAACCATGACATAATGTTTACTTCTGTTATAGGTTGTTGGCTCAACCCAACCATTTCATTTTCCCCGACTTGGCATTGCCTCAATCACTCTAGCATTGATGCATTCCGAGTGATGCCTGTTGCCGGAATTTTCTTTTTGTGAAGCGAGTAGCCTAACTATATTAGACTTGTCTGGATGTTCATGGCCAGTGCTGCCAACTTTGGAACTCGTTTTTCTTTTCGACTCTAGGTACGTCGGTTTCCTGCATAGTCGGTGCTTCTTGTTTTCTTCATTCTAATATGCACAGCTCGTGATCATTATGGTCAATTTCGTCTTTTCCGTATTTTTCGTACTTCTGTTTTTTCTATTCTCTTTTGTTAGATTGTACCACTGATTATACACGTCATATCTTATGTTCTACATGACACTGAATATTGTTCTACATGACACTCACTACATATATTGCTCTTTGCAAAACATGTACTTTTCATTGCAGTTGGCAACACTGTTAACCCCACTGGTGGCCTCCATTTGTTCCCTATTGTGGCAAGTCTCTTTCTATACATCACTTGTCAGCATTCTATTTTGCCGTGCTTCCTTTTTTGCGGAATTTGCACTTTCCCCTTTGTCCAACCTTGCTGTTTCCCGAACTTCCACCCCTTATATTTCTTGAACCTATTGCTATGGGCATCTAATTTTTTGGGAATGCTCATCTCTGTTACAGCTCTTTCAATTGGCATAGGGCATATCTTTCACTGCAACAATCATTTTCGGAAGTTTCCCTTGTAAGGTCCCATGTCTTATGCTTGCAAGTCTGCTACGACACTGATTTCTCTTAGTCTGGGTTTGTCGCTTTTCCCGTTTCATGTGGATGTTTGTTCTTGTGCTGTTAGGCTTCTATATTAAAACTTTACATTATGCCCTTTTCTTTTTAAACGAGATTTTTTTTTAAAAAAAAAAAGAGAGAAACTGCTTTCCTCTGATGTCTATTTCTTACCATTCATCTTGTTGAACTGCTTCAGTAAGATCATTTTTTAACATTTTATGTAATCCATTGCCCTCCCGATAAAAAATCGTAATTCTTAACAATGTATTTTCTTCTCTTATTACCAGTTTCCCACACTGATATATTTGTAACAAAATTCAGGTTTGGTCCAACACCTATCTAATTCTCAACCACCCCAACAACCCTCCTTTGTGTTACCTACTATTGCAGGAAAGGAAGAATTACAAGAGATAATACACTTTTGAAGTCGTGTATACAATAAAGCTCGAAACTGTTCACTTTATTCTGTACTAGCTGAAATACCCATTCTTCGCATGGGTCAGATAAAATATCTATGTAAACAAACTGAACAACGAAAGAAAAAATATCGGTTAAAAATCTGCTACTTTCACTTATTCCAGTAAATGCCCCCTGCAAGTGACTCTCAGACCGCATCCAAAGGTGCCTGAATTTGAAAGACATCGCTAATGGAAGTGTCACCATTGATCTCAGCTACCGCGGAAAGTATGAATTCGAGACTAATATGGGTATTTTCCTACTACTTTCCAGATGAACTCCCCCTTCCCTGAGATCCCTGTTTCGAATTTAGAAAAGAACGCTTTGTCTTTGTCTGGGGCCTGGACACAGGTACCTGTGTCCAAAATTTGGAACCCCTCGGTCCACTCGTGTAGTCTCCAGGCCGCATAGAAACAGACAAACATACAAACTCTGTATTTTATTTATATTAGAATATATAAAAACTTAAATAAAAGATAAGTACCACCGTAATAGGATTTCTCGTTCCCATTCCTTAAATTAACTACCATTCAACAGTATGCAATTACTGAACAAATTATTTGTGCATTGTGAACAAAATTGTTATTACTCATTTGAAGAACATTTCCTGATACCCTCCACCCTGAAGTTTAAATTAATCCTTCCAGGCTTTCTTTAAAAAAAATTGCTTAAACCATACAATAGATTTATTAGTGTTACATTTATGCATCACGAACAACATTGCCTGCGTAGTTTGATAAAAAGAAATCGCCGAAATGAATTTAACCTCACAATTTCTAAGGGACGTTTCAAAGAAGAATGATTTAAGTTCCTTTTCCTTTTAATTTTTCGCTTCTGTGAAAATAAAGTATGAAGGGTACACGCAATAACGATCTAAGTTCATTTTTAAACTTTGTGAGAAAAAGCGATTTAAAAGTGTTAGGACCATTTTAAGTTTGTTCTCGACAATTATTACGTCTGCTTTTTTGTTCTTAAGTGATTCACAATTTTATTGAATAATACAGTCATTTAGATTACAATGATTAACTGTTACAAATAAAAAAAAAAATACAGAGAAAAATACAGAATCTTTCTTGAATAAACAATACATGCTTAGAGATATTATTTCACCTTGTCTCTTGTTTGTGGGGGATGTCTTTACTGAAACTTACTCACTGTCTTCGCCCACCTTTTTTACGCGTGTTCTCAATAAACTGCGCTTCTGGCCCACAGATTTGCTTCAAAAATTGCAAGTCTTGAAATTTTGTACGGGAAATTCGAATCGGCTATCCCTGCTTCAGCGGAGGCATTAGATCTCCTTTCAGTTCTCAAAATTGAGAGCTTTCTATGATCTTGTATGTTTTTTGAAGGTGAACCAGTATATCCATCTTCTTCAGAAGAAATTGTAAAATTGATATGAACAAAAACACCAGAGGTGCAAAAAGTGCAGCCAAGTTCGTCAGCCTCAAAAAGTGTTGAGATGAGGATGGATGAGCCAAGTTCCTTGGCCACTGCATCTGAAAGGAACACTGGGACTTGGCGCGAGGTGTCTAAGATATTAGAATACATTAAGATGTCTGTTCCTAGTTTCACGGCCGGAACATTTCAGCTCTAAGGCTAGTGGTGACCCCCAAATCCACCACGCTCACAAACACCATCCCTAAGGCTCGTTAACATCATTTACTTTGACACTTCGTGGAGGAATATAAGTTTTCTTGTCTGGGTTTCGAACCACCAATCTTACTGCAGTATATTGTATATGTGCCTTAGCGCCTTAGCAAAGTTGATATTCCTAAGGTTGATGGTGGTTCCAAACCCACCACGCCCACCACCATTATCCCTAAGGTTCCTTAACATCATTTTCCTTGACACCTCGCGCCAAGTTCCAGTGTTCATTTCAGATGCAGTGGCCAAGGAACTTGGCTCATCCATCCCCATCTCAACACTTTTTGAGGCTGGCGAACTTAGTTGCACTTTTTGCACCTCTGGTGTTTTTGTTCATATTTCACTTCTTTTTGTAGTTCACCATGTCAATATCGTATATTGGGATTCTCAATTGTGGCATATTGCTTGATTTAAATTTAAAATTGTACATTTTTAAAGGAGTCATAATGTGTCACATACAACATTAGTTCCCAAGGGCTCTCCCACCGGGAATCGAACCCAAGACCCTGTACAAGAAAGTCGCACATGCTAGCCACTAGAACAGCGGGGAGGATTTATTCTAATAAATATCTGTCAGAGCGTTATATCCAAACGAGATTCCAATTCATTTACCGGAACTACAAAATCACGATCGTTAAAATCTCATTTTTCATTACCTAAATGCGAAGAGTATCAACAGGGCCCAAAACCCTTGATCCTGAATCCTCGCTGCTACATCACTAGGCATGGCTGATGTTTCAATATACTTAGTTGTTCTCTACCTTTTCACATTGCGAAATTACGGAGTTCGTTACATGACGCGCATGTTGCGCAGTTTCATACTGCCTCAGGTATTCTTTCCAATGATATACACCTTTCAAATAGCTTGTAAACTTAATAATATTTGCCACCAACATATCCTAACTGTATATAAAACTACATGAACTGACATAAATTAAAGAGGTGCTTCCGGTTGACGTGGAAAGTTGAAATGATGAAGGGGAATGAAGAATTTTCCCATGTTATTTAAATGGGTCTTTTTTCTTTACATATAATCTCATGTTTTAGGAACTTGGAATTGGAATAAAAAATTCGGTATGCTTGTACGTTTTCATTAGTATTACCTAAGTAAATCAGTAAAAAAAAACAATTCCAAATTTAAAGTGGTTTTATGGGGAACTGAAAATCTTTCCCATGGTACGTATTTATATGGGACACCTTTTACACCCCAAAATTATACGGCACTTCCTGTAGGGCTACAATGATTAAATTTGACATGATTGTAGTTTTTCGGAACTAACCGACAGAAAAATTGAGGAAACTGAATATTTTTAATTTTTAGGGAGTCTAAAGGGAGATGAAGAAATTCCCCATGCTACAGGCCCTTTTTTTGGACTTATAATATCATATTTTAGGTACTTGAAATTGGAATACAAACGTGAAATTCGGTATGCTTCAACGTTTTCGTTAGTATTACCTAAGTAAGTCAGTAAAAATTAAAATTTCCAAATTTAGAGTGGTTTTATGGGGAACAGAAAAAACCTTTTCAATGTTATTTATATTGGACGTCTTCTACACCTCAAAATGTTTAGGCACTTCCGGCAGGGTTAGAATGATGAAATTTGGCATGATTGTAGCCTCCCAGGACTAACCAACAGGAAAATTGCTAAAATTGAATATTTTTAATTTTTAAGGAGTCTAAAGGGAGATGAAGAAATCATCATGTTATTTAAATAGGCGTTTTCCTAGAATACAGAATCTTATTTTTTTAGATAGTTGAAATAGGAAAAGAAACTTGAAATTCGGGAATTGTAAGCTTAAGAGGTGTGAAGAAGTAGGCCAAGCAAAGGTGAGGGTGTGGGGGGCGAACCTCCGATGGGCAAATTCAGGAAATATGAAGAAAAAGGCACGAAATTCACTGTTGATGAAAAGGCTGATACGTAAGAGATTTTCACACTGTTCAGAGATAGAGACACGAAGTATCAAGAACATTTTTACATAACGACTATGGTAACTATAATATAGCTCTGGTACCAATATATTTACGAAATCGGTTACATTTTGTTGCTAGTCTCACATAAATTCGAACAATTGGATTTCTCATTTCTTCGAAAACTTCATTAATTTTAAACATTCTCACCTCTACATTATCTTACATATCAAATTAATTTCAATATGTATTTAATACCAATGACTGCAATAAAGGAAAAATATTCACCGAAAAAAGACAAAATATTGGCTTTCCTTTTCTGGGTTTCCAACCACAAAATTTACGGCAGTATGTACGTGTCTTAGCCGACGTTTTTAAAAGTTAACTGATTCACAGAACGTGACTCATTAACTTCCTTAACTACTTATTACTAGCTTTCACTTATTTTACTCGCACACTGAGAAAAACTGTATGTGGCGTACGTATAAAACATTTATTACATGTGTAAATCCTGTAGTTGTTGGACTTAACGTACACTAAACGTATGACTGAAAAAGTATATTTTAACGTACTTTCCGTATAAGTGTTCCGAATAAACGTACTTTCCACACGAAGGAAAAGACTGTATGTAGGCAGTCAGGATCTCACATACAGATGGCCGTATGTAACTTATAACTGACGTACGTAATGTACGGAAGACTATTAGATGTCAGACATCCTGCAACGACATTGTGTAACATCTAAGCGGGAAAGAGGGCAGTACGTATGTACCATATGGATAACGTATGTTAAGTATTGACTATGGGAAATTTGATGAGTGAGTGAGTGAAACTATTTTTTTCCTGGCTAAGGGCAGTTTTTTGCCCAAAAAAAATTTTCATAGTACATTCCTCAGATTTCGAACTTTTTCCATATTCAGGTCGTTATAGGGTACCTTTATGCAAAGTTTCACGTTTCTATCTCATTGGGAAATACCTAATCAATTTCTTGAGTGAGTGAGTGAATCGATTTCTTGCTTGGCTAAGGACAGTTCTTTGCTTATAAAAAATTTCCCATAGCACATTCCTCAGATTTCTGACTTCTTCCATACTCAGGTTATTGTAGGGTACCTTTATGCAAAGTTTCAAGTTCCTATCTCATTGGGAAGTACCTAATCAATTTGATGAGTGAGTGAGTGAAACGATTTTTTCCTGGCTAAGGACAGTTTTTTGCCCATAAAAAACTTTCCATAGTACATTCCTCAGATTTCGGACTTTTTCCATACTCATGTTGTTATAGGGTACTTTTATGCAAAGTTTCAGGTTTCTATCTCATTGGGAAGTACCTAATCAATTTGATGAGTGAGTGAGTGAAACGATTTTTTTCCTGGCTAAGGACAGTTTTTTGCCCATAAAAACTTTCCATAGTACATTCCTCAGATTTCGGACTTTTTCCATACTCATGTTGTTATAGGGTACTTTTATGCAAAGTTTCAGGTTTCTATCTCATTGGAAAGTACCTAATCAATTTGATGAGTGAGTGAGTGAAACGATTTTTTTTTATGGCCTAGGACAGTTTTTTGCCCATAAAAGTTTCCCATAGCACATTTCTCAGATTTCGGACTTTTTCCATACTCAAGTTTTATAGGGTACCTTTATGCAAAGTTTCACGTTTCTACCTCATTGGGAAGTACTTAATCAATTTGTTGAGTGAGTGAATGAATCGATTTCTTACTTGGCTAAGGACAGTTTTTTGCCTATAAAAACTTTCCCATAGAACATTCCTCAGATTTCAGACTTTTTCCATACTCAAGTCATTATAAGGTACCTTTGTGCAGAGTTTCACGTCTCTGTCTCATTGGGAAGTACCTAATCAATTTGATGAGTGAGTGAGTGAAACGATTTTTTTTCCTGGCTAAGGACAGTTTTTTGCCCATAAAAAATTTCTCATAGGACATTCCTCAGATTTCGGACTTTTTCCATACTCAAATTGTTATAGGGTACCTTTATGCAAAGTTTCAGGTTTCTATCTCATTGGGAAGTACCTAATCAATTTGATGAGTGAGTCAGTGAGTCAGTGAGCCTGAAAACTGGATATTTTAGGGGTCCAGCACTCGAATATGGTTGAAGGTAGGAATGTGAGATTCAGCGTATGAGTACATCTGTGGGATATCTCCTTACATTCTAAATTTCATGTTTCTATCCTTAACAAAATCGTTTTTATAAAGCCTCGAAATCGGCGATTTTACCCAAAACTCTTGTTCGTGTATATTATGCTTACGGCAGTGCAGGCCAGTTTTCATTTTCTTCGCGGAACTTGGCTGCCATGCACTGCCGTGCATGTTGATCTTTGAGCGAAAGGGAATTTTTTTTTTCTTTCTATCTCTTACCCAAAAAAATGTCCATTACCGGAAAAATTCCGACTTGCAGCTTATCACAATGAAAGGCTCTGGTGTTTTCCGTGCGTGTTCAATGACCTCATGCTAGTCATTACGTGTTTCACATTTTGATCGGGTATTTAATATGCTAACGATTTTGTCACATTCTAAGTATGAATGGCCCGTCACTGGAAATGTAACCCCAATGCTCTGAAACCATTCCGTTGTGTGGACCCGAAAGTGAAACAATCGAAATATTGTTGTAGTTCTTATTCTGCCCTGGGTAGGAATCGCAGAATATGTGCAAGTCACTAACAGTGTTTGAAACAATTTACGTGCAGTAATACCACAACATGGAGTAAACTTTATCCGGATTTCATCATCAAACTTTGTGCAATCATCTCCAGTGACATGACTCATGGCTCGAATCCGTTTTGATGCAACCGAAACTCGCCCATATGCTTTTATTTCTTTCCACTGAGCTCAGCCTTCGGTGCAGGCTGTTTATCCGAACCAGAGTTTTCCATTGCAAAGCACAGCACTCGATGGTATACGCTAGCAGAACAGAAGTCAACTGACAAAACGAAGGTGAACTAATGTTATGCACTGATATTGTGTTATGTTCAAAAGCATGAAAACACACAACGAAACGTAAAGACAAACGAATTCAACTCGTTTTTTTATTGAATCAGTGGCACTATGGAATTGAGGATTTCAATCGTTTTACCGATGGACCTGTGGACTTTGATCTTTTTTCTAAAGTACACGATCCTTCAGAAGCTAAATTCCAGGGACATTGCTCACGTTTTCGAAATACAAAGTTTACTATGGATTTGATACTAAATATCGGTTATTATGGATTATTTTTACATATCTTGGTAACCCTTCCCGCAGGTGAACCACGGCCCGTACACAATGTTAGCTGAATTTCAAAGTCATTGCTAATGGAAGTGTCACCATTGATCTCACCGACCGCGAAAACTATGGATTTGACACTAATATCGGTCATTTTGGATTATGTATATATGTCTCGATATACCCTCTTCGCTATTCACCCTCGGCCCGCAGATGAATGGGGTGAATTTGGAAGTTAATGCGTTCAAAGTTTCACCATTGATCTCATCGACCGTGAAAACTATGAATTCGACATTAATATCGGTCATTTTTTTACTACTTTTACATGTCCGCGGCCCCCCAGAGACCCCATGGTTCCAATTTTTAAAAGAAGGGCTTAGTCTTGATCTGGGGCCTGGACCAAGGTACCTCTGACCAAAGTTTGGTAACTCTCGGTCCACTCGTCTCGTCCGCAGGCCGCACACAAATAGACAGACAAACACACAAACTCTTTCTTTTATTTATATTAGATTAGATGAAATTCGATTTTTTTCACGATTGCCATACTTTGTTTTCTCTTGGCCCATATCCCTCGAAACTAATTAAACCTAAGTTGTGCTTCTTCCACCGTATCAAAAATCAAGCACCAATCAATCCTAGTATAGTGTTGTCATAATGTCTTGAGCAGTGGCGTAACAAGACGGGGGCAAGGGGGCATTGCCCCTCAAAGTTCTGGTAGAATTTATTGAGAGCGCTCAAAACGCCTAATGATTACTTTGCCTTTTTTAAAGACGATTGAAGAATGAAAAGTTTATGTACAAACGCAGTGTTTTGTATGCATTGCCAAATCTTCGACAAAATATAGAGTGCAGTGCTTTGTATTATTAGGGTCTATAACTAATGGACAATTTTTCTGTTCCTTTTGTGCTGATCGTCTAGGACACCTTTGATACAATAAAATAAAGAAATAAAAATTATCTATATGATAGTCAAGCTGCAAAATAAACATTTTGTTAATCCTTTCTCGCCCCTCATTATGTACGGGCGACATAATGCTTCGATAGAATAAAAGAGGAAATAATGTTACAATGACGGAGCATTGTAAATATCTTAATTATTCCTTTCTTCGCCCCTGACTGTATAGGGGCGCCTTCAATAGAATAAAAAAGAAATAGTATTGCACCAAGGGCGCTGTAGATATATTAATTATTAATTTTGTCGCCCCTGATTGTATAAGGGCGCCTTCAATAGAACAAACTAGAATGTAATATTGCACCAAGGGCGCTGCAGATTTATTAACTATTTATTTTGTCGCCCCTGATTGTATAGGGGCGCCTTCGATAGAACAAAAAAGGATATAATATTGCACTAAGGGCGCTGTAGATATATTAATTATTCATTTTGTCGCCCCTGATTATATAGGGGCGCCTTTGATAGAACAAACAAGAGTGTAATATTGCACCAAGGGCACTGTAGATATATTATTTATTTATTTTGTCGCCCTTGATTGTATAGGGGCGCCTTCGATAGAACAAAAAAGGATATAATATTGCACTAAGGGCCCTGTAGATATATTAATTATTCCTTTTCGCCCCTGATTGTATAGGGGGGCCTTCGATAGAACAAACAAGGATCTCCTCAGCTACCGCGCAGGGAACAGACCCCGAAAAGACTAGAACACTCGCAGACACCCGCGAAAAGTTACCAATTCAACAGCGCAGAAGAGAAATTACGCGCAACCTATTATGTATGTTTGAACAGTATCATTTGCAAAATTGAGTCGATTCCATCAGCCTGAACTGAAGAAATATCGTGCAATAGAGGATGTAATTGTGGAAGATAACTTTTCTCAAGACATTAGTGACATTTTAAAAGTATACTATGTCAATCCGGACCGACTACAACTACAGATGCAACAGTTACTCACCACTATTCCCACTTCAAAAAATCTGAGAGGCCTGCTTGAGAACTTCAAGAAACTTTGTAAAGAAACAAGAGAGTTGTTTCCTGAAGCGTTGAAAGTCCTTCGTCTCCTGCTTGACATCCCGGCGACATATGCAACTGCCGAGAGAAGTTTCTCAATGTTGCGGCGTCTCAAAACTTATCAGGCAAGATTGAACCATTTTGCTGTTCTTAATGCATACCCAGACAGGCTTGGCTTACTGGACCTGAAGAAACTGTGTAGAGAATTCACAAATAGCTACTACCGCGGGACTATCTTCGGAAAAGTATGAATTCTGCTCTTTGAAGTGTGCAATTTTTGTGTCGAAATGAGCTATAGGATCACAGTAGGTCGTTATTTTTTACATTGAACATTTAATCAAATTGAAACTATATTATTCCGTTCTTCTTAAATATATTAAAAGTTGGATGTTATGTACGCAAGTGTTGAAAAAACGGCTTTCAAAAAAGTTTTTTCCACCGCTTTTATGCCTGTAAAAAAATTTGATTTTTTTTTTTTTTAATATTTCAACTTTAATGAAGAAAGTACTTTCCATCTTTGTTCCCCATTATAAGAAGAAAAAGAGACTTAATTACTGCATTCTGAAAAAAAATAAATGTGAGTTCAACAATCAAGAATAATCGATCACTCATAAGAAAAAGAAGGGTAAATATATTAACCCTTTGGGAACTTTTGGTACAGATCTGAACCATGGCGTCGACTTTAGGAATTTGCTTTATAAATCTCTAGTAAAGCTTTTCACACAATGTTTTTTGCATTCATTCAAGCGAGGAAGCATCAAAAAATGTGTTTCATGGGCATTTTGCAGTCACGCTTGCGATGCCTGGGGGCAGTGATGTTTGAAAAATGGACGAAGAAAAAAAGAAAAGGATAATTTTTAGAGCTCTTTTTTTTTTAAAATCCTAACACATCGCTATTAAACCTAGGATCATGGCCTATACCCAGTTGTGTTCATAATAAAGAAATGTTTTCAACTGTACCACTCAAATTTCCCTATTATGTACCAGAAGCGGGAATCTCCCGCCCAAAGTGAAAAAAGGGGATTTTTCAGACCTTTTCCTTTTTTGGGGAATTCCTACCACCATTTCAAACAAAACAAGGTACAAACCATGATCGTAGGGTAAACAGAGATTTTTCAATATATATATATATATATATATATATATATATATATATATATATAAATTTTCCCGCTATTACACATTTTTAGCAATATGTTTAGTAAAGTAGCTACAACTTATCCCTATTTGTCGTAGGATCATGGTTTGTACCTCATTCTGTTCGTAATGATGCAACATTTCCAATGGTACCATTACCATTGCTCTGTCATTTACCTGAGGAGATAAATTTCCGAAAAAGTTAATTTTTGAAAATTTGAATTTCCCGCTTTTCTTTATACATTTTAGGCGTGAATTTCTCCCCTCAGGTTCATGATAGGGACATGCAAGTGATACGATTTAAAACGATGGTTCATTACAAATAAAAAGGTACAAACCATAATCCTAGAATAAATAGTCTTGGTGCTAGAGCTGATTTACTAAATTTCCCTCCCCATTTTTGAGTAATAGTTACTAATGTGTTGTTATTCAATAAGCTCTAGCGTCAAGAGTGTTCATTGTAGAACCATGGTTCGTATCTCGTTTTATTTGTAATGAAGTAACGTTTCGGACTGTACCACTGTCATGGCGCTAACATGTATCTAGGGGAAAAATCTCAAAAAGGTTATTTTTCCTGACAAAAATCTCTTTTTTCCAATTTGAGCGGGATTTTTTCACCTCTGGTACATAATGGGGAAATTTGAATGGTACAGTTGGAAATGAATTTTAGCACCAAGACTATTTACCCCAGTATCATGGTTCATACCTCGTTTTGTTTGGAGTGAAGCAAAGTTTTCTTTTCTTATTTGGTAACATTCGCATGTCCATGTTGTGTACCGGAGGGAAGAAATTCGCAGGAAATGGGGACTTTTTAAAAAAAAATCATTTTTTTCCCAATTTGGACAAATTTTATTGTCTTAGGTACATATTAGGAAAATTTACAAATTAGGAAAACACTGTTTCATCCCGAACAAAACGGGGTGTGAACCATGATTCTACGATAGTCTCGACGCAATAGCTGCTTGACTGAAAGTCTAAAATTTACCTTAAAAAATGGAAATCCCAAAAGGGTTAATGTATAGGGTTTTCTAGTTCGAACGAATTGTTTGTACAGCTCTTAGAATAATATTTAACGACGAAAAAAGTTTTAGTGAAAGTTAGTGGTAGGAACATCTGTTCAGAATAGTGGTTTAAAGTCTCGAAAAAAAAGTTTTTTTTTAAAAAAAAAACATCTTTTCCATGCTTTTTTGGCTTGGGATTTTTTTCTTTTAATATTTCATATTTAGTGAAGAAACAACAGTGTGTTCCAGCTTTCTTTTCCCATCATAACTTAAAAAAAAATACTGTATTCTGAAGAAAAATAAAAGGTAAGAGCCACCACACTAAGCTTTGTTGCTCCAGTTCCTTAAACTAAATAATATTATGCACCTGCTATTAGTAAAACATTTTCTTCTGAAATATGAACAAATTAATTATGAACCTTTTCAGCTCTAATATTAGGTATTGAAGAATATCTGAAACAATAGTGTGATACTTTTTCTTGTCTGCCAGTTTGACTTTAAGCAACCCAAACAACACATTTCAATATGTATAAATGTCAAGAACTTGATATCATGGTTAGGCAACCAACGTGGGACTTATGAGATGCTAGTTCTGTCAAAAGTGCGAAAATTTCCGTTTTCTTTCCAAAAGCAGTTTTTTTAAATGAAAATAAAGCACGTCTCAAAAATCCGGCTATTTTGCATCTCAAGTCCGGTATATCAATACAAAGTGCAGTTCAATCATGTACTAGTAAAATAAGAAAAGTGTGCATGTAGGTGAATTGTGAGATTCTATTGATCAATTTAAAATTTTTTTTGTGGTTGTGATATGTCTTCAGTCTATGAGTTCTGGAGAGTGAGAATGTGGCTTTAGTGCCGGACGTATACGGAACAACCATGTCGTACTATTTAGTGATTAACTAATAGTAAACTGTACTTCATACGTATCCTGAGGTCTACTAGTTTTACTAATGTACGACTCTTGTGTTAAATGAATACATTGAGTTGGTGAAGAAGCTGTCTTTACTTCAAGTAAGTCTAATATTTTAATTTTTTCAAATGTATAGCTGATTTCGTAAATTGCAATTACACCCCCCACACACACACACACATACACACAAATACACAACAGTAATACTGTAAAGATTAGTGGAAATTACGCGCTGTGATGGGGGGCGCTGTTGAGAGAGGGGCGCAACAAAAAGACTTGCCCCCTCCTATATTTGAAATGTTATTACGCGGCTGGACTTGAGCCGTGGCAAAAATGCGAACTAAGGCTCACACCCTCGACACATTCACGCGTTGAGCCAATAAGGGTTCAGCTGTTGCTAAGCAAGAGAGCCTTAGCTAAAGGGAGTGGAATTCCTTCAGCCGATAACACCGCCTGGAACGGAAGAGTAGGTGTTAATTCAATGTGGTATATCTATAGCATTCATCCATCAATTGCAAATATTAACAACAGATGGCTTCTTCAAAAAAGTGTACTGCAGAGTGCTGCCACCAACGTCCTTTCCCTGTACTAAGAAGCTGAAATGGAAGCAGTCGTTATTACGTTTATGGTATTATCAACGAACTTAAAAAGTTCGTTACTGAATTCTGTATGTCTGTCTGTCTCTCTGTCCGTCTACCTGTAATTTGTGATTTTTCTCTATTTTGAACCCTGCATTCAATGGAGGATCATGGGGCCACGGTGGCTCAGTGGTAGAGCGTTCACCTTTGGTGCTTGGGGTCCCGGGTTCGATCCCAGCTCCCGCCAAGCGACCTTTGTGGTGGACAAACACCGTGTGCATGGGTTTTCTCGGGGTTCTCCCATTTCCTCCCACTTTCTTCATTTCGCCATTTCATTCCTTACTCATCATCACCATCTCCTTTAGCCTAACCGGCATAAGCGTGGGACGTAAAACTCGAAAATTTCATTTCATTTTTTCGATGGAGCATCAAAAACTATCTGAGAACGGGATTAAATTTTTCGCGTCACTTCTACCGTTCCCGAGATATTGGCAAAAAAAATATACTCGATTTCGGGAGATTTAAGGAGCCATATCTCGGGAATCATAAGTTACTGACTGTATAGAGAGATGATATTGGTGTTGATCAATACCTAAAAGGATGGTAAATATTTTGGTACCAAATAGTAACCGATGGCCACCGATCAAATGGCTACTGGCCAACTGGCCACCTTTCCATAGATATTGTCCAAAATTTTTCGAATTTCGGAATATTTAAGGAGCCATATCGCGGGAACTGTATAATATTTTGCGAGAAACAGAAGAAGGTGCGGATAAAAAGATTTATATGTAAAGAACAATCAGTTATCTTTCCGCTCCATCTCTCCATTCTTTTTTTAAGTTCTTTCTGCCAACGTTCTTGGAGCATTCTCAACTGGTTATAATATTGTATCCTATAAATTGACCATGTTCTTAAAGTACCGGTATAAGTTGTATGGCAGCAAGACATGTTGAAGAGTACAACGAATAGTGGAAAACAGCAATATTATTTTGAAAAGTAATATTGACTGACAATGGCACTGAGAATTGACATCTGACGTAATCAAGACTTTATTTTGCGGACGTGTTAGAGACGAATGAGTGCTTTGTTACTCAAGTGGACTTAACTTAAATGGGGGTTAACAGGTGGCGCTAGAATGGAAAATTTGAAAGTTAAAAAGATCGCAACTTCTGGCAAATACTTATATTTTCTTTGTTTCAGAAGTTGAAATTTTAAATTTTAGAGAAAGTTTCTTGTAAACATGAATATTTCTCAGATTTTCTAGTAATATAAAACTGATATAGCACCACAGTTCTTGCTCTAATTCCTCGAACATCATATCACTAGTAATCTGCTGTGTGCGTGATCAATGACTGGTGAACAATTTGTCATTTTGATTTTATTTTTTAAAGGGCATTTATGGGCGAAGTATGCTCGTGTCCCTGGAAACAATTTCTTGAAAATCTATGGATCAAGGAAAACCTTTACCTGTTCGTTCAAATAGCTCAGAGGAATAGCACGTAAGTTATTCTCTAACTTTTTTGCTGGCATCTCATTGATAAATAAATTCAGTTTTTTTTTACATGTCATACAGAAAGGAAATAAGTTACTTTCTGAAGTATCTTTCGTGAATATACCCAGAATACGGGATCCTTAAGGGCATCCAAATACAATGCTTTTTTTTTTTTGTTGTTGTTGTTGAAAACTTTCTCCGAATCTTGCATACGAAAGAGTCACGTTTGAAAAGCCTAAATTCATTTCCGTCGTGCATCCAAAGCAGTCGTTCTTTCAGAAAAAAATGTTCCGTGGGTAGCACACTTAGTATTCCGAGGGGGGACAGCTGGTACTGATCTATTTATTATTATATTATAGACATATTATTTTGGTCTCCTCAGTGGCAGTGCACCCCAAAAAACATTTTTGGAAGAAACAATGCTCCAAACCTATATAAAAATCCTCTAGTCGTTAATTTTTGAGACAAGCGTCGTCACGGAAAGAACATGATAATTTCACATTTTCCAATTTCGGGTTTAGTAGCGATAATGTTGGTAGGAAATGATGAAATATTAAAGGGTAAAGTACGATAACTCCGGCTCAGGCAAGATTGTTATAAAACAGCAAGGATGCTATTTTATAACATACTTGGGTTCAGGGGAACAGCATGGTAAGCGACGATGTTGTTTTATCTCTCGTGTAAAATTTATAAAATACCGTAAAACTTTGGACATCAGGGGTTACTTTGCACAAAATATGAAAAGATTTTCACAGTCCTCTGACGGTAAAACAGTGTACTGTAGTGAGGGAAGTTTTAACTGCCATCGTAAACTAGAACATCTAACTATATTTTGGCTATGATGTTGGGGGGTAACATCAGTTCTAATTATCCGGAGGGCTTTCTGTTGTAGAGGTAGGGAAAACAGTCATTGTAAAGGCCGAAAAAATCAAAGATATCACCTACAAGAATTTCCGTCAAAGGGTCTTTCCTAGTAGTATAGTGAAATAGGCTCTTGATCCAAATTGGGTCACTATTAACCCAAAAGGTAACCCTTGACTTAAAACTACCTTTAAAAAATTGACCCCCTATCCTCTCCTCTTACCGAATTATTGTATCATACATGTCAAAATTCAATATTTTTTTTAAAAAAAATAGTGGAGGTGGTCGAAAAACTTTGAAAGTTCCACAGATTGAAGATACTATCTAGGTGTAAAGGTGCAATTTTTTTCAAGACCATCGATGCATGTTTTCTTTATTTTTTTGCATATTGAAATTTTTAAAAAAAATGTAAAAAACATTTTGAGGGAGGACATCGCTGATTTTTTGGTTTAAAAAAATGTTATACTCTTAGTCACAACAGATATTTTCTTCGGGGTCTGAAAGCGATGGCAACATTGTCAAAAAGAAACAATTTAAGCAAACGTTTTTCATACAGTTTTTCCTCCATTTTAGGGCCTCAATGTGATGGCTCTTCAAACAATCCTTTACCAAAGTTCACAATTTTCATTTCTCTTGTGTCACTTCCGCTTGTGTCGTTCTTCGGCTGCTTTGATTGGGTCCATTTTGGAATAGAAACACCAAATATATCTCTATAACAGTGCTTTCACTTCAACCAACACTTACACAACAAAGTTACATAGCTCGCGGTAGAGAGCGTCACTGTGTGTGGCCAGGCCAGTGAAGCAAGCACTGATAGATACGAGGAGCCGACGCAAGGTGTGTGTAACTTCGTTGTGCAAGAGTCGGTTGAAATGAAAGCACTGTTATGGAGATATATTTGGTGTTTCTATTCCGAAATGGACACAACCGAAGCAGCCCAAGAACGACAGAAGCGGAAGGGACGCAACAGAAATGAAAATTGTGATCTTTGGCAAAGGATTGTTTGAAGGGGCCCTCACAATGATGGCCCTAAAATGGAGGAAAAACTGTGCGAAAAACGTTTGTTTTCAGTTTTATTTCTTTTTGACAAAGTTGTCATCACTTTCAGACCCCGAAAAAAATATATATTGTACCTAAGAGTATAAGAAATTTTTTAACCAAAAAATCAGCGACGTGTCAACCCCCCCCCCAAAAAAAATCTACATTTTTTGAAATTTTCAACACGCAAAAAAAAAAATTAAGAAACTATGCATCGATAGTTTTGAAAAAATGCACATTTACATGCAGATAGCATCTACAATCTGTGAAACTTTCAAAATTTTTCGACCAACACACTAAAATTTTTAAAAAATCAATTTTTAGCATGCATGATACGATAGTTTTTAAGGGGAGAGGGTAGAGGATCATTTTTCTTTTTAGGTAGCTTTCGCTCAAGGCTAACCTTTTGGGTTAGTAGCGACCCAATTTGGATCAAGGACCGATTTCACTATCTTTCTAGGAAAGGCAGTTTAAGTCAGCTTCGTAAAATATTACTCTGTATAATGGAACTTTGATGCAATAGTTGAAATTGAAATATGAAACGTTTTAAAGTCATAAAAAAGTAAATCTGGGAGAAGGCTTTCTCAGTCCGTAATCGGGGTTACTTTTCACCGGTCCAAAATACCCCTTAGATAGTAAATTATTACCTGCATTCCAAATTTAGGCAAATTTCCTATTTAGGTAGATACCGGAATGAATTTATTGTTGAAAAATAAATTATGAACAGTGGCGCATCTAGAAAAATAGTTTGAAGGGTGTTCACTCACAAAGGATTGTTTTTTTAGAAAACACTAGACCTTTGGGGGGTGGGGTTCTTGAAGCTTATAGCAAGCAATGACTAACATTACATTTTTAAAAAAATCATACGATTTGTTGGGCTTCAGCCTGAAAGCCACAAACCCCGTAAATCTTCCACTGATTACGGTAGGGATGATATTCTTGGACATAAGGAATAACCAAGGCAAATCAGTTCACGTGGATTTTTTTCCTGAGTTGGTATTTTTGTGGGACAGATGCTAAACTATCAGAATGTGGTTCCTGTGCCGGTACGAGAAAATACATAATTTTCTTTACAAATATTGGTAATTCATAGTAAGTATCGATACCGGTACCATCATTCTAATATCAATATTTGTAGATTACAGGCAGTTTTGTGAAGGAAGGGAAATGTATAAATACTGAAAGGAAAACATTGCACAGAAACATTATGTTCGTATGTTCAACATACTTTTTTGTATGTTGTGCAAAGTATTCTCACCTATGGGGTTACTTTGCACCAGAGTTTTTATTTCAATAACTATGGCCCAACTAAGTCCTTACTAATGAACTTTCACTAATATTTCCTTATATATCTGGCTACTATATATTTAAAATACAACGTTTTAAATCATTACGTTTGTTACATGCGATTTTCTTTAAAATTGATTAAATCTTGTGCGAAGTAACTCCGTCTCACGGTAGTGGTTATTAAGTTCCCTGGCTGATCCCTTGTGTATGTTCAGAAGGTATTTTGGATATTGGTTATTTCATCCACCTACGGAAGTATGTAGGATCAGATGATATTTGGAATATACATGATTATATCAACCTAGAAAATTATATATGTTGGATGACATTTTGAATATTTGTGATGCCATCTATCCATAGAGTTATGTATGTCTGACGTTTGGAATAATAATAACCTGATCCACCTATGCTGTTATGTATATTCAGCTGACACTTGTAATATTCTTGTTTTCATCCATCTATATGTTTGGGTATATTCAGGTGGCATTTGGAATATTGATGATCCCATAGACTCAAACAATTATGAATGTTTGAGTGACATTTGGATAATAGTATACTCATCCACCTACATAAGTATATATGCTAGGGTGACACGTGGAATATTAGTAACCCCACCAATCTACTCAATTACTTGTCGGGTGATGTTTGGGGTACTGAGTGAGCCCATCCACCTTCCCAATTATACATACTCATTTAATGTACGTTAGTTAATATTTGCAATACTGGTGATCCCATCCACTTACATAATTGTGTATGCTCGGGTGATATTTTGAATATTAGTGATCTTCTACACCTACACAATGATATATGTTCAAATGACATTTGGAATATTAGTGATTCCATGCGTCCACAAAATTACGTACCTCTAGTTTCTATTAGGAAAACTACTGAAATTATTCACCTTTATATTTGCTTGTATGTTGATTAGGGTCATATATAAAATTTGAGTGCTAATCTATTTTTTTTTCTACTTATGCAATTGCTCTGAAAGCAACAAACCATGAATCTAAAGTAACATTAGAGTATGAGCGTAGTTCCTCTTAAGTAAAAAGCTAAGATTTTCTTTAGAATCTGATGATTTCAAAAGGTTTAATCATAGTTGATTTCTTGGAAAGCCGCTCTTAATCTAATTCAACATGCACGGCAGTGCATGGCAGCCAAGTTCCGCGAAGAAAATGAAAATTGGCCTGCACTGCCGTAAACAAGTTATACACGAACAAGAGTTTTGGGTAAAATCGCCGAATTCGAGGCTCTGTAAACACGATTCTTTTAAGGATAGAAACATGAAATTTAGAATTTAAGGAGACATCTTAGAGATGTGCTCATACACAGGATCTCACATTCCTACCTTTAACCATATTTGATTACTAAACCCCTAAAATATGCAGTTTTCAGGCTTACTGACTTACTCATCAAATTGATTAGGTACTTCCCAATGAGATAGAAATATGAAACTTTGCATAAAGGTACCCTATAATGACTTGAGTATGAAATAAGTCCAAAATGTGAAGAATGTGAAGACAAGGATTAAAATAGTACTTAGCGTTTTTAAATAAGAGTAGTAAAAATGAATAAGCTAGTATCCACTGTTGATGGCAACTGTATGATACTTGGCTTTTAAACATTTAGCAAATCAACATATGCTAAATACTGACAAGGCAAAGAAATAATTCGATGAAGTTCCCTTTCATATGTGTATAGCATGATGCTTGTAAACGATACCTTCGATTCCTGGTGGGAACGCATATGGTTCGGATTCTACGTTAATCAGTAGGTCTCGTCTAATACAACCTCGCTGAAGAAATGGACGTTAAACTCAAAATGAAGTCAACTCAAAATTTTTGAAAACTATACTTTAGACCAGACTGTGGTCCTTTCAGCCTGTGGTGCACGTACCACTGGTGATACGCGAGTGTCATTTCCTGGTACATACGACTTATGGTGGTATTAACAATTAATATGCTTTGGTGGTACATCGGTGGAAAGGGTTGAGAACCCTTTATGTGTACACTTTCAAGGTTACACAAATATGTAATAACATAATACCAAAAAGTACTGCAATATTTTTTCGGTAGACAGCAAGTTGGTATTCTCTTGTTCTCAAATTTTCTCAAGGTTTATCGTGAAAAAGAATGAACGTAGCAAATGAGATGTTACATACGAAAACGGAAAATATCCATTTAATTATCATTACCTGCTTCTCCAAACTTCTTTTAGTTTGTGTTTAACTCAGTATAGCGTGTCCAGTGATTCCAACTTTGGCTGTTATAAAATTCCATCTCACGAGGCAGAAATTCCCATTTTGCTTTCCCATGCTATATTAATTACAGAATATTCAAAACTTACAAGATATAGAAAGTGAAACTACTGTATGTCATTCACTTTCTTCAAGATATGAGTTAATTGTCAGCAGATTCCGGTCTTTCATGTTTATTAAATAGTTTGGGAACAAGTATCTTTCTTAATTGAAAGAGATATTTGAAAATAATGACGAAAATATGTATATTTTGTTATCGAAATTTATGGTTTATGTCCACAAAGCACATCAACAGAGAAGTAAAGAAGGCCAGTGAAAACTGGATAAAGAACTTGTGCAAGGAAATTCAAGAAAATATGGTCAAAGGCAACACAGAATCGGCATATAGAAAGGTTACAAAACAGGTCGGTTAGAAAAAGAAATGCATAGACTTTATCATAGACAAGGACGGGACAACGATAATAGAAGAGGAGCAGATAACAAGATGGAAAAAACACATTGAAGAACTCTACAGAGACAGAATGAACGAAGAGGAGATACAAAAGGAAGAAGACGTCGATGAAAATGAATTAAGGCCATCAATTGTACACTGAGAATTTGACAACGCTTTGGAGAAAATGCAACATGGTAAAGCCCCAGAAATAGATCAAATACCAACGGAAATGATTAGAATCTCGGAACAGCAACAAAGAAGGAACTATTTAATCTTATTAATGAAATGTACATCTCGGGAGAAATACCAAAAGACTTCGAGAAAATATATTGGTTCCTATCACGAAGAGAAAAGGCGCACAGAAATGCGAAGAACACTGAAAGTTAAGTTTGCTTTTCCATGCATCAAAAATACTGTACAAAATTATTTCACAACGAATAGAAGGGAAAATTGAAGAACGACTATCGGAGGACCAGTTTGGATTCAGAAGAAAAAGGGAAACAATGGAAACAAAACTAAGTAAACGGTTGGTCATGGAACAGCACATCAGAATAAATAAACAAGTTGTGATAGCATTTGTAGATATAGGAAAAAGCATTTGAGAACGTAGATTGAAATATCATGTTCAGAGCGTTGAAGAATCTGAAAGTGGATTACAGAGACAGAAGAATAATATACCAACTTTACAGGAAGCAGACCGCTGTTACAGGAAGAGAGCAGAAGGAAGCAGGAATAACTAAAGGATTAAGAAAGGATGTAGACTTTCATCTCTCCTGTTCAACGTCTATATAAAAGAGGTTATGGGAGAATTCTTTGATAAAAACGAGAAAGTCGTAAAAGTAAATGGCAGGGTTTCAGAACAATAGGGTATGCTGATGACTAGGCTTCGGATTTTTGCATATTTGCATGTTTTTTTCCTGATGTGATATTGATATGCTCTTTAAACAGAAATTCATTTCAGCTGTTTTGGGGTAAAATAGCAGAGTTTTATAGTGCATATATTTTCATATTTCGGAGGTTAGTGCATGTTTATGTCGTTACTGCATATAAATGCATATCTAAAGGAACGACCAAATTGATAATTTTTAACGTCCAACAACTTTCCTCATAAATAAAATTTCAAGTTTCTAATATAAATGCACTCAATATCTTGAAATAATTTATTGTTGTCGGTTTAGATTATCTACCAAAGTCATGTGAAAGGATAATAAGAAAGAGTTGAGTGATTCATGACTGTCACCTTTTTGGAAGAAGATATAGGCCTAAATACCGGTGTCAAATCACCTACAACAAAATTTCCACGTTACCCATCCCGGAAGTGAAAGTTGCTACTGTTCTGTGTGTGTGTGTGGGGGGGGGGTTTGAAATTGTGTGGTCCTGTGGCAGTATAAGAATTCCAAAATAAAAATCTAGGGCCATTTGGTTGTAGTGCGACATCTTCAAATTTGAATTTAACTAGCTCAGAATCTTATCCAATTTTTGCCCATTTTTGTCCATCCAAGAAAAAACAATTGTACCATTCAAATAAACAAGAGAGGGCTATTTCAAAATTTCGGCCACTTCGATCACCTGTGGTGCGACATCTTCAAATTCGAATTTTAATCAGCTCAGAATTGTGTCGAATTTTTGAATATTTTTACCATCAAGAATAAATTCTGTACCACCAAAATTAACAAAGGAGGGTCATTTAAAAATTTAGCCATTTGGATCACCTGTAGTGAGACATTTTCAAATTTGAATTTCAACTATCTTGGTTTTACAAAAATTTACAAAAATAGGAAAAATTCTAATCTAGTTGGAATTCGAATTTAAAGATGTCACATTACTGGTGATCGAAATGACCAAAATTTTGAAATAGCTCTCCTTTGTTAATTTGAATGGCACATTTTTTATGGTACAAAAATGTAGGGAAATTGGACAAAGTTCTGAGCTAATTAAAATTCGAATTTGAAGATGTCGCACTACAAGTAATCGAAGTGACCAATTTGTGAAATGATCTTCCCTCGTTTATTTTAATGGTACAAAATATTTTGTTGGTGGTACATGAATGCACAAATATTGAACAAGATTTTAAACTTGTTAAAACTCGAATTTAAAGATGTCGCACTACAGGTGATCTATGTGGCCAAATTTTGAAATCACCCTCCGTCGTTTATTTGAATGGCATAAAAGTTTTTCTTGGTTGGACAAAAATGGACAGAAATTGGACAAAAATCTGAGCTAGTTAAAATTCGAATTTGAAGATGTCGCACTATGAGTGATAGAAGTGGCCGAAATTTCGAAATGGCCGACGCTCGTTTATTTGAATGGTACCAATTTTTTTCGTAGGTGGATAAAAATGGACAAAAAAATTGGACAAAATTCTCAGTTAATTAAAATTCGAATTTGAAGATGTGGCACAATGAGTGATAGAAGTGGCCAGAATTTCAAAATGGCCCTCCCTCGTTTATTTGAAAGGCACAATTTTTTCTTGGTTCTACAAAAATTGCACAAAATTCTGAGCTAGTTAAAATTCCAATTTGAAGATGTCACACTACAGGTGATCGAAGTGGCCGAAATTTTGAAATGGCCGACGCTCGTTTATTTGAATGGTACAATTTTTTTGTTCTTGGGTGGAGAAAAATGGACAAAATTCTGAGCTAGTTAAAATTCAAATTTGAAGATGCACTACAGGTGATCGAAGTGGTCGGAATTTTGAAATGACCATTTTTTGTTAATTTGAGTTGAATTGAATTTAAGTTTAACGTCCCTTTCAGCAACGAGGCTATATGATACGGGACCTACTGATTAACGTGCAATCCGAATCACCTGAGCTCCTGTCGGGAATCGAACCCGGGTCTCCCACGACAAAGGCGCATACGCTAACTGCTTAGCCACGAAGGAGCTTTCTTAGTTAATTTGAATCAGGGGCGGATCCAGGACGGACTTCTGGGGGGCGGTGGGTTGTAATACTGCTACTTAGAGCTACTTTTAAGAGCTCCGAACTCTGGGATGTGTTTTATTTATATATAAAATAAGAACGTTTCCTCTTCTGGGGGGGCAAAAGCCCCGATCGCCCCCTGGATCCGCCCCTGATTTGAATGGTACAACTTTTTTCTTGGGTGAACAAAAATGGACAAAAATTGGACAAATATGTTACACTACAACCAAATAGACCCGAAAAATCTTCTGAAACAATGGTTTGAAGTTGAGGACGTTAACAATTCAAAAATGAAATATATTTTGCAAAGTGTATGCTAAACAAGTAACATTTTCAAAGTAAGTAAGCTTGTTTTCAGAAGAGGACATTTCTATTTTGTTCGGCAGCAAAAGCTCAAACTTCAGCAGTGCTCTATTGTTTGGCCTTCTTATATTTTCATAACAGTTTCAAGTCTGGTAAGGAGTTTATACAACTATTAAATAAGCCAGATGTGGCCCCTTTTTTTCATATTCGACAGAGTTCATCCCAAAGAAACCGTTGAAAAATGTATTTCGGGGAGGAATGAACAACATTTTGAAAATGAGCTGTAAATTAATTACAATATTTCCTTTACAAAATCTAAAACCTGTCGCAGCAATTACTTTCTGAGATAAGTTCCCAAGTTCTCCTTTAAGGAATTTATGAGAGTATTTAAATATAAGCTTGTGTTGCTTTGATACGCACCTCGGTCTCTCGAAACGAACGTTCCTACTAAGTCTTCTGTTATGTTTTCGATAACTTTACCTTCTTCCCATTCATACTCCATTTCTCGCTCAAAACACTTTATTCCATTTAAAGTATCAATATTATACATTGTAAATTATTGCTGTTTAATGGACAATGTTACGCCAGAAGAAAATATTCTAGGATTTACACATAATTGGATTACAAAAACTAAGTTCAAGTGGATTTATTTTCTTTTAAACAAGAACATAAGGTTTTTGAATACAGGCTTTTAATACAGTAAAACTGCCTTCAACAGGCTCCTTTTAAACGGAAATTTATTTTAAACGGAAATATTTCACGGTCCCATGAATTTAAAGGTTAAAAAAATGTTAAATTCTCTTGATTAGACGGAACATGTGTTGCGAACAACAGATTTTCAAATATATCTTTAAACGGAAATTTTCAAGTTCCGAAATGCAATGTTTAGAAAAATTTTAGACATTCTGTGAGAGATTAGGTATATGAATACGTTATCTGTAAAGGTCTTCGTTTTCTTGTTACCCTACTTACACATTTAACCTTTAGTACAAAGCTATGTAAGGCCCCAGATACCGTTCGACTTTTTGAACGAACTGCAATGTACATAGTAATTTCTAAATACCAATAACTCGTTCTTTAGCTGGTCTAGAGACATGAAACAAGGAGCACAATACAATAGATCAAAAGGGAGCCAAAAGTAGAGGGAGGAGCGCTGAAAAGGGCATAGTATCTACTTTCTGTCTTGGCCTTTGAAACCGTACGTAGTTTGTTTGTTTACTAAGTTTTATTCGTAGCATAAATAAATACTGTAATTGAATACGGTAGGCCTATGTACATTTTATTTTATCTCACTATGTCCACTATGTACCTTACTGATTTTTTAAGCATAGATCTTTCTTCGTTAGCTTTAAAGCCTTTAACGGAGATTTTTATGAGTCCTGCTCAATTTCGGTAGGCAGGTTTTACTATATGCTTATGCCAAAAATGTTTATTTACTTCTCTGAGTATATTTATTCTTTATTGACAGATACTTGGCGCATTCTTTTTATTTGTAAATTAATATATATATATATTTCAAGACGCTGTGAAAGCTTGCGGAGCTTAAAACATTAAAAGCAAACTTGCGTTTATCAATAATCATTTCAAAGATCATAACGAGATTAGAAGAGCGATGATCAGGACTTCGTAGTCCATTTAAAGTGTTTGATTCAATAACGACACAGACGCCACCAAGACCAACCGGACAAACATTTCTTCGAAACGCACAGTCAATAGACGCAAGAAATCCTGGCATAAAATTCTTGTCCAATGCAAGTACTGGTAAAGTGTTTCTGGGAACAACGACAGACGAATTTAAGATTTATCGGCAAGTAACATTGCTTCTTTGAAATACTGTCTCTTAACGCCCCGTGACACGGAAGGAATATTTTTGATGTACAGTAATGTTTTGACTGATAAATGCAGGTTTTTGTCAGAAAATACAGAAAACTACATAGTTGTGTATTGTAGCATGAATGCATCATAGTTATGCACTAAGTATATGTAGTTCAAGTAATACAACATTTTTCTCTAAAGATAATAAAATTTTTCATTTAACTTTAGCTTTTGATTGGTGCATATTTACAATTTTTAGTGCATATTTGCATATTTTCAGTGCATATTTTCGTGATTTTTAGCGCATATTTGCATGCATATTTTGCCGTTTTTTAGTGCATATTGATCCGAAGTCTACTGATGACATAGCATCGTTAGCGGAGAACGAAAAGGACTTGCATGAAGCAATTTCAAACTTTAACTACCAATTGGAAAAAGCATGCAAAATGAAGATAAATAAGAAGAAAAGCAAAGTGATAAAGTTCACAAGAGCAGAACAGGAAGAGACAAACGTATGGCTAGATGGAGAGAAAATCGAAGATGTTAAGACACGAACGTCTAATATCCTCGGTAAGAAGAAGTGAAAACGACGTATGTTCCAGATAGCGCAGGCTAAACAAGCATTCAATAGAAGAGGCAGACTGCTAACATAAAAAAATTTGTCGTTGGACGTTCGTAAACGATTTCAAGTCTTTTGTGAGGAAAATACGGTGAACTGAGAAATAATAACCTTTTCCATATTGTATTGCACAAGGCGTTTTACTTCCAGTAAACGCTTCTTTTGGAATGGGTTGAGAAATTAACACTTAGTCTGCAAGAGTACTCTCCTAGTACAACTATATTTTAGGCACACACTAACTTTCCTCCCCCACCTCAAAGTGCTTCCATTTTCACACTGGTTCTTTTATTTTCTCTAGTTTTCTCGCTTGTTACGAGCTTCAGAATTCTTTCGTTGTTGTTTTGTTATTTCGGAGATAAGGTTAAGGCGCATAGAGCAGAAATCCTGAATGTGAGGAAACAGGGTTTTATTGCAGAAGATCAAAATTGAGTGATGAAACACCTTAAGCTTGCTCAGTTGTTTTACGTTTCTAGAACAATGGAGACAGTTACTGAAGAGTTGGGAATTAAAGGGCGGATAAGTAAAGAAAATATCAAGCAGCTGTCCATGCGGTACTGATTCGCTCGTTGATCGTAATATTATTCGAGTGCACAGATGCAACCATTGTTTTAAAGTGACCAAAAGTGTCAAGGAAAGATTGATCCTTGAAGGCTTTTAAGTATATGTACAGACCACTCGTCGCAAACTGAAGTCAGCCTTAGCAGGACAATAGTCCGCGTCACCCGAATTGGTGTGTGGCACCAGCCAATAAGCTAGCAGTGCGCTATTACTAAACCTTCAGAGAGGAATCTAATCACCATTGATTTTGTTCGTGTTTATGGACAATTGTGAATGATTAGATTCCTCCCTGAAGGTTTAGTAACAGCGCACTGCGAGCTTGTTGACTGATGCCACACGCCAATTCGTGTGACACGGACTATAATGACTCGGCGCACAGTCATGAAGCCCTATATTTTGCGGCAAATCATAAGGTTTGAGTTACTTGAGCTAAAAAATATGAGCAACAATATCAAACGTATTGACAGACCTGCTTTAAAGATTTCTATCATAAATTTCGGATCAAATTTCAGAAGCATGAGTCATGGTGAACATTTCTATTGATATATATATACAGTTCCAAAATTATGGGACCTGCTGTACTTCCGTAAAATTTTTATAGAGGCAGTTGGAGAGTACTTGAAATTACATGACCGTACCCAAACTCCCTCTAACCGTACTAAATTTCTTTGTGAGTACCTTACGATTCTGAAACATGTATTTTTGGACAGCGCATATTAGTTTCTAAGTGAAGTCTTGACCCGACTACGGTATGTCCCATAGTTTTGGAGCTATGGACCTTTAAAGTAAAATTTTGATATTTTCGGCAGCCTAAAATTCCGAAAGGAAGCATTTGTGCACCCAGAATGGTCTATACTTTTTGTCTTATCTTGGTGTCAGGAATCACCTCCCAAACGTTGTCGGTGTTGTTTTGTATGTTATATATATATTGCCAGATAACCACCATATACTGCGCTATAACATACTTTACAGCTAGCTGATTACGAAAAGCACTTCCATTGGATATCAATCGTAGCAAATACACTCTATACAATCATTGTTTTCCGCTGATATTCAGAGAATAAAATCCATTTAAGTTCTCTGAATAAGAAATGCGGAAAAGTACAAAGTTGGACAGGGTAGCGTGAACAGTAAAAAACGGTTGTAAAGTATAAATAGTACGGTGAAACATCAAATTTTGTGGCCAAACATTCTGGGTCTGACGAGGAATGAACTTATATAAGTCCTGAATTGTGGTTATTAAGAAATTGCCAACTCTTCCTGCAATACACTCTCCAGCTCCATCAAAGACAATCTTGGAGGAAAACGAGACACCACAAGGTTTTCTAAAATACTATGTAGTGACTCAATGGTGTTAAGAATGGAAATGAAATTTTTCAGTTTAACGTCCCACGTTTAAGCCCTTTAGGCTAAGGGAGACGATGATTTAGAAAAACGAATGATAGTGAAAGTATTGGTGGAATGAGAATGTGGGAGGAAGTGGAAGTACCCTGAGAAAACCCACGGACACGATATTCTTCAAAAAATTATTTGGCCGGGAATCGAACCAGGGAATTTACGCGCCAGAAATAAGCGTTCTGTCATTGAGCCACCGTCCTCCTCGATGCGTTGAGATTGAATGATTGTGGAGCCCCAGGGGAGATAAGAACGTTGCAGGTTATCCTCCGCAAATCACGCTTGACAGTCCTAGCCGTATAACCAAGAGCCAAGTCATCTTGGTAAAAACCATACCTAGGCAGGACAGTGCTTGTGGAATAGGGGAGGACGTGGTTCCATACAATTTGCTCGTAAAAATTGGAATTAATCATACCTTACAAGGATATAATAGGCCCTGCAGATAACCACCATATTGTCGTCCATTTTGTAAAAAAAAAAAAATCTTCATGGTTAGTAGAAGACATTACAGAGTGTAGGCCTCATGTCGTCTCTATCACACGTATAAATGTCCTTTTGGAGGTGATAATGAGAATATCGATAAATCGGACCGAACGACCGTTTAAAATGCTCTATAGTCCAAGCTATTTGGCCCTTTTACTATCAGAATCGTTTCACTGGCATCACCATGAGTTTGACTATAGCAGCGTCAGCACTAATATCTATTTTGTAGAATTCAAGGATGGTAGAAAAGATAGGATCTGCCCATATGTATTTTTATCATGTTAATTAAATAAAAAGAACAACCGAACATCGGTACGTCTGATTGGCTACTTTCGTTTCCGCCATGAATGTTGACTCAAAGCATTGCGATCTTATTGGTCGGAGCGGATTGAATGGGGGTAGAAAAACTGACGTTTGGTTTCACGATTTTGTTCATTATAGGCAGATCCTCTATTTTATAACATCCTTGGTGGAATTCTCTCCGCACTTTTTTTTCTTTGTTTGTGTCTTTTGCAGTAATTTTATTGGCAGTTATCTTCTAGATTCTTTTCTTGACCTGGCCACAATTTGTTTCAGTGACCTTCTGTCTATGTCTGACAGGGTGGCCTTTCGAACACTGTTATAATCCCTAGAAGTGATTTTCTCATTAACTCTGTATGCCCTTATGACATTGGAAACAGTGATTCACGATACTAGCACAAGACTTGCCACTTTCACCATAGACGCTGCCACTAAGCAGAGATAACCAACAATCTGCCCTCGTTAAAAATCTGTAAGGTCTTAAATTTGAACACACCCCTTCACACTACAACATTTACCTACCAAATGAATACTGGAGAGAGTTAAATGATACAAACAAAATACGTGAATAATAAAACACGATCGCTAACCGTAATGCGTGTTATATAGACGACTCCAAAAGTGTATTACTACCTGCAATTCTCCCTTTTTTGCAATACTAGGCGAAACAAAAACAAGGTCGTTCGGGTGGTTGAGAATTAGAAAGACGTTGTACCAAACCTCAATTTTGTACAAATAGATCGGTGTGGCAACCTGCTAAAAAGAGAATAAAATAAATTGTACACATTGACGATTTTATTATCGTTAGGGCAATTAATGACATAAAATGTTATAAAATTAAGTAGTTCAAACAAAATGTATGGTGAGTAAGAGATATTATAGGAAAGCAGTTTCTCTCGTTTTTCAAAAACAAAACACCTCGTAAAAAAGGTTACATAATGTAAATGTTCAATATAAAAGCCTAGCAGCACAAAAGCAAACATCTGCACGAAATGGAAAGAGAGACAAACACAGACTAAGGGACACCATTGGCATAGCAGACTTGCGCAATGTAAGGAGATGGGACCCTAGTTGTAAACACAATTGTTATAATAATAATAATAATAATAATAATTATTATTATTATTATTATTATTATTATTATTATTATTATTATTATTATTATTATTATTATTATTATTATTATTATTATTATTGTAAACTCGTTTCATTTTCAAAATCTCTCACTCTTCCCAAGAGCATGTATGCATATGGCGGTCAGTTATGCACCTTTTTCAATGAGCAGTTCCAAAGGCCAAAAGGGATGGAAATCTCCGAGAGAGAGCATATATATATATATATATATATATATATATATATATATATATATATATATATATATATATATATATATATATATATATATATATATTCTTATGATAAATTCTAGGTCAAAGTTCGTAGCAATGACTTTTGACAGGTGCTTTTTGTTACTTTTTTCGGGAACAGAAAAGTTTTGGCGCCTAAGAAATTGCCATATGTAACATTGCAAATTTGCAAGTGGATTTATTTACATTGCAATTTCTGGTAATAAAGAAATTGTTATTAGTAGACATTAATATAATAAGTTTTATTACTTCATCTATCGCAAGTTTTAGTTGCTCTCTATACCTCCCCACCCACGAAGATCAAAATCAAAAATTTAGGATATGAAATATACTTGAATCAACAATCAAAATCTAAATGTGATCTTCCATTACAGTACCCAAGGCTGAGGGAAAAGGAATAAGCCCGATCAAACATTTTAAGCCAAAAAATTGTTAAAATAAAAGTAGTTATACTTCCCCCTTAATAGAAAACTATCATTCTAATTTATCTTTTACTTCTCTTTCTGATTGTCATCAGAGATCAGCGACAGTACACATAAGCAATATACTCTGTATACTTCACAACTAGGAAAACCGGAAGATGAAATTCCTGTGATATTAAAGTGTCAGAACGCTTTACAAAATAATCAGAATTCATTATCCCTATTTTTATGAGTAATTTTGACTACAAGACAAATAGAACTATAAATTAGAGATATCATTCTTTTTTCTCTCACACTAAAAGACTTCAGCATTTTTCTATGACTGTCATTTTCTTTTTAAATATACGTTACCTATCCCAGACTAATTCTAGCAAATGGAGTTTCGACATAATAGGTACCGGAAAGAATAAAGTTTGTCGACTCTCAAATCTCGACAGATAGTTAGAAGAGATTCCACAATTCATGTCATTATTTCTTCGTTACAAAATCACTTCTGGTTTACTCTATTCATGGTGACTTACTGAACTTATACACTCCGTATAAAAAAGGGACAGCTAACACCGTGCAGATAGGCAATCCAATATACAACTTAATATCCCATAATCGTGTCTGGTGAAGAAAACCCCATCTCTGTCCTCTAATCTTCCCTAACATATTAAAATCAGCAACAACATGAGCACAATTCTAGTTTCAAAATATACATGTATTGGTGTCAATAAAATGAAATAATAAAAATGACACGAAACGAGATTCATAAGTTGATTTAGGGAGAAACTTAAACATATCTCAATTTAAAAAATGAAACCAATAGGTACCTCTTATGGGTACAGACAGAAAAAGAAAAGGAGATAGAAGAAGAAAAAGAAAACGGAACACAGATAAAAAACTGTAGGATTTAAACGAAGTAAGAAAATAACCTAACATTATAAAGTTCCGTTTCCAGAAATCCAACAGTAATATACAGTAGAAATAATGGGTCTAGGTCAAAACTCTTACAGTCAAAACTCCCACAATCAAGAAATGTCACAACCCTCACACAATCGGTCATAATTCCCACACAAATGGACAAATCTTCCAAATGCACGAAGGGTCATAACTCCCACAGCCAAAACCCCCACACTCAAGAAATGTCAAAACGCTCACAGAATCTGTAATAACTCCCACATTAATGGACAAAACACCCACACATAACAACGGTCACAAACACCAAATAAATTGACAAAACTCCCACACAAATGGACAAAGCTCCCACACGCCAGAAATTGTCACAACCACCATAGAAATGGACAAAACTCCCACACAATCGGACAAATCTCCGACACTTTGAACTGATCGTGTTTGAACGTCTTGTAAGTTTCACACGCTGAAAATAATAAAAAGAAGTACAAGAGTGTTTTGACCGTTCGTGCATTTAAGAGATTTCTCCATTTGTGTGAGAATTAAGACCGATTATGTGGGCGTTTTGACATTTCGTGAGTGTGGGAGTTTTGTCCATTTGTGTGGGAGTTATTACAGATTCTGTGGACGTATTTATGTGGCAGATTTGCCCATTTATATGGGAATTGTGACCATTGAAATGTGTGGGAGTTTCGTATATTTGTGTGGGAGTTATGACCGCTCTCTTTGTAGGAGTTATGATCGTTCGTGCATTTGGGAGATTTTTCCATTTGTGTGGGAATTATGACCGATTGTGTGGGCGTTTTGACATTTTCTGACTGTGGGAGTTTTGGCTCTGGGAGTTATGACCGTTCGTGGATTTGGGAGGTTTATGCATTTGTGTGGGAGTTATGACCGTTTCTGTGGGCGTTTTGACATTTTCTGAGTGTGGGAGTGTTGGCTGTGGGAGTTTTTACATGCTCCCGAAATAATGTCTGTTTTTTTATATATTTTTAAGACTATTTCAATATATAGGGGAAGTTTGAAAAATTCATTAAGTCACATTCAAAATTAATACCAAATTTGGTGGTCAAGTTAAATAATCAATTTCCAGTGAAACAGTAGAATTCTGAGACACCTAGGATCATGCAAAAAGTGGTACACACACACCCTTTCTTTGCGCGTGCTCCGGTCGAAAATCCGGTAGTTTTCATTAAACGTACTGATTCGAATCTAGTAGGGAGCAAAGGCTATACCTTCCACTCCAGACTACTAATGCAAACTGAACAAAAAACAAAAGTAAGAACAAAGAAAAAAAGAAAAATGAATGAGTGCTATTTTGCTCCTAAATTTCTATCAGAAAGAGCCTATATTAAAAGTCCACAGTGTATCATAATGAAAAGTTACAAATGTTTAAAAGGAAAATTGGATGTTTGTTCCTTATAGACGAAGCAAATTTTGCATAATTACCATTTCATAAGTGGATAAAACAAATGAAATTATAGAATAGAAACGAATTAAAATAAATAAAATCTCTCTTGAATTAGTTAAGTAGGTGGCCATTTCCTAGTCATTTCTCAACATTTGTCTGAACGTATATTTTTAAAAAAATGAATGTCTCAGCAAAATGCAGAAGTCTTCTATAGTACAAAAGATACAACGTCGTTGGCTTCCCGCGCTTAAACCTGTTCGTCACTGGGGGTATGGTAAGAGGATAGCCAATCACCACAGACCATTTACCGCGCTCAGCGAGTCACTAGTAAAAATGCTAGCAACTTCCCATAAACATTACTACAACTTCTCGCGGGAAGCGAACGACGTTATACCTTCCGTAAATTAGTCTCAGAGAAAAAGAAAAGAAATCTCTCATTTCTAGTTAACCCAGAATTTATCATAAGAGAGCTTTTTTTTCTGTCTCGGAGATTTACATCCCTTTTGGTTTTTGGAGCCGGTCATTGAAAAAAAGTGCACAAGTGACCATTATATGCATACATGCTCTTGGGAAGAGTCAGAGATTTTGAAAAAGAAAAGAGTTTATAATAATAATAATAATAATAATAATAATAATAATAATAATAATAATAATAATAATAATAATAATAATAATAATAATAATAATAATAATAATCAGTGTTTACGGTGAAACTAGAAAAGACACACAGGGAAAAACCAAGTGAAAATTGATTAGTAAATTAGTGCATTTTCTAGTGAAACACAGGAGAGAAGCCCAAAACCATACAGGGATTAACCAAAAATCATACAGGGAGAAACCGAAGAAAGAAGAGGAGACCAAAACAAATAAATAATAAATAAATAACAAAATGAATAAATAATATATAATAACATAATTAATGGAAGAAGTATAAATATGGAGAACTAGTACACAAAAGAAGGAAATGAAATGGAAACTAAATAAAAATAACTAATATTGTAAATAAATAAATAAATGCGAAACAACAAATAAATAAAGAAAAAACTAAATATGCATAAACAATCTAAAAAAAAATTTAAAAAATATTAATAAATAAAACCATAGAATATTTAAACACTAGCAAAAATAACAGTCATGTTAGGCTAGGCTTAATTAGGTAAGATAGTTTAGTATTTGGTCTAGGAATTAATTCGTGCGGGTGGACAAGAGATGGCGCA